>NC_054841.1:41753593-42063802 GCF_018345385.1 Vulpes lagopus
CATGATTGGGTTGTTTGTTTCTTTGCTGTTGAGTTTAATAAGTTCTTTATAGATCTTGGATACTAGCCCTTTATCTGATAGGTCATTTGCAAATATCTTCTCCCATTCTGTAGGTTGTCTTTGAGTTTTGTGGACTGTATCCTTTGCTGTGCAAAAGCTTCTTATCTTGATGAAGTCCCAATAGTTCATTTTTGCTTTTGTTTCTTTTGCCTTCATGGATGTATCTTGCAAGAAGTTACTGTGGCCTAGTTCACAAAGGGTGTTGCCTGTGTTCTCCTCTAGGATTTTGATGGAATCTTGTCTCACATTTAGATCTTTCATCCAGTTTGAGTTTATCTTTGTGTATGGTGAAAGAGAGTGGTCCAGTTTCATTCTTCTGCATGTGGATGTCCAATTTTCCCAGCACCATTTATTGAAGAGACTGTCTTTTTTCCGGTTTTTTTTTTAAATCAAGTGTGAGACTTAGGTCAAATTTTATTTGGTTGCTTATAGAGGTTCAATTGTTCTAGTATCACTTGTTGAAATGGTTATGTTGTCTCACAGCAGTTGGAGATATTTCCGGGCGTCTGTTTCTGGGTTCTCCACTCTAGTCCATCGGTCTCTATCTCTATCCTTGTACCAATATCAGGTGATCTGAGTAATCTAGCTATATGGTGTGCCTTGAAATTGCATAGATGGATTTCTCCTATTTTATTCTGCTTTTTCAAATTGTTTTAGTTACTTTGCCTTCCCGTACATGTTAGAATGATCTTATCTAAAACTACAAAAATTCTTGCTGGGATTTCAATACAAAGAGTGTTAAACCTACATACCCATTTGGAGAGAACTGACACCTCTACTGCGTCATCTCTTTCAATCCATGAACACAGTATGTTTCTCCATGTTTTAAGATCTTATTTCTTTCTTTCAACACACAAGTTTTTAGCATACAAGTCCTGTACATGTTGTATTAGATTTACACCTAAGTATATAATTTTTTGAGTGATTATAGATGATATTGTATTTTTAATTTTGTTGTCTACATGTTCATTGCTAGTGCTCAGAAATATTATTTGTGGGGATCCCTGGGTGGCCCAGCGGTTTCGCGCCTGCCTTTGGCCCAGGGCGTGATCCTGGAGTCCCGGGATCGAGTCTCGCGTCGGGCTCCCGGGCTCCCGGCATGGAACTTGCTTCTCCCTCTGCCTGTATCTCTGCCTCTCTCTCTCTCTCTCTGTGTCTATCATAAATAAATAAAAATAAATCTTAAAAAAAAGAAATATTATTTGTATATTTTATCTTGTAACGTGAAGACCTGTTGAAACTCATTTATTATTTCTTGCAGGTTTTTTTTTTTATTTCTTGTTATTTTCTATGTAAATAATTGTATCATCTACAAACAGGGACAGTTCCTATCCAATCTTTCTTACTGTCCATCTAGCTTTTATTTTTTTTTCTAGCTTCCAACATTACGTGAATGGGAATGGTGAGAGTGGATACTCTTACTTTGTCTTGGATCTTAGGTGGAAAGCATTCAGACTTTCACTATTAAGTATGATATTCCCTGTAGATTTTTGGTAAATGCTCCTTATGAAGTTGAAAAAGTTCCCCTTATTCCTACTTTTCTAAATGCATTATCACAAATGGGTGTTGAATTTCATCAAATACTTTTTCTGTATCAATTGAAATAATCATATGATTTTTCTTTTTAGTTTGTTAGTATTGTGGGTTATGTTGATTAATATTTGAATATTAATCCTCTCTAGTATCACTGAGATAAACCCCATTTGGTCATTGTGTATAATTCCTTTTATACTTCATTTCAAATATTGCTGAATTCTATTTGCTAAGATAAGTTGCTATTTCTCTCATTGCTTTTACAGGTTTGACTGCACTGTTTCTTAACATGAATTTCTTTGAGTTTATCCTGTTTGGCTTTCACTCACTTCTTGAACCTGTGGGTTTGTGTCTTGTGCCAATTTTGAGGTGCTTTCACCTACTATTTCTTCAAGGAGTTTTCAGACCTGCTCTCTTTCTTTCTTTTTTGAAAAAAGATTTTATTTATTTATTTCATGAGAGAATGAGAAAGAATGAGTGGAGGTGGAGGGAGAGAATCTCAAGCAGACTCTGTGCTGAGTGCAGAGCATGATGCAGCGCTAGATCTCATGACCTTGAGATCATGATCTAAGCCAAAATCAAGAGTCAGATGCTTAACTGACTGAGCCACCCAGGTGCCCTCCTACTCCCTTTCTTCCAGAAAAATCATCCCATAGTTCCCTGTGTGTGTATATGTATATATTGTCTCTCTGTTGCTTCTATTTCTAGAGTAATTTCTATTCTTTCAGTTCACATATTCTTTCCTATGTCCTCCCCTTTCTCTGCTGTCAAGCCCATTTCTTGAGTTTTTAATGTCAGTTATATTTTTCAGTCTCAAAATTTCAATTTGATTCTTTCTTTATAGTTCGATTTCCTTGCTGAGAGTTATTACTTTTTTTCACTTGTTTCAAATCTGTTCATATTACTCATCAAAGTACTTTTCATGATGGCTGCTTTCAAATATTTGTCAAATTATTCTAACATGTCTGTTAAATCAGTATTGGGCATATAGTCATTGCTTTTTTTTAATCAGCAGGAAGCTCGAGAAAGAGAATGTCCCAGAAATGACCCCTCCCATGAGGATAGGAGTTGGTGGATAAATACCCCTTATTCCTTCCCTTTGGCTCTTTTGCACATAGACTCTTAGAATATCTCTAATAAGGCTGATCCCATTGCTTGTAGTGGTAACCTGCTAATTATTGTTCTATGAATTATCTTTTCTCCCAACCTTATTTCCATTTCCTTACCATGCTTCTAATGATCACTTGTCAAATAAACAATATGTAACAAAATCCATGTCTTTGAATCTTCTATTTTTTTTTCCTTTGGTAGTAGCATAGGTGGGAGGTGAGGGTGAATAAAGACATAAAGACAATTTTCCATATTCCCTTTTATATAGACCTAAGTATATGGAGTCAGGACAAGAAATATAACATATATTGATCTATATAGCATGCCCATACATATAGATTTTTAAACTTCTAATACCTTGTCCACTTTGTGTTGCAGTCATGTTATCTGTGACATAATTATTTGACTCTGAGAGTGTCTCTATTTTCAGTGTCAGACTCAACAAAATTAGAGTTACAGGTATTTCAGATTCTCAGTTAAAACAAACATGGTACATTGGTAACATGCCATTATGAAGCTTACTCTCAAATGTTACCGGGTTGAGTCACTAGAAAACTCATTCTAACTTCTGTTTGGATCTGTGACTTCTTAAGAAGGTCATTTTATCTTCTCTCCTTGAGCTCTAGATCTTATAAGACCTGAGTCAAGTCATGATACTTCTGACCTGACCACAGAGAGATGATCAGTCTTCAGGAGTGGGAGCTTAAGAGCAGCACCTGGAGCTGCATGAGATGAGAGATGAGAGCTTCTCCAAGTTGGCTTTGATTGTTCTGCTTTCATTCAGTGTTCCAGAAAGAGAAATTCTTCTTGATTAAAGGGGGGGAAAATGGCAATTTTTACCAGTGCTTGTTCAACATAGGTTATTTTGACAAGGACATATTTGAGTAATTCTAGGTTATGGAGTGAAAATGATAAGTTTTATTTAATAGCCTCAATTGGCAACAAGATATACCACAGTGAATACAGCTTGGCATTCCTGCAGGGCAGCCACAGGGAGAGGCTTGTAACATTTTAAGCACATTCTCAGTGTTCTAGTTATATTATGAAACCAAAGAAGTGGTAGATGTTGAATTAAGAAAAGAAACACAAGAGATATATATCTCACTTTCCAAACTTAGGTGTCTAATAAATATACTTGATTTATTTTACCATGACACCCATGAATATTTCAAGACTCTTTCTGCCAGAGTGACAGAAACTAGGGATAGAGCACTTTTGTTTTCTAGGAGGAAATTCTTTTAAGAGGTGAGAAGGAAGGGTCCCCAGGTGGCTCAGTCAGTTGAGTGTCTGAGTCTTGGTTTCAGCTCAGGTCATGATTTTAGGGTGGGGAGTTGGAACACCATATGTGGCTCTGTGGTCAGCGAGGAGTCTGCTTGAAGATCCTCTCCTCTGCCTCTCCCCCTGTTTGTGAGCATACATCCTCTCTCTCTCTCTCTCTCTCAGATGGATAGATAAATCTTAAAAAAAAAAAAAAAAGAGGCAAGAAGGAAAAAAGAAATGGGAAAAACAATGACGAAAGAGGGACAAGAGGGTGGTCTACAGGGCCCAGAGACCAGGAAGTGACAAAGAGGGCACCCCAAAGATTGCCCACAGGGCAAAGGTTCCACTGTGTGGTCTGGAATGGTCCAGTCTTGGACAGCACCACCAAGGACTCCCAAATCTGAAAACTGGTCAGATGGGCTATCTGTGAACCAGCTTCTCATGCCCTCTGTAAGGCATTGGCTGGCACTGGTGTTCCAGAGAATCTACCTGAAGGAGCTAAATTTGACATTCTATGTTTATTACCTGATCACACCTTGATTATGCCAGTATTCTGCTGTGGCTTAAAGGATTTTCTCTTCCATATTTTATAACATCATGGAAAGAAAGAGTTTGAAAGTGTCATGGTTACTCAGTGATATTAAGTTTCTGTTCCCCCCAACTCTCTGTCTCTTGATTTTCTTCTACAGATCTGTATCAGTTGAACTCTTACTCAGACTCTAATCTGTCTGTACAAGAGGTGGAGGCAGAAGTTCCTCTGTGTGAAGTGAGCCAAGGAGAGTGATGGTTTGGAAATCCTGGCAAGCTAGAAGTTAGGAGAACCAGGTTCCGCTTGGGTCCAGCCCCTATCAAACCTCCCACTGGTTAATAAAATCAAACATAGTCACCTTATCACAGTTTCTTGTTAGTTTTGTGAGAGATAGGGCAGTGACAAGGTTGAATTTTACCCGAAGGTTAAGAAATCTCTCTTTTGTGTTCTGGAGATTGACTTACTACAGAGGACCACCTTTCCCCCTGTGACATCAAAACATTCAGGAATCCATCCTTTCTTTACTTATGACAAGGCCAGACACAGATCCTACACGTTCCTTTGCTCTGGCTCAAAAGTGATTGTCTCCATGATTTATTGGACTCCCTGATTTACCTCTAGATCACCTGGAACTAGATGTTTGTCAGCCAAATTTTGATTAAATCTGTCTTATTTTCCCAGGACCTTTAATTCTGATCCACCCCCAGTCTGAGTGGGCTTACAGCCTTTCCTCAAGGGTCCCTCCTGGAAAAAGGGCTGGCTTCAGAGTAGAATATTCTCTAATCTACTGTCTCATCACACCCCCCTTTCATGCCACTTCCCTATACCTGGTTCTTTCTAGTTTGTTCATTCCTTTCTAAAAAAAGAACACCCTTTTGACCTAGCTGTGGAGATGCTTAGGGGTTCCAGAGTTTTCAATTGCAACCTTCCCCCCACCTCATTGCCATACCTCCCCTTGCAATAATCATTACTCGATTTGGTTTTCATTTGATGTTCATTCTGTGGAAGGGAAGTTGAAGTTTGCAGAGATTGACTTATGCCCTGGGTCTGGTGCTCAGGTTAGTAAGCAGTGTCTCAGGTTGGACTCAGGTCCACTCCAGACTTCAGTCCTAGCCTAGGGCTTTTTATATTGCCATGTGGATTCTTTCTCAATGCTTGGACAAATAACTTCAATTCCATAAACCTAGAAGGTTGGAATAGAGATTCTCTGCAGTTCCATCAGCTCTGACCTGCTGTAGGGATGACTGAAGGACCCAAAGCCCCAGAGTACATCCCCAAATAGCTGTGTCAGACAAGAGGGCAGACACTTTGACACCGGAGAGTTTTCAAAACGTGAGCTGTCTAGTCAGAAAACATTCCTGGAGGAAAAATAACCATAGAATGCGATTATAGGCTCCATGGAAGTAGCAGAGGTGAATTTGCCCATCCAGCCTAAAATCTAAAAATAAACATCCATTTGCCAAGTTTTCATATTAAAAGAATATATCAAATGAAATATTAGGGTGTATTTTGGCTTCTTCATATCATTGTGATCTGCACCTGACTCACTCTGGATGTCTGAAATTATCTTTTGTCTGATCAGAGTGAACTATTTCTAAGGAAATTATTTAGGCAGTGCAGTGAGGTCCTGAGCCAGCACCAGCATGACCTGGGAAATTGTGAGAAATGCACATTCTTCGCCCCACCAAGACCTCTTGAATCAGAAACTTTTGGGGCAGCCTGCCTTCTGTGTTTTAACAAGCCCTCCACAGGGTTCACGCCACACTCAAGGGTGTCCTGGCTTAAGGATGTACGTTCAGGTGGCTTCTGCCCTAGGTGACAATCCTGAGGAAGGTGACTTTGCTATTCTAGGCTCCTCCCTCCTCCTGCAGCTGTGCTCTGGAAGGTACCTTATCCCCACCCCTTCTCCATTGCTCTCTTTTCCCAAGTGTTGTAAATAAGTGTCCCCTCCCCACAGCAGTTCTTGTATTCATTCAAAGAAGGGAAATAAATCAAAATGTATTGAGCATCCATGAATGTGCCAGGCACTTGGGTTTGGCACCTTTGATGAGCTATTTATTCAATCTTCATAAAAACCCAAAGAGAAGAAAAAACATGTCCTGTATTCATACAGAAGGATATTTGAATTTTGTTAGAGGGATCCTTAAAGACCAAAAAGACCTTGTGGCCTGGAGGAATTTCTTTTGGTGGAATTTCATACACTTTATGAGGGGGAGGAGAGAGATTTTTGTTGAGGAGGAAGGCTGGGCTGACACAGGCAAAAAAAAAAAAAGGAGAGCACTTCCGAAGGGTGATCTGTCAGGACTCAGACAAATGGAAGGTATAATCACACCCCAAACTCAGCAATTCCTCTCTGGATTGTAGTTCCCAAGGAAAGTCTCCCCCAGATCCACAGGAAGCAGAAAGGATGATCCTGCAGCATTGTCTGGGTGGTGGTGATGGCGGTGGAGGGTGCCTAGAGACAATCTGGATGCCCATCCCGGGAGGTGGAGAAAAGAGACCGTAGATACTCTGTTTGGGGGGCTAAGGTCCAGAGCAGCCCAGAGCAGCACACATGGGACTTACGAATAAAATATGTTTTGCCTGAGATGATTTCTAAGCACAGCTCCGTTGATGTAAACCTAAAAACAAGATACGTTTTCCAAGATGCAAAAATCTTTTTAAGGACAGACATCAAACCATTAGAATATTTACCTGTAGGGTGGGGCAGGGTGGGCGATGAGACTGGGAAGGTTGGGTAAAGGGCATTTAATAAAACACCAGAGGGGCTTTGCACTGTCAGTAATGAGAGAGTGCAGGGAATCATGGCATATTAGCCAAGTCCTCTGAACCTGAAGTGAGCAAAAAGACTGGAGGAAGGAAAAAAGGAAGGAAGGAGGGAAGGAGGGAAGAGAAGAGAAGCAAGAGAGATAAGGAAGGGAAACCACAGAACACAGGGCAGCCCCTGGACAGTGTGCAGGTTGCCTTCCGGGGCTGGGACCAGCCCACAGAAGTTACAGCATCCATGGACTCAGGGCCACTTAAGCAGCCCATAGTTTGGGTGCATGAAAATGATCTGTGCTCACAGATACAGAGAACAAGTGGGTGGTTACCAGAGACAGGAGCGAGGGGTGGGAAAAATGGGTGAGGATGGTCAAAAGATACAACTTTAGTTATAAGATAAATCCTGGGGACACAATGTAGGACTTGGTGGCTGTAGTTAATAACAGTGTATTGTGTACTTGAAAGTTGCTGAGAGAGATCTTAAAAGCTCTCATCTCAAGAAAAAAAATGTTAACTATAGTTATCATGGTGATCATTTTGCAATATATCATAACATATATCAAATTATGGTATTGTAGATGTGAAACTAGCATAATGCTATGCATTAATTAAAAAATGATACATGGTTCCTGAAGATTTCATAGCTGAATCTCTGCTGTGATACCACTTAACTTTGTGCCTTTTTCTCTGTCTGCCTCATGGAGGGATTTGGGATCTTTTGGTTTTTTTAAGATTTTTAAAATTTATTTATTCATGAGAGAGAGAGAGAGAGAGAGAGAGAGAGTCAGAGACACAGGCAGAGGGAGAAGCAGGCTCCATGCAGGGAGCCCAATGTGGGACTTGATCCCAGGTCTCCAGGATCAGGCCGTGGGCTGAAGCCAGGCACTAAACCGCTGAGCCACCCAGGGATCCTGGATTTGGGATCTTTAAACAAGAGTAGAATTCTCCTGCTGTCTCTCCTTGGAAGATGTGTGCCTGGTACCAGAAGGATATTTGAGTTGGGAGATAAGGTAAGGGACAGATCTGGACTTGAACACGACACCTTGATTCCTAGTCTAAGGCTCTTTCTGAACTCTCATTGCATAATGGAATCACTCAGGGAGCTACTGAGAAATCTCATCCTGTCCCATTCCCTGCCTGATGTTTGGATCGAATAGGTCTGGGGGAAGGCTTAAGAACCTGTATCTCCTCAGAGTTCCCCAGTGATACTACAACGAAGCTGGGGAATGCTCGGCTCTTCCACCTTCGAATCCATCTGCAAAGTGCAATAAAGGGAGGAGGCATAATATTTTGGCTAGTTTGTTGAGAATATTTTCTTTAAAGATCTTATTTATTTATTATATGAGAGAGAGACAGAGAGAGAGATAGAGCATGGGGAGGGGCAAAGGGAGAGAATCCCAAGCCGACTCCACACTGGTCACAGAGCCTGATACAGGGCTCCACCCCACAACCCTGAGATCAGAAACCCAAGAGTCTAATGCTCAATTGAGTGAGCCACCCAAGCACCCCTGTTGAGAATGTTTTCTATCAAAGAGTCCAAGGGATTTCTCTTGTGAAATGTCTTCGTTACCCCTTACAGGTAGGGAGGGTGTTGCAGGGGGGCGTCCTCTTTTCTTAGCGGTAGTGCAGTCCAACTACCAATGCACTCTGACCCTCCTCTGCTTCTATTCCCACCTGGCAGTAATTAAGCAAAGTCCATACCCTCCTTCATTTCTGATTTAGCCAGCTATTTATTGAATGACTACTTTGAAGCATATTGCACCGGTGTAAGGAAGGATGTATAGAGAAATGAGACTTAGAGCCATCCCTGAAAGCCATCCCAGGCCAATGGGGGAGGTGGGTGACACAAAGCACCAAGGACAGAGGTGGTTGACGCCAGGTGACTGAGGCGCCCGCCGAGGTCTCCCAGATCCTGGCTTGCAGAACAGCTCGGAGTCTGTCTCAGGTCGGGTTTTCACTGAAAATTAATGAATTAGATTTAGAGTCAATGTAATCATTTCCTGAACAGGCCCACAGACACATTGGCATCATCCCCATTTTTTAATACTTGGACATTTGTTCACATTCATTCCTCAATATATATTCCTTTTTGTCTGCCAAAACCGTATAACATTGCTTTACAAGGGACAAAGGGGATATCTCAAATTTGAGATTAGAAGGTTATTATGGGTATTCTGAGACTCTTGATCACCCTAAAATGGCTACTGTAGATAAATGATCAGCTTCTAATGTGGTGTTTGGAGAGGGTCCTCATGAGCTCTAGTGGACGTCAATGGGATTATCTGCCTCAAGCACCTCTCCCTTTGCTCATCACAGCTAATGAGAGGCAGCATTTTGCACAATATACATCTGTCCTTCTGGCCTCTGGTGACTGGTTTAAGGACGGGCACCTGACGAGGCTAGGCCAATCCGAATCCTTTTCTGCAATTTGTGGATTTAGGACCAGGAGAAATGGGACAGTCTCCTCCTAATTTCTAAGCGGAGTATCTACTCTGGGCGAGTCCCTGCCCTAGGCTCTGAGACTGTGGCACTGAGTCAGAAAGACTGCCTTCTTTGCTGGGGAGCAGTTCTTGTTTGGTAGGGATGGGGAGACATAAATAAACACAAAAATAATATGCAAATATAAAAATATAGCCCAGAATTAGTCATGATAATAATAATAATAACAATAATTTTAAAAGATTGTATTTGTTTATTTTGGGGAGAGAGTACACACACAAGTGGGGGCTGGGGAGGGACAGAGGGAGAGGGAGAAGCAGACTCCCCATTGAGCAGAGAGCCCCTGAAGCAGGGCTCTATCCCAGGAACCTGAGATCATGACCTGAGCTGAAGGCAGATGCTTAACTGACCTAGACACCCAGGCACTCCAATAATAATTATTATTATAACAACAATAATAGCAAATACCTTTTGAGCACTTACTCTGTATGCAGCACTATGCTAAGTGTTTTATATGCATTAATGCATTTAGTTACGTGTATCAACTCGCCCCAGGAAGAGAGTCCTACCATGAATCCCATGTGGGAGGAAGCTCTCATTTCAGTGGGAGTCAATGTCAAAACTACAGAGAAAAGCAGAGACACTTCAAGTGGCTGGCACCACATAAGGGCCAGCTGTGTTTTGGGCCACAGAGCTGCAGAGGTTGCTCGGTGTGCTCTTGTTATCACAAGTTAATCATTTCCCTTTGGCTTTGAACTGCTTGCCACACTGTCACCTGCAACCAAAGATTGCTAAGGCACTGGGGAAACTCGTGCGTGTCTGTCAAGTTGCCTGGGCACGTAGGGCAAGGATGGGTGTTGCTGATGTGACTGTGGTGAACTGACACAGCCCCGGCCTCAGGGAGTGGCTCGCCCCCCAGCAAAGGCCTTGCCTGAGACAGCGGAGACAGATGCCAGAAATGGAAAGCCCCTATGGAACTTGACTTCGCCCACCTCCATTTTGCCCTCATCTGAGGCCGATACCCTAAGGCCCAAGACATCCCCTCTTTTTTCCTTTTTTGTATTTATTTACTTTTTCCTGGGGTAAAAGACACATCACATGGAATGTACCATCCTAACCATGTTTAAATATGCCTCCCTAACTGTTATGCATATTCATCTTGCGGTACAATAGATCTCTAGACCCTTTCATCTTGCATCTTTCATCTTGCAAAATAGAAACTCTGTGCCCATTAAACACTAATTCTGTCTCCTCCCCTCTCCTCCCCCCAGGATACCCGCCTCTTCCTGAAACTCTGATTATTCTATAAACCCCATTAACAAGGTATACCTAGCTCCCCAGAGGGCAGGGCCGCATTGTTCCTGACTCTTGTTGGGCCCTCAGATCCCAGCCTCTTTTTTGCCTGTGATTCCAAATTAAAAGAAAAAAAATTCCACCAAAACATATCCGAGGGCCGAGTGTGACTGACCCCTTTCAATGCTTGTTTCGGAGCATCAGCTGCCCTATGTGTTCTCATTCCAGAGGAGTGCTCTCTGCTATGTGAGTGCAGAGGGGTCAGCCAAGAGAAGAGAACTCAGGCTGCTAAGAAGTGTTTTCTCCTTGTCCTAGAAGGGGCTCCATCTAGGAGAGTGGACAGCATGTCTGTGGAATGGGCAGAGTGGCCTATGGGCTAGGATCTTGGGGTCTGGAATCAGACTCCTGATGGTCAGTTATTAGTGTGGTACTCCCAGGGGTCTCCTAAAGTGCCCACTCCCAGCGTCTTCACTTGGAAAATGTAGTTATTGATGCTTCCCACATGGCAATGTCATGAGGCTTGAATAAGAAGTCATATACAAAATGCTTAAGTAAAACATGCTATCCAGAAAGCACTTAAAAATGGCAATTATCACTATCTAAGAATGAAAATGAGTAAATATATAGATCTATTGTTCAATAAAGGTAAATCTCTAAACATAATATGTGTAGAAAGCTAAAGAAAGTTGCAATAGGATACATAAATACAGATAGTGTAACACTACTTATATAAAATTTGAAACATGAAGTAATTTGGTATAATACTTATGCATATATATATACATACATAAATAGACATATTTTTATAAATATATTTGCTTGTGTGTATGTGTATGTATATGAAAGCACAAAAACATACCTAAGTAATATACATTCTATTTTCCAGACAATGGTTACCTCTGGTAGTAGTGGTGTGTAGGGGTGTGCGTGTGTGTGTATGTGTGTGTACTTACACATGCCAGGCAGAGTAGAGGTGCTCTGCATGCCTGTAATGCTTTATAATTAAACATTTTGGAAAATGCATTGTAAAAACTTCCATCTGATAGCTAAAAGGGTGCCTTAGTCATTTGTATTCTACTTGGCTATTCAAACTTCCCTTTTGATATGCAAGAGAAGCTTCAATGTGGTACTCATCTGAACCGTGGATTATTAATGAGGATTTTGGGCCTGGGATAGTGCCAAACTGGAGTTCTGTGGTTGGAGTGGAGGATGGAGTGTGGGAGAAAGGCCAGGAGCCAGGAGACTGGTGTTATGAATATACATTATACGTTCTTACATGATATGGAGAAAGAGATATTTAGAGCCAAACATCACAGACAGGTTGCTTAATCTCTCCCAGTACATTTCCTTAGCTATGAAATAGTAATAATAAATCATATATACGAGGTTGCTGTGAAAAGTAAATAAACACAGAACATGGCACTTGGTAAGCATATCAAATACCCGGCATTATGACACCCAATTTATTTTTAAAGCTTATATGCAACAGACTTCAGAGAGGAAAGAAATATCAATCACTTGCCAGGCTGAAAGATTATTTCTGCAGGAGTCAGAGAAGCCAACAAAATCTCTCCCCCAACCACCACTCCCATAAGTCCGTTCAAAGCATCAAATAAAATCTTGCCAGTGTGCTGATGAAATCCCTTACCTTGTGATTTGTTGAAGCTTCATGCAGTAGTGAAGGGAAGGGGAGTGGGGAGCTGGTCCCTCCCTGTGGGAGGGAATCAACAAGACAGGGATGATTGGCAGATCTGGGGCAGGGGTGGGAAGCCCAGCAGAGATAAGGGATAGAGGTGTTCAGGGGAGATAGGGCTGCAGGTGGGAGGGCCTGAAGGAAGGACAGAGAATATGTGCCCAAAGGGTGCAAGTAGGAGAGGATGAAGGAGAGGGAGGCCATCTGAGGTCGAGGATGATAAAGCTTGGTACCACAGCGTGGTGAGGAGAAACCATACTTTATGTGGCAGACAAGGTCCTGGGGGTCCTTTGAGTCTCCTCACAGGGCTCGTGACTCTAAGCTGACCTGCACCAAAGGTGTTCTTCCTGTAGAAAGCCATGGTTAATCTATCCATCAGTGAACTAATGTAGCAAGGAGACCTGAAACCCATAACTGAAACTTCAGGAAGGTGATAATGTGTTCCCTGCAACTGGAAAGATCAGAGCTCATCCATATTGCCAATTCTGCTAACGATTCAATTCCTGCACTCAGACTTTTGTCCCCAGCGGCCATAACTATTCAAAAATTATATAGTAAAGCCGCCCTCTGCCATTGTGACTTATCCTTCACTGTTTCAAAAAGCATTTTTGTTACTGATGCTTATAGCCACAGTAGAAAACAAAGGGAAAGTTTGTAGATCAAATCCCCAGGCAACTTGATATGGTGGGAAAACCATGCACTTAATGTCAGACACATCCAGTCTCACTGGCTCATTCATTAATCTAACACATATTTATATGGGGCATGAAGTAGGTGTCAGGCTTGAAGTATTTACTTTCTAGTCGAGGGGGATGGAAAAGAAACTAATAAATGAATGACAAAATGGCTTAAGCTGTGATGGGTGCTGAGAATAGAGTAAAGCAAGGTGATAGGCCACAGAGTGCCTGGAAGAGCAGGAACTTTTGGGATGGGCAGGCAGGGAAGGCCTTCCTGAATAGCGGACTCAGGGCCCGAGGCTGGCCCAGGAGATGAGAATTTCCTGCAGACAATGTAATAAGAGCTCATTCGTTTATTGTTGTTCTAGAGAAAGGCACTTCATTTTAGTGTGCCAGTCATATTTCTAAACATCTTAGTGAATTTTCTTAAAATTTCAAGTAGTTTATAGTAGATTTTATTGAATGTTCTAAGTAGATTAGCACATAATTGAGAGTAATAATGGATTCTCTCTTCCCCTTTTAAAATGATTAGCTTGAATCTTCGGGACAATTTTGAAAAGAAGTGACAACTGGCATCTTTTCCATGTTTCTATCTTAATGGAATTGATCATGATGTTTCAACACTTAGTGTGGTATTATTTGAAATAGTCTGGAAAATATCCTTCTCTTTCTAGTTTATGAAGAATTGATTTTTTTCTAATTTTTCAACATCTGTGACCATTATTACATATTTTTTTCTTCTTTAATCTGTTAATATAATAATTTATATTAATGCTTTTCTAGTGTTGAAGAATTCTCATTTTTGTTGAATATATCTTTCTTAGTTACAATCATTTGTCTTAATATATATTCAGTATGATGATATTTTTAATTAAATTAAATTTTAATTCCAATTATCCATTGTATGTAGTTAACATACAATGTTATATTAGTTTGAGGTGTTAACAATTCTGTATATCACTCCGATCTCATCAAGATTAAGTGTACTCTTAAACCCCTTCACCTATTTCTCTGATCCCCCTCCCACCTCCCCTCTGGTAACCATCAGATTGTTCTCTATAGTTAAGAGTCTGTTTTTTGGTTTGTCTCCTGTTTACCTCTGTTTGATTTCTTAAATTTTCCAGATGAATGAAATCATATGGTATTTGTCTTTCTCTGACTGGCTTATTTTGCTTAAGTATGCTGATATTTTATATAGAATTTCTCCCATCTGTATTCATAAGGGAGATTGGCATATGATTTTTCTCTTCCTTTGCATTCATTTTATGGCTTATATATT
The DNA here is from genome assembly GCF_018345385.1 of Vulpes lagopus. Classification (NCBI taxonomy): domain Eukaryota; kingdom Metazoa; phylum Chordata; class Mammalia; order Carnivora; family Canidae; genus Vulpes; species Vulpes lagopus. Next base: position 41,768,230 of record NC_054841.1, read on the forward strand.
AAAAGTTGCAGTTGTCTTGTAAAGTTAGTTGAGTAGATGCTCTGAAATAATGTGTTTAAAGATGGGAATTATCCATTCTTCAAAGTTTAGTGGCATACTCCCAGGTCAATTGCCTTTTTGGTGGGTATATCTTTGATTACTGTAACATTTTCTTCTATGATTACTAATTTATTCAGATTTTCTAATTTTTCCTGCCAATTTTCATCATTCATTTTTTTTCTACTGTCTCTGTGTTATTGCAATTATTGGTATAAATTTGTATGTAGTAGTCTCTTATTTTTAAAAAATCTTCTGTATCTGTTAATTATGTATTTTCCACCCCATGGACTTGTCTCCTTCTCCCCATTGATCATCTTTGCAAAGAGTCATCTATTTTATGAGTCTTCAAAATATACATTTTTAATAATCTCAATCAATTCTACTGCATTTTTGTTTTGTTTTGTATTTGTTTTAATCAGAGTTTTCCAGAGGAAATATATAAAATATGTAGATAGATAGATTGATAGGTAGAGAGAGAGATAGAGACAGATTTATTATAGAAATTTGCTCGTTAGATCATGGAGGCTAAGAAGTCCCATGATTTGCCATCTGCAAGCTGGAGACCCAGGAAAGCTGTTGGTATGATTCAATCCGCATCCAAAGGCCCAAGAACCAGCAGGGCCAATGTCCAAGGGCAGGAGAAGATGGATGTTCCAGCTCAAGCAGAGAGCAAATTCACTGTTCCTCTGCCTTTTTGTTCTATCCAGGCCCCATTTGGATTGGATGATCCTGCCCACTTTGGTGAGGGTTGATCCTTCACTCAGTCTACTGATTCAAATGTTAATCTCTTCTAGAAACACTCTCATAGACACAAGGAGAAATGATGTTTTATCTACCAGCTACTTGGGCATCCCTGAAGTCAATCAAGTTGACACATAAAGTTAATCAACAGACTCTATTATTATTTTCTTCTTTTATCTTTATTATACTTTCTCTCTTTACTCTCTTTGTTGTTTCTGCCTTTCAGTGTTGATGAAGAAGTCACATGTTGTATCAAGTGTGACAAAACCTATGATCAAAAAAGTGAATAAACTAAGTGATCTTAATTTTTTTACCAAATAAGTTACCTGACCAATATCAAACATCTTACATTGGATCCATTTAGAAAATAATACTGATTCAATGTAGTTTACCTATGTATACAATTCCAAGATTCAGTTGTTTCCCATCAACATTCTGAAGACATTAACTGACTGTCATCTTGCATATAGGGAAGCCTGTCTGAATATGGACCAACTTCAGTGTGTTGCTTATAATGAATATAAAGCGAGGGTGCCTAAACTCTGAGACTATGCCATAGGAGGTGACAAAGCTTATATCTGATCTCTCCTGGGGTGCTTGCTCTGGGAAAACTGCCACCATCCTGTGAGGAAGCCCAGGCCACATGACAGGACCTCATGTAAGTATTCTGACTGATAGTGAGTGCCCAACTGAGATCCTTGCCAATAGCCAGCAGCAGCCACTAGGAAAGTAAGAAAGCCGTCAAGATGCCTCTAGTCTCATGGCTGTCTGACTGCAATTGCATGAGAGACCCTAATGAAACACACCTAGCCAACCCCAACTAACTCCCAGAAATCACAAGTTGGACCTCCTGGCTCTGCTATTGACTGGCTGTGTGACTTTGGGCAAGTTATATAACTTATCTATAAAATGGTGCTAATAATACCTACATCAGAAGGATGTTATGAGAATTAATCAAGATAATAACTCTCCAAGGTAGGTATTATTAGGCTCATATTACCCATGAGACTGTGTATTGGGAAAGGTCAAATAAATTGCTTCAAGTCAGTCAAATATATAATGAAAGACAGAATGTGAGTTTGAACTTAAATCTGACTCTAAAACCTGTTCTCTTTACCATTATTCAATTTCATTGCTAAAATTAATCACCATAGCAACTCATTAACTTCCCTAGTCTCATACAAGGACCTAAAGAGATGGTGCCATCCATTTGCACGTCTAGGTTTAATTTAAGCCAGACTTGGCAACAGGCTAAAGTTGTGACCCGTCTAAAGCAGAAGAGAAAAAAAACAAAAACAAAATATCATGTACCATGGGTTTTGAATACCTAAGCCCACAAGTAGGATAAGCAGACATCACACTGTGCCCATGTGATGTGAGAGAACGGCGAGTTCATTTTGGCCTCACTTTGTCATAATGCTGTTTTTGGAAAATGATTTTTACCAAAATAGCATGCCATGTATGAACCTTGTTCAAATGCCAGAGTTGATCTTGGAACGAGAATATAGTTATATTGCATATAATCTTTTCTTTTTTTTTTTAAGATTTTATTTATTCATGAGAGAAAGAGAGAGAGAAAGAGAGAGAGAAGCAGAGACACAGGCAGAGGGAGAAGCAGGCTCCATGCAGGGAGCCCGATGTGGGACTCGATCCGAGGACTCCAGGATCACGCCCTGGGCGGAAGGCGACGCTAAACCACTGAGCCACCCAGGCCGCCCTATATTGCATATTTTCATAGAGGGATCCAGCATATGGTAATGAGGAAAAACAAGCTAAGTAGCAGGGAAAAGAGTGTGGTGAGAGTGAGTAGAGTTTTAATGCAAAAGTATTTGCACACTCTTAAAACTCCTACATAAATCTGCATAACTCCTACATAAATCCTACATAAATGATGGATCATATAGGTCAGCATGGGTTAAAATGATGTCACAAACTAAAGATAATCAACAGCACCGGCAAAAAGTATGTTTTCTCTAAATACATTTCCCTAGAGAAGCAATCATATCATGAATCGTTAGTGGATTCTTTGGGTGCTTTTCTATGACATTTAAACTCATGGGTTCATAGAGCCTGTGTTGGGCTCCCTGTTAAGCAGGGAATCTGCTTTTCCTTCTCCCTCTGTCTCTGCTTCCACTCTCTCTCTCTCTCAGATATATAAATCTTTAAAAAATATAAACCCATGGGTTCATAGAAAGATAAAAGTAGGAGGGATTCTGGGCCTTTTCGACTATCTCCTTGATTTAGCAGATGAAATCTAAACATCTATAGAATGTGAGGACTATGTTCTCTGTCCTTAGGCTCTGACTCACCATATGACCAAATTTCTAATAATGTCGGGCCCCTGTTTTCTGGTCCATGTGAAGAACTGGTTGGTCTGTGACATCCCAGATTCCTCACAGCTATAGTCTGGGTACAATGTCTGCAGTATAGCCCAGATGCCCTCAGGTTTGTGCCATTTCATTCCAGTATCAGGAGATAGAGCACCCATTTTTTTTGAGCACCCATTTGTTTTAAAGATTTATTTATTTATTTGAGTGTGAGCAAGAGCACACATGCACCCGGTTGAGGGAGAGGGATAGAAGAGAGGGTGGGAGAGTCAAGCAGCCTCTGTGCTGAGCACAGAGGCCAGGCAAGAATCAATCCCAACACCCTGAGATCAAGTTCTGAGCCAAAACCAAGAGTTGGATGCCCTCTGATTCCATCACTCAGGCCCTCCTAGAGCACCTATTTAAACAAAGATTCTATTTTTTTCCATAAGTCCAATCAGACTCTATTGTCCTGACCAGTGTTGCCCAACATGTGGACTAAGAACACCCACTGGAAAAAAAAAAAAACACCCACTGGGAGTCCTGATTATAAAAGGAACAGGTGCGGGAACTAAGCAACACTGAATCACACTTTTCTGGTCCTTCAGCCTTCACCAAGATGAAGGTCTCACTTTGGAGGTGATGTGTCTTCAATGTCCATCTAGCATTTCTTTCTCTCTCTTTCTTTTTTTCCCAGACAACATATCCAGCTAAAATTTAATGATTATTTTTTTTAAATTTATGATAGTCACAGAGAGAGAGAGAGAGAGAGAGAGAGAGGCAGAGACACAGGCAGAGGGAGAAGCAGGCTCCATGCACCAGGAGCCAGACGTGGGACTCGATCCCGGGTCTCCAGGATCGCGCCCTGGGCCAAAGGCAGGCGCCAAACCGCTGAGCCACCCAGGGATCCCAATAACATTGTTTAATGTTTTCCTTGCATTCATTTTTTGGGTTGCTTCTATTTGTGCCAAGTTTTTTTTTTTTTTTCTGTTTTCAGGTTACTGAAAAGACTTTTCTTTTAAAAAAGATTTTACTCATTTATTCAAGTTTTTTTTTCTATTTGCAGGTTACTGAAAATACTTTTCTTTTTTAAAAAAATATTTAAAACAAACAAACAAAAATATTTTATTTATTTATTTGACAGAGAGAGAAAGCAAGAGAGAGCGCAAGCAAGAGAAGAGGCAGGCAAGAAGAGAGAGCAAGAAGCAGGCTCTCCACTGAAGAGAGAGCCAGACATGGGGCTCAATCTCAAGATCTTGGGATCATGACCTGAGCCAAAGGCAGATGCTTAACCAACTGAGCCACCCAAGGACCTAAAAAGACTTATAAAAATGAATTTATATAAATGAAAAAGTTGCCTTAGGAAAAATATTAGCTATATAATAGTAGGGATATACATATATACATACTATATATACATATACATATATACACATATATCCCTATAATATATATTAGTATATATAATATATACTATAATATATATAAATAACTGATACATATATACATATATAATGCTATAGGGCTATATATAATATATTAATATACATATATGTTATATAGCAAAGCACTCCAAAAGTTAATGGCTCAAAATTACAATTTTTTTAAAGATTTTATTTATTTATTCACGAGAGACACAGAGAGAGAGAGAGATGCAGAGACATAGGCAGAGGGAGAAGCAGGCTCCATGCAGGGAACCCGATGTGGGGCTCAATCCCGGGACTCCAGGATCACACCCTGTGTTGAAGGCAGGCGCCAAACCGCTGAGCCACCCAGGGATGGGACCCCTACAATTTCATTTAGATTACTATCCCAGGGTGGGCAATTTTGGCTAGACTCAGTTGGGTGGTTCTTCTGGTCCCAGCTGGCTCTCATGAATTTTCAGGTGGTTGAAGCTTATAGATTCCTTCTCAGTGGAGTGTTTACAGAGGCATAAAATGAAATACATAGAATTACAAAGGAAACCAATTATATTAAAATATAACTATTAAAATATAATAAAATTTTAACCTATATTTATTTTTATTTTATTATATTTATATATTTTATATATATTATAACATCAAAAGCACAATTAGATACCACCTCACACCTGTCAGAATGGCTAAAATAAAAACCACAAGAATCAGTAAGTGTTGGCGAGGATATGGAGAAATAGGATCTCTTTTCACTGTTGGTGGGATGCAAATTGGTGCAGCCACTCTGGAAAACAGTATAGAGGTTCTTCAAAGAATTGAAAATAGAACTACCCCCATGATCCAGTAATTGCGCCACTGGGCATTTACCAAAGACTGCAAAAAAATACTAACTCAAAAGGATATATGTACCCCCTATGTTTATTGCAGCATTGATTACAGCCAAATTATGGAAGTATCAATAGGTGAATGGATAAAGAAGATGTCATATATATATATATATATATATATATATATATATACATTCAAATATATCATATATGATATATATTATTGAGCTATGAAAAAATGGAATCTTACCATTTGCAACAACGTGGATGGATCTAGAGAGTATAATGCTAAGTGAAATAAACCAATCAGAAAAAGACAAATACCATATGATTTCACTCATATGGTGGAATTTAAGAAACAAAGGAAATGAACAAAGAAAAAAAAAAGAGAGAATTCAAGAAACAGACTCTTAACTATAGAAAACAAATGGCTACCAGAGGGGAGGTAAGTGGGGAGGATGGGTGAAACAGGTGAAGGGAATTAAGAGAATAGTTAACTTGATGAACAATGAGTAATATATGGAATTGTTAAATCACTATATCATACACCTGGGATGAATATAACACTATGTTAACTACACTGCAATTAAAATATATAACATTTTTGATATTGCAATATTCTGATTCCTAATTAAGACATTAAATGATGAGATCCAGCATCAGGTCAATTAACTACTGTAATCTGTATAGTGGTGAATGTAAACAGTATTTCAAGATCTCTGGAACAGCTTTAATGTGGTATAAAAATAATTATTATTTCTATCGGTATAAAAATTAGTATTTCTATTCATACCAAAGTCATGGATTCTAATAAGATGATTGTTAGTTGTTACCTAAGTTCATAAGAGAAATAAATGTTAAATTTCATTCAGAAGATAGTAAAAAAGACTTTCTTTCTTTCTTTCTTTCTTTCTTTCTCTTTCTTTCTTTCCATTCCCATTCCTAGGCCTGCTCCACATCAAAGGGAAAATGTGTTCATAGGTTATGGCAGCATTCTTTGTGTTTTTTTCCTTTAAAAAAGCGAAAGTGTGCATGTCAAAAATCTGAGGAAACAGTGGTTCTATCTTGATGAATATTTGTATTTTCAAAATCTCTTTGGCTTTTATTGCTTGGGAAGTTTTACAGGCTACCTGTTGTTCAATTGTGTTTAGTTTAACAAAATGTTCCTCCTACCTGAAATCTGAGGTATTTTGGCATTCTGCTAAAGCTTCAGAAAGCTGTCTTTGATCTTTAGCTTCTTTCCACACGAAGCTTCCTTGACATTATCAATTCCCTAAATATTTCCAAAGGATTCTCTGATGCTAGAGGTAAATGTCTGCTGTTCTAACACATTTGCTTACTGCACGTCATTGGTGACCTGAGCATGAAGGTTGTGGGGTTAGAAGGAGTGTGCACAGGAAGTAAATGAATAAGGAGGAATGACGAATTAATACATGAGAACTCACCTCTCCTGGGATAATGAAGAATTTCTGGCAGTGTTTAGGAAATGTTGGAGGGGCTGAATGTTAGTGCTTTTGATGCAATCCCAGAAAGCAGCTGTTACCTCCCACTTCTCTGACGTTTCTGGGAAAAGTCATGCCTCTACCCCTTCTGGTTAATTCCTTAAGTATCATGGGGGTGGGGTGGGGGGGCATCACAAAAAGATCCAAGAGATAAATACAGTCTGAAATAACAGATCCCTCATTTCCAAGGGCTTTAGGTAGTTGTCATGCTTTGCTATGTGGGATGCATTAGGGCTTAGAGGCCATTTATGCCAGAACATCTGATTCCTATATTATTGTTTAAGGGTTGCAGTGCACAAAAATATTTCCATTTGGAGCAGACTTAAATAGTGAAAATCAGAATTAAAAAAAGCAAAAAATCATGCTGATTATGCACAACCAAGTGACCTATGTTGGGTAAGAGGTTTCATGTCCCCATTAAAACTGTAAACAGAACTTTGCAGAGGAAAGTAAGATGTACAAATATGATGATATATAACCAACCAAACCAGTCAGCCAGGAAAGAACGCTGTTATTTTGGGTGAGTTGAGAATGCAGAGGTTCCAATGCCTCTCACAGGGATTAAAAAGATGAAGCTAGCATTTTCTCCAGGCAGGGTTAAATGAGGGATGGCACCTGACTAACTCAGTGTCAAAACTAAGTAATCATTTGTATCCAGTTGCCTACTTTTTCTACTGTGTCATCAAATATTCATGATTCATTCAAAGCATTGCTTGTTTTACTTGTTTTTTTTTTAAGATGTAAAAATCTTAAAAAAATGTAAAATTTTGTTTATTTTAGAGAGAGAACATGAGTGAGGGGGGGAGAAGCAGAGGAGAAGGAGAGAGAATCTGAAGCAGGCTCTGTGCTGGGCACAGAGCTCATCTCAGGGCTTGATCCCACTACCATGAGATCAAGAGTCAGATGCTTAACCCACTGAGCCATCCAGGCACCCGTTGCTTGTTTTTAGGCTACACAAGTAACAAGTGTGTGTTGCAAAAAACACAAGCAATACAAGTGAAAACAGAAAATTCTTTCTCTTTCTACCAATCTCATCCCTCCAGGTAATAAATAACCTTTAAGAGTATAGTGTGTATGCTTACCTTCTAGATCTCTCAACATGCATATCCATATACTTGTGTATATGATGTATAATCAAAATACTATTCTACCACATAAGGTTCTGCAATTTGCTTATTTCGCTTAAAATAACTCTTGCCCACCTACCCATGTTTTTGTTAGAGGGAACCTCCAATTATTCTTTTTTACAACTATGCGTATGAATTTCCATCATACGGCAATGCTGTCATTTATTTAACATTCTCCTCATGTCTGGAATTTGGGTTGTTCCCCACTCAGCAAATAGTAATGGGGAATTCGTGGTTTACTAGAGATGCTGTGAAGGAGCACAAGAGATATGAGGAGCTGCCTCTTCTCTCAGGGAGTTTGAAGCTGAGTCTGTGAGTCAGAGACATTGTGTCACAAATAGCCTTTACAGTTCTGTAGAAAATACTAAGAATTCCTAATGCTGCAGAATGTAATACCAAACTGAATGAAAACAGCTCCCAGAAGAAAGACATTGTGTGAGAGCATTTTATCAGTAAAAAATCCAAAATATTCAAACAGTGGCTAAAGGGCAATTCTTCAGAGTATAAAGGCTTTTTCCCACAAAATGTTTGATTTGTTAAGTGCCCTTCTAGTACTTAAGTCTTGATTTTCGTACCAACAGCTATTGATTGGACACAGTTTAAGGTAAAGTGAAAAGGAAGCTTAAATATTAGGAGCCCCTGAAGGTTGGAGCTATAACTCCATCTCCTGAGATATTTAAATGAAAAAATAATATCCAATAAGTTTAAAAGGGATTTTCAAAATGTAGGTACATCAGGAACTTTGTCACATTTTGAATCGTCTTAGGCTCATTTGTCTCCAGGACCTTGGGCCACTTGGTCCAACCAGCTTTCACTATGGAGACAACTTGGTGTACATTCTCACTGCCTCCATGACCACAGTCGATGTTGTACAAGAATGACCTCCAGGGCCTTGTCTCAGATCCACATCTTGAGCCTCTTATCTTTAACACAAGGCTCAGTTGCCACCGAGGCTTAAAATACATCAGGACCTGCTTGACACTCACATGGGTGCACAACAAAAAGTGCAGGGGAGTTCATGCCCCATGGGATAAATCTTTGATCAGTGGTTGCTGGATAAATTCTCCTCCGTCCTGCTTTACCCTCTCTGGAAAGACTGTCTTATAACAAAGAGAGGTAAAGCGAGATATATTGTACTTTGCACATTACCTAAATTATAGCCCCTATTTATTGAGCACCTACTCAGAGCCCAGCAATTTTGCCAAGTGCTTCACATGCCATTGAATAACCACGCTCTACAGGAAAGAAAATAGGCTTGGAGAGGATCTAGCTCAAAGTTGTGTTAGATCACCTTCTCATTTCTTCATCCTGGCATGTTATTGCAATTGGTGGAGGAGAGAGGAGCTAGGGGCTGGCCATCTCTACCTGACCATGTAAGCCCTCTTTGACCTCAAGATTCCTCATTCCTCAGGCTCTCAAATATGTATATCAAGTATGTGAAACTATAGTCATCAAAGAAGAAAGACAGATTTTGCATGCATGAGGCAGTGGAGTAGAGGTGCTGGCTCAGAAAACCAGAGATGTGTGTCTAGTTGGAGGGCTCGCTCAGCCTACATGGCATGCTATTGGTCATGGCATGACTCAGCCATGGCCTCTGTTTTCACACCTCAGGTTTCTCTACTAAGACTATCCCTGACTTCTCAGAGTACCACACAGGAAAGAGGATTGAATGCTCTGAGGCCAGGATTTCAAACTCCCACCATTCTTGGCCCTTCAGTGATTCTCTGTCCCTCTTCTGCTTCCCTTAGCCTGGGCTCATATCCATCCCAAGTATTCTGTAAGAGAGCCTCTCCTACCCCACTGATTGGCAGCCTTCTAAACTTGACTACTGGTGTCAATAGGTCTGACACACTGCTCCGTCATCATTTTTCTCACTCCTAGATCCTGCTCCTTTATTCCATTCCACATCACAGCTATTTCTAGCATTTACTACTCTTTTGCCTTCTCTCCAATAGTTGTCTCCCTGCCACCCCCCATACAGTCAAGAGAGGAACCGTGAGAGCTCTTTACCTATTTTCTCCCCACAGCACTAAACTGGGGTTCAGTCCATTCTGCTGGAGATTTATGGGAGACCAACATGCCTTGCAGTCATCCAGCCAAGGGACAAGGGATCTGGGGTGTTTATCTGTTATTGACTCCTGTTAATTATTGGTTGAAAACTGCTCCTTGGAAGCATTAGCTCCCCAGTACTCTGCAAACTCTACACTTGCTAAATGGACTCCCAAGGCTATAGAAAGCCCTCATACAGAGAGATTGAACTGGGATGCCTAAGAATGGTGATTGCAAAGGGGATATGGTTGGGGCACCAATAGCATTTGCTATTTTGGTTATGAGGCATGTTCTCTTTCTGTCTTCAAGATCTAAGAGGTTCTGAGTGAGTACTTCTTCCAGAGTCAGGTTCAGACATTGATTACATTCCCTTACTTAATCATTAATTGATATACAGTGGAAACATTAGGGAAAGATATACAGCCTGTCACCGTGGTCTTCAGGCAGGAAACATATATGTCTGGGCTCAGACCCATCCCAAGTGTCCTGTAAGAGACCTTCTCCTAATAGTTTCTTCAGATCATTCAACTTATCTCTCTCTCCCCTATATGTCCTACCAGCTGGGAATGATATCCACAGGCTCAATATGATTACAATCATATTAAACATTGTTGGCAATAATTTTTCACATATAATGAAGCCTAATTCATTTTGCATCATGTCAGGAGGCTTGTAAATCAGACTGTAAGTTTTTTGGTGGTGACTTGTGGATTCCTCTGTCATAAAGATCTATTTCTCATTGCCACTGATGGTCTATGGAGTGATCTTTTGGCATTCAGCCAAATACAATTTTAACTTAATATTTCTATAATGAAGGTTGATTAAAGATCTTAGAGTATATAACTTCTGATTTCTATATGCCAGCACTAACTATTCATATAGTGTTCACTTCTTAGTTAATATATAATAAATTTATTCAAATAGATCATGGTTCAGCAAATTACAACCCGTGGACTACATTCTGCCCAATTCTTGCTTTTTTGTAAATAAAGTTTCATTGGGATACAGTGACTCACTTTTATTTGCATATTATATATGACTGTTTTCATACTATAGCAGCAGAGTCAACTATTGTAACAGAGACTGTATCTACAAAGCCAGAAAAGGTTTGCTTATCCTGGACTAGATGATCTCTTAGATCTCTCATTGTATTTTGTATCTTCCTACCAGGTGACATAGCACCAAATCTGGTAGGCAAGTATCTGGACTTTGTCATTTCAACAACTTTATCGAGGAATAACTGGCATACCAGAAGCTACATCTGTACAAAGTGAATAACTTGGTGAGTTTTGACATGTGTACATGTGAGCAACCATTAGCACCATCTAAGTATTGAACACATCTGTCACCCCCTAAAAGTTTCCTCATATCCCTTTGTGACCCTTTTTCCCTTCCTAGGCAACCACTGGTCTGCTTTCTGTGACTACAGATTAGTTTGCATCTTCTAGAATAGTAAAAGGAATCATTATAATGATTATAATGATTCCTTTTAATTATTTTGAGATTTGTCATGTTATTATATGTATTCTTTCATTGCTAGGTAGCTTTCTGCTTTATGGGTACACAATGACTTGCTTGTCTAGTCACCTATTCACCTGGTGATGGACATTTACAGCTTTTTCTTCTTTTGCTTTTACAAATAAAGCTTCTATAGTTATTTATGTATAAGTCATTCTATGGATATGTGCTTTTTTCTTTTTTGTAAATACCTAGGAGTTAACTGCCTGGATCATATGGCAGGTATATGTTTAGCTTTAAAGAAGCAGGGCAAGTCTTAAAAGTTTCTGTAATGACTTCATGCTCAGAAGCCTTTGTCATAAGGGTTATGTCTCATTAACATTTTACTTTTCAAGTGACAAGAGGAAAATATAACTGCATTCAAAATAAACCCATAAATTCTGCTCATTTATATTAATAACGATGGTGTTCAAGTATAGAAACTGGTATAAAGTACATATTGCAGTCATTTCCAGATGAGACTATGACATCATTTAATTCTAGTTTAAGATACTTGGTAATTGATCATATGTTTCATAGATACTCATCCTTCACCAGAGCGACTATAGTGATTAAAAATCTTAAATGGTTGAAGTATGGAGCCTGTATTTCTAAAAGCCAGGCTCGCTTCAGAGCACAACAGATTTGGGAACTACACAGTATTGAGGATTGCTTTCTTTGAGTTGGTAGCCAGCTACAAGTCTTCTCATATGATTTTGAGGAATTGAACCAGCTAGCATTCTCTGCTGGCAAGCAATAAGCAGCAGCTCTGGCTAGCATTTTAAAAAGGATTTATTGGAAGGTTGTGATCCAGCACCCAGGACAAAGAAAGGTGCTGGAAACAGGTGAGAATCAGGAAACTCAGAGTGCCTCCTCATCAAGACCATCTCCATGGCCTCATGGGAATGATTATACTGGAGGAATTGAATCATAGCAATTTTTCCTCCTTGCATTATTCAACTGAAGCTTCAAAGTCTGAGAATGAAGGGATCAGTTGGCCAATATTGGTTCAGGAGCTGTGTACATAAATGTACCAGGAGAACAAAAGGAAGGATCTAGCAGAAGAAGCTTTCAAGGTCACCATCAACTATTGTATGTGTGCAAGCACTTGGGTTGCTGGGCTACTACGACTGCACAGAGTCCAGGAGAGTTAATCACCCCTAGGAATCTGAAGCAGTCAGAAGGGAAAGGCAAACAAATGCCAGTCTGCATAAATGCCAACAGTCCCTTCTGTTGCATGTGGCTTAGAAAGGGTTTCTTTGATATGATTCAGTTGTAATCAGATCCTAATACCCACATAATAAAAGTTACTAAGAAAAATGTGTTCCTTCTGCTTGTCCTTCAGTTCTTCAGATAGAAAACAAAACAACAGTGTCTGAGAGAGAGAGCTGAGAGGCTCGATTCACATGAGAAAACCTGGTTTATCATTCCCATGGAAGCTTAAGCCTGTGTAGTAGACAATGGTGAAAGTAGCATCAGTCCATTAGTTGTTGTACATAATCCTGACTCAAAGTGCCAGTACCCTGATGTGCAGTTAAGAATCTTTAACTGATGGGCAGCCCGGGTGGCTCAGCAGTTTAGCGCCGCCTTCAGTCCAGGGGTGATCCTGGAGACCTGGGATCAAGTCCCATGTCAGGTTCCCTGCATGGAGCCTCCTTCTCCCTCGGCTTCTGTCTCTGCCTCTGTGTGTGTGTGTGTCTATCATGAATAAATAAAATCTTAAAAAAAAAAAAAAGAATCTTTAACTGAGAGGGATGATCCTGACCTTGAAGTAAACCACAGATATCTTCCAGTCTGTAGCATTGAGACTGAACTTAGACTTGTGAGAATCTCATATACTGACAGTAGATGGAATGTAGCACAATAGCATGGGTTCTCTTCCATCTGAGGGAGGTTAAGATTGAGACCCCTGGGAACTGGAATGATGAGATGACTTTTAAATGTATGATCTTATAATGTTTTAGGACATAAAGACAAGGTGAGAGTATGCTTCTGTTCTACAAGATGATTCTGTAGCTCCTAGTTACAGACACTCATAATTACTTTATTCAGTTGGAGGAAAAGCATAAATAAATAGACATAACTGAGAGAGGAAGGAGTATCCTTAGGCACAGATGTAGACATTTCTAACATTATCCTGCTCCTTTTAAAGAAACATTTATGTTTTTAAAGTTTTTGAAAGAATAATTTTAAATTCACAGAGAAATTGTAAATATAATACAGAGTTCTCATATGCCGATAATCCAGTTCCCCCCAGTATGGGCATCTTACATAATGCTGCTATAATTATAAATATCAAGAAATTAACATTGATGCAATACTATATATTAATTAACCTACTGACCTTATTTGAATGTTGCCAGTTTTCCCATTAATGATTTTTTTTCTGATCCAGAATCAATTAGTTACTATATCTCTTTAGTCTCCAATCTCTGAGAATTTTTTTTTTTTATTTTTCGTGGACTTGAAATCTTTTTCTTAATTTTTTTTCTCAAGTTTTTATTTAAATTCCAGTTAGTTAATACAGTGTAATGCTAGTTTCAGATGTACAATACAGTGATTCAAAACTGCCATAGGACACCCTGTGTTCATCATGACAGGTGTAGTCTTTAATCCCCCTCACTTGTTTCATCCATCCCCCACCCTCCCCTCTAGTAACCAGCAGCTTGTTCTCTATAGTTACGAGTCTGTTTCTTGGTTTGTCTCTTTCTATTTTTTCCCTTTGCTTGTATATTTTGTTTCTTAAATTCCACACACAAGTGGAATCAGATGGTATTGCCTTTCTCTGACTGACTTAATTTGCTTAGCATAATATGCTGTAGCTCCATCCATGTCATGGGAAATGGCAAGACTTTTATGACTGAATAATATTCCATTATATATATATATATATATATATATATATATATATATATATATATATATCACACCTTCTTATCCATTCATTAGTTGATGGACACCTGGACTGTTTCCATAATTTGGCTATTGTAGGAAATACTGCTAAAAATGTGGCCTTGAAGGTTTTGAAGGATCTTGATCAGTTTGGAATACCCTTCAAATCGGGTTTGTCCAATGTTTCTCTCAGAATTAGAACAAGGCTATGCATTTTTTATGACTAAATGTTTGTGTCTTCCCAAAATTCATATGTTGAAATCCTAACCCTCAATGAGGTGATATTAGGTGGGGTTTTGGGGAGGTGATTAAGTCAGGAAGGTTGAACTCTCCTGAACAATATTAGTGTCTTATAAGAAGAGACACATGAGCTTGCTTCCTGTCTCTCTGCTCCCTGCCATGTGAAGTTACAATGAGAAGATCACCATTTGCAAATGAGGCAGAAGGGCCACACCATATGCAAGATCTACTGCTTCCTTGATGGTGGCCTTCCTTGCTGGCCTCCAGAACTGTGAGAAATAAATGTTTGCTGTTTAAGCTACTCTTTTGATGGTGATTTATTACAGCAGCCTGAACGAAGACAGTATTGCTGGCAAAAATAGCACAGGAATGGTACTTGCCCTTTCTGTGCATCGTCTTGAGGAACCATGGTGTCCGGCTGTTTCATTTCTACTTTGACCACTTGATGAAGGTGGTGTCCACAGAGTCTCTTCATTGTAATTCCTATTTTCCCTTTGGGAAGATGTCATAAAAAATACTTTGAGACTATGAAAATATCCTGTTTCCCATCATACTTTCACCCATCAACTTTAGCATCCATCGTGCCTTCAACAATTCTTGCCTGTAGTGTCTACCTAAAGGTGATTTTCTATTTTCATCATGCCTTCCATGTTTTCAATGTTCATCAGTTGGAAATCAACTGCGAGGCAGAATTTAGCAAGTATTTTCTAAACGTCTGTGCTGTGAGGGAAGCGGGTCAGGGGAACAGCCTTCCTTCTGTTCTCAGAGGGGTCAGTGCCACTCAGTAAAGCTCTCATTGGCTGTTTGATCCCCACAGCAGCAGCTGCAGAGGGAGGAGGACAGGGTCCACTTCCCTTGGCTCTTCACTGCCCTCTGTCTTCACTCCCACTGTTCCTTACACTGAATGCCCTCCCCCCTCACCCTCTAATTGTTCCTACCAGCCTTGGCTCCAGTAAAGACTTAGCAGGGAGCATTGTTATCCTTCCTCCTCCACAACCTTAACACTTCTCTGGGCCCTTTCTGTCACAGCAAAAATATTCTACCCTATAACAGATGAGTTTTCTTTTATGTCCCCCACCACACTGTGGGTAAATACCCCATTATTAATGTCTAGATTTCTGAGCTATTGGGCAACATTTGACATACAAGGTCTCCTTGGAAAAGATTTTATGGAAAAAGAATGAGAGTAAAATAGAGTATTTGTCACAAAATCCTTTACATGTAGCATTTTAAAATATTTTAAGGTATAATTTATCTACAGTGCAGTTCAACTTTTTGATGTACTATTCTATGAATTTTGATGAATATATACACTCAGGTAATCATTACCACATCAAGATAGAGAAATTTTGCAACTCCTCAGAAAGCTTCCTGTGCCTTCTGTAGTCATCCATTCCCTACCCCCACCCTGAGCTCCTGGCAGATACTGATCTATCCTCTGTTCTTTTAGTTTTCTTTTCCAGACTGTCATATAAATGAAGTCATAAAATATGTACTCATTAGTATTTGACTTCTTTCACTTACAATAGTTCTAGTGAAATTCATTCATGTTGTTACTATCAGTACTATCAGTACTTTCTATTGTTGAAAAGTATTCCATTTTATGGATTTACCACATATTATTCATTCACCAGCCACTGGACATTTATCTGTTTTCAGTTTGGGGTGTAGGGAAGGAAAAATTTATTTCTACTCTTCAAGATTCTTCCAGCTACTTCCATCAATTCAATGTAAAATAGATTAACAAGAGTAAAAAGCCACAACAGTGCAAAGCTGTTTAATTACGTGCACATAGAAAACTCATGATGAAACTGAGACCTAAAGAAATGACCAAGGCAGGCAGTTTTTATACTTTTTAGATAAAGGGACAGTAAATCTATGAGGAACTATCAGGACAAGGAAAACTTAACTTTGGGAGCCTCAATTACTAAGGACCCCAAGCAGAATTTGGCCTGGGATAGTAAATTAGTAAAAAGTAACAAAAGTTGTTTATATAGCCTTCTAGGCTCTAATTTCCTATCTCTGATGATAAGGCTCTCTTTTTACCTCATACAGGGAGGGTACTTTTCACATGGGAGATTTATTTCTTGCTTTCCAAAGACAAAATATGGTCTAAATGCTCTTTTTTGCACTGTCTCTTAAGTAACTTATTATTTATATTTTAAATTTTGAGTTAGAGAGAGAGAGGTGGGGGGGAAGGGAGAGGGAGAATTTTTTTTTCTAAGGTTTTATTCATTTAATGAGAGAGTGAGAGAGTGAGAGGGAACATGTAAAAGAGAGTGAGTACCAGCAAGGGGTAGGGACAGAGGGAAAGGGAGAAGCAGGCTACCCACCTAGCAGAGAGTTGACTTGGGGCCTGATCCCAGGACCCTGGGATCATGACCTGAACTGAAGGCAGACACTTTAACTGTCTGAGCCACTGAGGTGCCCCTAGGGAGAAAGAGAATCTTCAGTAGGCTCCACCCCTCTCATGGAGCCTGACATAAGGCTTGATCCCAGGACCCTGAGATCATGACCTGAGCTGAAATCAAGAGACAGACTCAAACTGAGCCACCCAAGCACCTCTTAAGTAACTTTAATTTAAAATAATCAATATGCCAAAGTGGCATATTTGGAGACAGCCTCTGCTGAACCTATGCAGGGGATTGTGAATAAAGTTACTACAAACTTTCTTGAACTAGTCTTTGTGTGGATTTCTGTCTTCATTTCTCTCAGGTACATACCTAGAAATGAAATTGATGAGTCATATGATAAGTATATAGTGAACATCATAGGAAACTGCCAAACTGTCTTTCAGAGTGTCCATATCTTTTTGCATTCCAACGAGCAAAGTATGAAGTTACTCCTCACTCTCACTAGAACACTGAGATAACTACAATGGGATTTTCATCCCCATTATTTTAGTCTGGTGATGTTAAGTGTTTTCACATGCTTATTTGCCACCTGTATATTATCTCTATTGGGATGTTTATTCAAATCTTTTGTGCATTTCTTATTGAGCCTTTTAGTTCTCTATTACTGAATTTTAAAGAAAAAAGATTTCTTTTTAAGTAGGCTCCATGCTGGACTTGAACTCATGATCCTGAGATCAACACCTGAATTGAGGTCAAGAGTAGGATGTTTAACCAACTGAGCCACCCAGGTGCTCCTAAAGAAAAAAGAGATCTTAATCAGATACAGAATTTGCAAATATTTTCTCCCAGCCTGTGGCCTTTCTTTTCATTATCTTCACCGTGTCTTTTGAAAAGCCAAGCTTTACACTTTTGATGAAGACTAACTTACGATTTCTCCTTTTTACAGCTAATTCTAATATTTATTTGTTTTGTGTCATTGGTTATTTGTTAAACGTTCTTGTTCAAATTATTTTCTTCCCCTTGTAGAATTTCTAGCAAAAAAGAATAAAGCCTTGAATTATTTAGTTAGCCTGTGTTTGACTTAGTATTTCTATCCATTAAAGGGAGCAACAGTCCTGTCTTTCTTGGGGAAATTTTGTTTTAACTTCCTGGGTAAAAGCCAAGAGATTTGCCTGAAGTGGAAAGGAAAAAATGGCTGGGCTTTGAGAGTTTTATGTTAGCAGCAGCAGGTTGAAGAGGCAAAGTGAAATGAGGATTTACAGTGAAAGAAATAATGGAATAAAGTGTGGTCATTGTATCCTTACCTGCAGGAAGATAAGGAGAAGCAGTAAACAGAAAGAATTCAGAGAGGGACTGCTTCCCTTTGACCTGGCTAGACTCCAGAGAGGGAAAAGGAGAGTCTGGATAGCAATATGAACAATTCTCAATATTCAACAAATTTAAGAGAAAATCCAAAAATTGTAAAGAAAAGTTAAAAAAAAAATCAAGGTGTTTTTATTTTTCAATTACATCATTACCACTTCCTGAGGAGAGGTACTTCACTGTGGAAATATTGTTCCCTTTAGAAGTTCAATTAAAAAAAAAGTAAGAAAGGAGATCTCATACATCACAACCAAGGATTCTCATACAAGGAACACGTGTGTTGCACTTGTTATGTGTTCCTGTTAAGTGCACAAAGTTATGCGCCAGTAACTTTGCATGACTGCCTCGATTGGTACACACACCTCTCTGCTGAGATGTCCAACGTGCAAGGAGGCTCTGTCTCAATAATACAGAATATCATCAATAGATTATGAGTGATCCCATAATGCAACATGACTAGAATATTGAAGTGGGCCTCTTCAGAAAGCCAAAGTTCATTGCTCTTCATTAAAGTTCAGTGCACCAGGCCTCTTTCGCTTTCTGAAGACAAATGACTTCAGAGAGAAACAGAGCCCTTGATGCCATCACTGGGTGACTCCACTCAGACGTCTTGCCCCATTACTTTCTATGTTATGGTACAAGTTCATCTTAGAAAGAAGGTGTCCATCTGTGGCATTGAGTTAGGAAGGTCTAGGTACTAGGGTGGCCCTCTCACCCCAGCCCACTTTAGCGAGCTGCCGATGGAGTAATTTTACCCACCTACCTCGCAAGTAACTGTGTATCTCTGCTCAAGTAGGATGAGATAGGATCTTATCAGACAGGACTTCACCAGCTGGAACCAGAAATAAATCTGTCCATCTGGCCTGGGCAAAGTGCCCTCCTGGAAAATTACTGAATAGTGCCAAACCTCATAAAAATACATTCCTTAAATGCCAGCAGAAGGCACAGACTTATGGAGAAACGAAGAAATTATGCAGCCTGTGTAAAGCACGATTCATCACCAGGCTTGGGCAGTGGAAAGAAATACCCACCCAGACTTTGTGGCAGGAACATTAATAATTAGTTCATGAGGCCTGTCATGCAGGAATGTCCTGGCTGTGATTCAGCTTCTAGGAATGAAAGAACGTGATGTAAACACCATGACGCTATAAAGTAATGAGGTATTTTGTCCTGCATAGGTTGGGAATCAGAAGCAGCCCTCTTGCTACGGGGAGGCGGTGCAAAGTGAGGGCTCTGGGGATATTTTTATGGGTTGGGGAAATTCACCAAGTTAATTCTAGCTGCTTTGTCTTTTCTCTTAGTGCACCCTTTATAGAATTTTGGTTTTTGTTTTCTTCCTCCTTATGAAGAGGAAAGCCATCAGGCTGATTGATGGGTACTATGTGCCTCCTTGCTGCTCTTCCACCGTCCTTGCCCGCTCACTATGGCCATTGTGCTTCCTCATTGGCCTTCCTGCTGTCTCCCTCTCATGAGCCACCTTACCCTGTGCTCTAGGCTGTACTGCACCCCCCAACATTCATGAGTTCTGGTCCTACCAGCCAGCACCACAGGATATGACTGTATTCAGAGATAAGGTCCTTAAAAAGGTCATTAAATTAAAATGAGGCCACATGGATGGGTCCTACTCCAATGTGAGTGGTGTCCTTATAAGGAGAGATTGTGGGGTGGCTCAGTTGATTGAGTGTCTGACTCTTAATTTTGGCTCAGAATCAAGGATTGTGATCTAAGGATCCTGAGATTGAGCCCCATGTCAGGCTCGGCACTGAGTGTGGAGCCTGCTTGTGATTCTCTCTTCCTCTCACTCTGCCCCTCCTGACCCTGTTTATATGCGCTCTCTCTCTTAAAAAAGAAAGAGAGAGAGAGAGAGAGGAGAGATTGAGAATGAGATTATGACACAGACAGGTTCAGAGAGAAGACCATGTGAGGACACAGAGACACAGAAAGAAGCCAGCCAACCATCTATAAACCAAGGAGAGAGACCTCAGCTGACACCTTGATCTCAAACTTCCAGCCTCCAGAATTGTAAGAAAATTAATTTCTGTTGTGTAAGCCCCACATTCTGTAGCACTTGGTTATGGCCGCCCCAGCACATGAATACATCCTACTGCCCCAAAGAATAGCTCCCTGCTATTCCTCAGGAACGGGCAGTGTCATGCTGCTGCCTAACAAGGTACAAAGGTCTGGCCCTGGCTGTGAACTTATTTTCATGGTATGATCCTCCCCCATCTTACCTTGTTGTGTCTTACTTGCTTTTGCATTCATGTCCCTTGTCACCAATCTTTTAACCCATACCCTGTCATCCCTTTGCCTGCTGTTCCATGCTGGCTTTGTTCTTCCCTCAGTCACCACTCTTCAGACAGGTACTGGGTCCCCGTCTCTAAAGAGCTTTCCTTGCTCGCCTAGCTAAGAAGACAGCTGCCCTGCATACTCCTTTTTTCAAGGTATATGTAATTCCTACCTTGTATCCTAATTATCTCTGTACTTGTTCTCCCATGAGTCTAGGAGCCATGCCTGATTCAGCTTTGTTTTCCTTCCTGTCCCCAGCATACTTGGCACATTGCAAGTTCTCTACCAGTGTTTGCTGAATGAATAAGATAAACAATTTGTGACTCATAATGGCTCTATGACCTCCTATCCTGGATCATTTTTGCTTTATGACTACTTAAGTAACTTTTGGCTACTTTTATGCTACTTTTGGCTATTACTAGTCATGCTACTATTACTATGGGTGTACACCTAACCCTTTGAGACTCTGCTTTCAGTTCTTTGGGTACATACTCAGAGGCAGAATTGCTAGGTCAAATGGTTAATTCTATTTTTAATTTTCTGAGGAACTGCCAGAGCATTTTTGCTTTAAGAGTTTTCTAAAAGGCAGCACAGGGTAACAAAAATAACCAGATCTTTATGATTAAGCAAATCTGGCTACAAATGTTGGCTAGACCACATACTGTCCCTTATTATGTCTCTTATTTCACCGTCTTTTGGTATACTCCTTTCTAAAAGGGGTATTTCTATCTATAGAGTCATTGTATACTCTATACTCTAGTCGTTATATAGAGTAGTGAAGGTAATATATGCAAAGTACCTACACATAAGAGACCCTTAAAAGTATTAGTTCTCCTCTCCTTTGTAATTATCTGAATGCAAATGCTTAACCTAAAGAAATAAAGCTCGAACAAGAGAATTATAAACATCAGAGGCATCTGGCTGGGATAGCCACTTCTTCAGGAAGCAATGTCTGAGGAGCCCACATGCTATCCTGCACCACAGATGGTAGGCAACTAGTTCATCTATGCCTCCCTAAGTCAGGAGCACACTAAGAAGCATGGTGGCCAGTGGGACCCTTGGGAGTTCCAATGGTCAGACCTGCTGTAAGAGCCCCAGGTCCCAGAAAAGAGTCTCGTTGTGTGTGCCCAAAGGGGTACCAGCTGTTATGCTAACCTGGCTCAATTGACTCCTGGCTGCCATATCAGGAGGGGGTAATATACAGGAAGTTTGACTCCACTCAACAGATATTTAACGAGTGCCTGCTGCTGTGGCTCTGCAGAGTTTAGGCCCTGACCTTCCTATGTTTCACCCCATTGTGGATACAGATAGTTACCAAGGTAGAGGGCTAGGAGCCAGAGAAAGGGAATTGCAAGCACAGTGAGCCTCATTATTCATGGATTCCGTATTTGCACACTCATCTAATTGCTAAAATCTATTTATCTCATAATTGTTTCTTGTGGTATTTTCATGGTCATTCACAGACATGGGCATGATGATCAAAAGTTTGAGTCACTTGATGTGCACGCTCCCAGATGAGGTGAACAAGGCAATGCTCCCTGCTTATTGTTTCAGCTCTCATGCTGTAAACAAGCATTCTTTTCACAGTCTATGCACTGTGCCACATTTTCCTACATTTTGTGATTTTTGACGCTGATTTTTTGTTGTTGTTTAAAATGACCTCCAGCACAATACTGAAGTGCTATGTAGTGTTCCTAAGATAAGCTTCATTCAGGCATGTGTTATAGTGTGTTAGCTGTGAGTTCAATGTTAATGACCCAACAATATGCATTAAATACAATGTTTTAAACAGAAAGTCACATAAAACAAGGCTATGAGTTGATTGGTTGATGAAAATGTGACCAGAGGCTCATAGGAATTACCCTGTATTTCTCCTATGAGCAATGGTTCAGTATTCTCTCATTGTTGTTCATGGTGACTCCATAGGACACCATTGTGGCAAATAAAAAGCATTCACTGTATTTTGGTATAAAATTCCATTCAGGATTAGAAGTGGTGGATGTCAGTGGAGGAAGTTTCTTAAATAGCAGGACTGGGCCTTATCTTGCTTCTAGAGAGTCTAGAGCAGTGTAACATGGCTAGATTTTTAAACGCTGATGTGAGAAGGATGGATTTGAAGAAGGATTTAGGTGAAGGGAGACTGGATTCAAACTACCCTACAGGACTTCTTTACCTGGATAGACCAGCTGCACAGAATGCATATGTATACATGTACTTCCAAAAATATGATCCTGGATGTGCTGTGGACTGAAATGTTTCTCCACCCTCAAATTCACGCATTAAAACCCTAACCCCCAGTGTAATGGTATTAGGAAGGGTGGGCCTTTAGGGGGTGGTGAAGGTTAGATGAGCTCAACAGGGTAGGTGATGTGATTAGTGCCCTTCTAAGGAAAGATGCCAGAGAGCTTGCTCACTCTCTTTCTGCCATGTGAGGACACAGGGAGAAGGCAGCTGTCTACAAACCAGAGGAGAGCTCTCACCAGAAACCCATCATGCTAGCATCCTGCTGTTGGATCCTAGCCCCCTTGAACTATAATAAAACATATTTCTATTGTTTAAGTCACCTAGTCTACAGCACTTTGTTATGGCTGCCTGAGCAGTCTAAGGCAGTATGTAAGCTCTAAAAATCCTAAAGAGGATTTCAGAGAAAAAAAACAGGCAGGCACTTTTTTTAAATTTTATTTTAATTTTTTGGTTGGGATAAAAATCAGGTTAGAGGTTGGGTGTATGGTTATCTTTCTACTGGAAAACCCACTCAGAGATGAAAAACCATTGGATATTATCTAATTTGCATTTTTTTTCTTTCTCTGATTGATTAAATACACACACACACACACACACACACACACACACACATTCCCAGGCATTCACTCTCTACTTTGGAACACAATGGCTTAAGAGGCAGGAGATTTTAGCTCTAGCCCCAGTTTTGCCACCAACTAGTTAGCACCTCTGTGCCTCGATTCTTTAGTGCTTACAGGAGGACAATAATGTTGTGTCCGCTCAACCTAGATCAGAGGGTCACTGCTGTTCAGATAAACAGACCATAGATGTAAAAAGAAAAAGTTAAAAGGCTGTAAGGATTCAAAGTATGAACATAGCAGAAATAGAAATTGCTTCTGAATTGCTGGGAATCCAAGCCTAAAATCATTTTTGGAAGCAAGAAAGTCATTTGGGACTTCCTAAGTGTCACATTGCTCTTCATGGTGTAAGAACACTGGAGTAGCTAAAAGATGTTATTAGGGAAATGCATTCCCACCATTTGACAATAGTCATTTTTCTGGAACTCCATTTTTATTCTCATCTGTATGACAAATATACCCATATGCAAACTAGGTCCTGCTTCAGCTGAATTTCCAGGGGAAGATAAAGAAAAAGGAAAGGAAATTTGTGCTGAAACCTGAAGTGGCTAATGAATTAGTTTATCCTGCCTACAGATAGATATCTGTGTACCCGTACGTACTGAGTATCATTCCCAGTGTTTGGGGAGAACCCAGCAGCTCAAGCTCCAATCTGTGCCTTTGAGAAGATAACAATGCTGTTGGGGATAAGAGATTGACACTAAGAGCTGCTAAATGGAGCAGAGAAGTAGTACAAGAGATGTCACCGGCAAATTTGTGACAAGTGCTGACAGTGTGTCAAGATTTCAGAGGAGGAAGAGGTGAGAGAAAGTGGAGCTAATCATTTCATTTCCTATCAGAAAGAAAGGCCTTGAGTTGGCCTTGGTGACTGATGGGAGCTTGGGTAAGAAGAGAGAATAGGGATGGGGTCTTGAGTGAAAGCAATACGGGTTCGGGTTCAAGGAGTCATGTGCATGCCAATCAGCTGGGACCACCCAGACAGAAGTGCACAGCATAACTGATGGCACAGTTGAACTCAGACTGTGGTCACGAATACACTAGTCACAGAGCTCAGACCACAGTTCCCCCTCCTGCTTCCTTCTGGTCATGAGCCTGGGAAGTGCCAGAACCCTTGAAACTACAATTTGAAACAGTGATGTCCATCATGAGTTGCATGGAACCTTGATACCTTTTGAAGTATATTAGTAGGTCTTGCCCTAAAAATAGACATAGGTGGTCAGAAAAGCCTAGGACACATGAAATGCCATATTCCCAGTGGAGATTTTTCAATGCACAGTAGTAAATGTGGCAGATTGATTTGGGTAAGTTGGCCCCGCTCCTGCCCCCATTTTTATAAGATTTAAAGATTCTTTGACAGCAGAACACAATACAAAGAGACACTTGTCTAGATGAAAGGCAAAACTCTGTTACTTACAAGTCTAAAGGAGAGAAGGGTGCCTTGTAGGGCCATGCAGGGGGTTGCACCAGGGGACAGGCAAAGGGCAAACTAGAGATGTAGGGACATTAGGTATGGCAAGTAGGGTGGGGTTAGCTAGGTGTCACAGGCCCTCTGGGACCAGCTAACCTGAATGATCTTGTAGGCTGCCTCTAACTGTCAGGTACCTGACCCCAGCAATTCAGGTGGGTGCAACATGGGCAGAAGTGATAAGTGAAATGGTTGGGGTGTGGACTTAATCAGGGGAAGTGACCAGCCTCTCATCAGGGCCTCAAAACTGTGTGATGACAGCATTTCCAAAAACAAGAACAATAAAATATGTCACTCCTTTCTGTGATCTTTGCAAAATTCTAGGAAACTAGAAGCCTGATAACTACATTACTAAGGTTCCCTAGGGGACAGGGCTCTGATCAGATGCTGCCACAGAGAGGTGCTCATCTAAGAGATAAAGGGCAGAACGGAGAGATCTACTGTTTCTCTAGTAAGTGGCAGGAACACACATGGCACTGGCAGATGTGAGGTGTTGTAGTCCTTTCCATACAGTCCTCTGGACGTTGGTCTCAGGGCTGGAGAGCCCAGTGGAGTCTCCTGCACTTGCCTAATTTTCGGATCTAATGGCACCTTCTCTGATTGATCCTACAGCTCCAGCTCTTTCAATGGGGCTATAAGTCCCAGAGCCAATCCTTTCTGCTAGAACGGTACTGTGGTTGCTGCTTTCCTGACTGGGCCCCACAGCCTAGCATAGGTAAACTTCTGAGAGGGCTTTCTATAAAACAAAACGAAACAAAACAACTCACGAGCATTTCCCAAATATATTTGACCATAGAACCTACCCCAACACCCTCACTCCCCCTGCAAGAAACACCTTCTGATCTCCTGGGAATCTGTGTTCCGTGATACGATCTTTGGAAAAATACTTGAGCATTTGTAGGTGGAGAGCTAGGAATCCACAAACCTGGGCTTAATCTCGTCTGTGTGATCTTGGGTAAGTTACATCACTTCTCTGATCTTCAGTTTCTTCCCTGGATCATAGGAAGAGCTGGGTGAAGTTCACTGGTGGTGTTTCCAGCTCTAACATTTTTTGATTATGTGAGACATGGTGTCCTTAAAAACTACCACTGTTCAGGTAGTAAAAGCAAACAAAAACAAAACCCACTGTATCTTGCTTTGCCTTCTCTTCCTTTTTGGCTTAATTTGCATGGATATTTTGAGATTTAATCTAGGAAGATTCCCAGAGAACTGGCAGCAAGTAAAGAAATGCTGGGTAGCTCTTACCAAAGCTAGACAGTGCTTTTAGAACTCTAGAATATTAGTGCTGACCCTAGAAATCTGGCCCTTTCAGATCATGTTTACTTTTGCATTGCCAGAGGAAGAAAAAAGGATGCCATGGAAAGATCCAGCACTCAAATTGAGCCATTTTAATAGGTAGCAAGCTCCCTGTCACTGGGAACATTCAAGTGGAGACTAGAGATTAGCTTGGCAGGGATAACAGGGAATAAGTTTTTTCTCTTCAGAGTTTTTTCTCTTCAGAGTGTTGGCTGAAAGGGTTGGCACAGATCTTCTACACAGGTCCCCACATTTTAAAGAGGATGAAATGAAGAAGCAGGGGTGTTATATCGATTTCCCAAGGTCACACAGCCAGTCAGGAACAGAACTGGGAGAAAGGCCCAGGGCATTTTTTTGCTCTCCATTGTATTATTCTGCAAGCCTGGGATTCATTTCAGTTTCTATGAGAAGTAAAATTCTCTCCCTGAACCTTTATTTTAGAACCCTTTAAGGAAGCACAAAGTTATTTAGCTGGATGGAGCTGGAAAACACTCTAGGTTGCCAGGGGCTGTGAGAGGCTGGCAGGGTTGGAAGGTTGGAAGTCAACCTTTTGCCCTCAGACTTCTTTTTGGCATCCTTGGTGTGGAGACCCCATGCTTCAGCGCTGCTGTGTCTGTCCTTTGATGCCAGACCAGCCATCGGTCTTCTGAACACCTTGCATGGCACCCTCTACGTCCAGAGACAGTCAGTCCTTCCTGCCTTGTTCTGCAAAGTCGGTCTCCAAAGGCAGCCCTGAGAAACCAACCTAAATACAAGCCTCTTCTGCACAGTTTGTTCTCAAACCACTCCTCCCCAGGAGGTTACAAAATGCAGCCTGGAGGCAGTGCCATTTGTAATGTTGGCGGCTTGGAGCCAGGACCGACCAGGGCTTCCACTGCTAACTGCTTAACAGAATCCACGTTTGCATTCTCGATGCAGCTGGTGGTGGGTGTGTGCGGAGGGTAATGGCCTTTTCTTTTATTATCCAACTGCTTTTATTATCCCAATGCTCTTGAGAGGAGAACCAGAAACTGCTAGGGAAGCAGAGAGCTGTGGCTGTGACTTTGCGGAGAAGCAGGTACTTGACGCAGACCTGATTTCAGCCAGAGCTTTTTTTTTCCCAAAGAAAACCCGAGTGCTCAAGCAGAAAGGAATAAAGTGCTAGTAGCCTTTGAGGTTTTCTCTTTTCCTGAGAATGATAGAAACAAAGACAAAGTAGCCTCTAGTAAAAAAAAAAAAAAAAAAAAGACTGAGTTTTAAGTAAGCTATTTGTTCCTTTTGTGTGGGATTCAGTTAGACCTTGTGAAAACTTCTGACAGGGAAGAAGCCAGGGACAGTAGGGGAAAGGCAGTCCTGACTTTCTGACATGCTGTGCTCGGGGATTCTCTGGGAAGTCAAGAGGGCAGATTAGATTAGGAGAGTTTGGGCCTTGCACCTTTTTTTTGTTGTTGTTCAGGGTTAACACTAAAGCATCACCTTTAACCCTGCTCTGATCTCTTGGGTCCACGTTGTAGTGATTCCAGTCTCTGTTGATGATTTCCCTTTGATTCCACATCCGTGGTCACTCCCCAGTTCAGCTCACTGCCATCACTTGCCTTTTACTCTTATCATTGGTTTCTCACTGGCACACTGCATTCTCCACATGCTACTGCTGGCTCCCAGAGATGACCCTCTCAAGGCCAGATTTAATTCTGTTGAGTCCCCTGTTCAAAATCCTCTGATATCTCAACCCTTACGTTTTTTTTTAATGACCTAGCCAAATCTCCTTCCTCTAACCTCAGAGCAGATCACATCTCCGATCTTGCTCTTGTTCTTTATCTGAGACCTACGAACCTTCAGAGGAAAGATGTGGCTTAATCTACACACTTCATTCTTGAGGATTATCAGCCACGTGAGCAGGGTTTAAGCAATGTGTGCCCACACCTTGTGGTCATCCATGATTTCTCCTTTGAGTTGGACAAATGCCTTGAAAGAGGTTTATTAATCTGCTGTTTAGATAGCAGATTCTCTGTTAAGTCCCCAGGATATATTAAGAAAGCAGAGAAGCAAGACTTTTGCTTGGGCAAGCTTAAATTTCAGTGGGAGAAGTAACTAACAATTAACTAACTAAAAATAATAATTATGAGTGGAAACTACCCAGGTGGTATGTTGTCATCACAGTAGGGAGGGATATTACTGGGAGTTGTCTAGTAAGGTCTGTGAAGCAAGACATTATCTAAGTTGAAGCATAAAGTATAAGAAAGGTGTTCTTACAAAGGACAGTCTTTTGGAAAGGGAAGGGACCTGGTGGGTTAGAAAATGGTGGCCTAGCAGATGGTACACAGTAGCAAAGGGCATTGTGCCAGCTGGCCCCTCCTGCCTTCTGGGAGAGAGACAACAGAGCAAAGCCCACAAGATAATTTGCCTTCCCTCCTTCTTCTATTCAGCATTGTATGTGGAGTGCTAACCATTGCATTAAGGCAAGAAAAAGAAATAAAAGGTATAAACACTGGAAAGGAAGTAAAGCTATCTTTGTTTGCAGATAACATATTGTATATGTACAAAATTTAAAGGACTTAATTAACTCCTAGTTAGTTTACCAAGGTCACAATACAAGTTTAACATAAAAATGTCAAATTTTTTTCTATGCCAGCAAGAAACCATTGGAAAAAATGATGGTAAAAATAGCAATATTGTTTATATAAGCATCACAAAACATTAAATACATTGCAATAAATCTAATGAAAGATGTACAAGACCTCCTTACTGAAAACTACAAATATTGCTGAGAGAAACTAAAGAAGTCCTTAATAAGTGAAGTGAAATACCATGTTTGTGAAATGGAAAACTCAAAATTGTTGAAAATGATAATTCTCCTTAAACTGATCCAAATAAAATTTTTATGGGAATTAAAAACATAAAAAAATGTTATGAAGGGGCGCCTAGGTGGCTCAGCTGTTGAGTTTGCCTTTGGCCCAGGGCGTGATCCTGGAGTCCTGGGATCAAGTCCCGTGTTGGGCTCCCTGCATGGAGGCTGCTTCTCCCTCTGCCTGTGTCTCTGCCTCTCTCTCTCTGGGTTTCTTATGAATAAACAAATAAAATCTTTTTTAAAATTTCATGAAAATGAAAAATCTTACAATTTTGGAAAAGAGAACAAAATTAGAGAACTTAAACTACTTGATTTCAAGACTTCTTTTAAGGCCACAGAAATCAAGACACTGAAATATCAGTGTATCGACTGACAAACAGAAACATGGAACAGAACTGACAGCCTAGAACTAGGATGGCACATTATGGTGAAATGATTCTTTTTTTTTTTTTTAATTTTTATTTATTTATGATAGTCACAGAGAGAGAGAGAGGCAGAGACACAGGCAGAGGGAGAAACAGGCTCCATGCACCGGAAGCCTGACGTGGGATTCGATCCCGGGTCTCCAGGATCGCGCCCTGGGCCAAAGGCAGGCGCCAAACCGCTGCGCCACCCAGGGATCCCTGGTGAAATGATTCTAAACAAAAGATTCAATGAGATTCAATAAAGAAAGGAAACACTTTTCAACAAATGGTGATAGAACAACTGGATATCTGCAATATTGTGATTTATTTATTTATTTATTTATTTAATATTGTGATTTGGAAGAAATATATATCTGGTCAGTCATATGCCCAAAATATACTTCTCATATATTTGGTCTTTCTCCCTGGCTTCTGGCTCACAGCTTCCAAAACTTTTGAAATTTCCTGAATGATAATAGCAATGGAAACATCTTTTACTATAATATCTGGTCTCTTGACCTCAGTACCTAAAATCACTTTAGAGCTTATTATTCATAACAAGCTCCTTTTCACCATAACTGGGTTTATGTTAATGAATGACTTTTGGAAATCACCTAAGGAAGGGGCTGGTTGCCAAGGAAAACGAAGGCTGGAATGTTCAGTACCTCTGAATAGAATAGCGTAGGGTAGAGTAGAATAGAATAGAATGTTGGAATGTTCAGTATCCATCTTTCTGGGGATAAAAGGGGGTTAGAAGTTGAACCAATCACCAGTGACCAGTTATTTAGTTATTCGTTCTTATGTAATAATGAAGCTTCCATGAAAACTCAAAAAGAAGTGATTAGGAAAACTTCAGAGTTGGTGGACATGTGCTGATTTGGGAACAGTATTGTATTCCAAGACAGCATAGAAGCTCCAGGCCCTTACCCTATACCTTGCTCTATGCATCTCTGTCATCTGTTCCTGAGTTTATATCCTTTGAGTTTAGTTTATATTCTTCAAAGCTGCCTATTGTGTTCCAGTTATCTACATGTCAATCATTACATCACTTCCTCACTGTCTTGATTGCTTTATAATAAGTCTTGAAATCAAATAGTGTTTATATCCTTTCATAATAAGCCAGTAATCTAATAGGTAAAATGTTCTGTGAGCTGCTGAAGGAAATTAAGTGAACCTAAGAAGGGGTTTGCTAGAACCTCCAATCTATAACTGCTCAATCAGAAATACGACAACCCGGAATTGTAATTGGCATTTGAGGTGGAGGGCAATCTTGTGGGACTGAGCACTTAACCTGTAGAACCTGATGCTGTCTTTGGGTACACAGTGTCAACACTGAGTTGAATGAAGGGATACCCAGCTGGTATCAGAGAATTGCTTGTGGCTGGTGTGGAAAACTCCTCCCACCATATGTATATTGTAATTGAGTTCAGAACCTTTTACTATTCATAGAAAAATACTTTGATCTTTACTTCATACAATACCCCAAAATTACATGAAACATGAAAGCTAAAATTATAAAATTTCCAGAAGGAAAAGTAGGGAGAATATTTTTCTCTCATGGGATAGCCAAATTTTTTGTTGCTGTTTTTAAAGACACTAAGTATAAAAGAAAAAAAGGTAAATGGAACTTTGCCAAAATACAAACTTCTCAACAAAGACATCATTAAGAGAGTGAACAGGCAAGCCATACATTGTGGGAAAGGACAAAGGACTTGTTAGAGAACACTTACACATCAATCATAAAAAGACAACAATCTGATAAAAATGGACAAACACATAGACTCTTGACAAAAAGATATAAAAATGGCCACTTAGCATGGAAATTAAAACCTTACTGAAGTACCACTATCCCCCCTGTAATGGCTAAACTTTTTAAAAAGACTATTAATACTGAGCCTTGGCAGGGACATGGAACCACTAGGTTGACTTAGCAAACTGTACACCTGAAATATGTACATTTCAATGGACATAAAGTATACCTTAATTAAACAGAACCTCTGCTTTCTTCTTCCCAATCCCTGAAAGTAATTAAAGTATTTTTTAAAAAAGTTCAGGAAGCCCAGTTGGTAGAGTGGGGAGAAGTCTGGGATAGGAAACTTATGCTTTTGTGTTGTCTTTATCACACTTCGTGTGTTCAAATTGTCTGGGCTGCTTTAGATGGTGGCTGCAATACTACCAATAAACAATAACACTATGGGTGTGAAATGCATATTTTTCTATAGATAAAAGAAGTGTTTTTCTTTTTTCTTTTTTCTTTTTTTGAGAAGCAAGGAATTTGATGTGAGCCCACAGATAGGGGTGAGATGATTTGGTTGAATCAGGAGCAGAAAAATGAGTGGGGTAGAGACTTTCCTTTTCCTTTTTTTCCTGAACATTGGACCCGAGCACCTCTGCTCAGCAGGAAATAGTTTGAAAGCCATGAAAGGAATTCTTTTGTGTCCCACTCATCACATTGTCCTCCACCAGAAAATCTTGGTAAATACTGTTATAGAACCTCTCAGTCTTGCAGGAAACACATAATTTCTCAGCTTGTGAGGAGCTCGAGTAATAAAGCCAGGGTTCACTGGCTGGCACCTGTCCTCACATACTCATTGAGAACAGCCCCTGTTTCCTATGAGGCATCCAAACCACAATGTTTGGATTCGAGTCCTTCTTTGGAACTCATTCCTGGCCCTTGCACACCAGGGTCCGATACACATGGGGATGAATAAACACTACTGAGTTTTGCCAGATTTCTTTTTTGCTATTAGCTTTGTTTTTTCTTTCTTCTAGTTCTTTTTCTGTTCTTGTTTCATTCTTTTCTTTGTGATCTCTACCTGCTTCACTGGTGTTTTACCCCTACTCTCCCTGGACCTCAGAAAAGAAAGGGATACACATAATGGGCAGGTAGTTAAAGGGGAAAGGCCACGGGTAAGCACAAACAGAATCGAATACAAGTACAGAAAATGCTAATTGATTTGGTAGAAGTGCTGGCTGACGGTGCGGCCTGAGGTGTATATTCCACAAATTACATTAAGATTATCATGGAACACCTTGGTTGCTCCATATCAAAAAGAGTTTTAAGCATTAATTAATGAGTGATTAGTTCAGCCTCATGAGGTATCACTCTAATAAAATGGGTGTTGAAGCACGAATCACAACCAGTTTGAGTGTGTTATTGCTATTCTAACAGACCTCTTTAATTCAACAATTAGGAAGCATGAAATGTGGTTTAATAG
The DNA here is from genome assembly GCF_018345385.1 of Vulpes lagopus. Taxonomy (NCBI): domain Eukaryota; kingdom Metazoa; phylum Chordata; class Mammalia; order Carnivora; family Canidae; genus Vulpes; species Vulpes lagopus. Next base: position 41,800,941 of record NC_054841.1, read on the forward strand.
ACATAATTTGAGGGTATAAAATTGTTCATCTCCTGTGAGCCATTCATCTTCACTAATAGAGTTCAGGTCACATAGAAAATGATTCTTTTGAGTAGGACCTACAGAGGCTTTTGTTTTTCCTCCCTGTCCTCTCTACTATCTGTCTAGGAAACCAGTAGGGAGATTTCTCCAAAGCAAGCTCTGTTATCAGCTCTGTGATCTCGGGCAAGCCACACGATCTTGTCAGGTGGGACGATGTGGCTGACATATATGTCTTAACTACACAATAAAATTAAGCTCTGGGGGTAGATATCCAGTCTTATATCTCTCATGTGTATCCTACAATGCTTAGAAGTAATGATTAGCAGTTTTTGAACTAAATTAAAATGGATTTCCATCATTTAATTAAATTAAAAATTAAATGAGAAGACCTTCATGTGGAATTCAGTGGGTTCACATAAAATGTAGGCAATTTAAGTCATGTTTGTTTCTCTACAGTGGTTTTTATTTAATTTATTCTAGGAGAGTTAAGAGTGTTATATCCTCCTTCATAGACTCTCCACTATGCTTCCCCAAACCACCACCATCCAGCCCTGAACCTCTCCTCCTTCACCCAGTCACATTTGAGCTTCCACCGTCATCTTTGCCATACATCAAGTCCCTGGCCAAGCTTCTCTTTATGTGGGCCTCACCTTCAATCTCTGATTTTATCATTCATGATCCTTTGAAGTGCTTCTCAGAGAAACTTGATAATTTAACAGAAGGACTTACATTTTCTCATTTTATCAGACATTAATTTAGTGATAATTGTCTTGCTTGTTCTTCAAGGACTTAATTCTTTTTTACTGCTTCTTGGCCAATTCAGCAAAAATGTATGTTACTCTGAATTTGAACATTAAAAGGAACAGAATGGCAATAGGTGACATTAAAATTATTGAGGAAAGAAATGTTCTGGGTTCCTCTTCATGCTATGCTGACAGCTTAACTCTTCATGTGACCATGGACAAGCTTCTAAGCCTCTCAAAACCTCAATTTATTTACCAATAAATTAAAAATAATTATACCTCTCAAGGTTGCTGTTAAAATCAGTTGGGGATAATTAATGTGAAAATGCTTTCAAAAAGGAGAGTTCTAAGAAAAAATTTACAATGTAGTCATGCATGACAAAGTCATGCATGTTGGCCTTTATTCTACAGGGCTGGTTTGTATAAAACTTACCTGCATCTTTAGTTAGGTGAATGTCCTTTAGTGCCTCAGTCCCCGATGTCAACACCAGACTCTGCATCTTCCTGCAGAAGCTGTGATTCTACCTTGTTCTACAACGTGGCTAATGACGTTACCATCTTCATCCTCCAGACCTAAAACATTGAAGCCGTCTTTGACTTGGACAGCCAGTTTGGATAGCATCAGTGTGATTAATGCCTGCTGACCCCATAGATTTTGAATGCTGCAAACTAGATGGCTTAAAACAATAGGCATTTATTTCCTAAGAGCTCTGGAAGTTACAAGTCCAGAATCTGACACCAGTGAGGTTGGTTCCTTGTAGAAGTTCTAAGAGAAAATTCGTCCCATGCCTCTCTCCTAGCTTCCAGTGGTTGCCAATGATCCTTGGCGCTTATAGACATATCACTCCAATCTCTGTCTCCATGTTCACATGGTATTTTCCCCTTGTGTCTCTGTCTCCTCCCCATTCTTATAAGGACACCAGTGATTGGGATGAGGGCCCACTATAATCTGGTTTGACATCATCTTAACTTGATTGCAACCCTATTTCCAAATAACATTGTATTTACAGGCAGTGGAGATTAAGATTTGAACATATCTTTCAGGGAGACATAATTCTGAAACATTATCAAAAGATCCCTTTTATGCTTCGGAGTCCCTGGTTTAAAGGGTAAATTTTATAGCCCCCAAACACTTTGACTCTCCACTCTCACCCCATCATCTTATCATCTACTTGCAGAACCAGAAAGGAATGCTTTCTTGGGATGTTATCTTTATAAATCTGTACCGACCCCAGGCACTGTCATTTCTGACATCTCTCGCTCTGTTTTATCTCTTAACGTTTGACCTGTGAGACCCTTACAGATGCCACTTGATGCTGTCCTAGCTCTCCTGGTTCAGCTTTCAGGCCATGCATACATGGCTTCTCATCCCCAGTTTGAAATACCAGCTATCTACATGCAAATCAACCTCTTAAATTCTACAGTTGTCTAGGGTGAAAATCATCCATGCTTTGAGTAATATATAATTTGGAATTCATGTATTCTAATCACTTTCCCCTCTTTTGGGAATAATGGCTGGGACTAAAAAATATTTTGCTGTTTTTTTTCAAGACTAAATTAAGTGTAAATCATGTTTGTTGATAGTCATTCTTATGTCCTTAGGGCTTCTTTTTCAATCATTAAATGAAGAGTAGGATGAGGAAAAGTATCAGAAAAAGAGGGACAGTCAACTGAAGCTCAGACATTTGCAAATTGTTTCATAAATGCAGCATGATGTGCTTCTTTGGGTAAATAGAATTTTGAGTAAAGGACACTCATGATACTCTTGATTCTACTCTTACTTAGTATTGTAATCTCTCGGTGTAGCTGGCTTTACATTCGTAGAAATCTGTGAGATCATGTGGGAGATTATTTCAGAACCTGAGTGGGTTTTGAGCCAGAGACTGTGGGAGGTGCACATGACGTCTGTCTGCTTTTTTCTCCTCGTGACTAAAACTGTAGTATTTCTGACAGACTTAAACTCCCAGTGATGGAAGAAAATTTGAGTAGTTCCTAAACAGCCAAGTCTGCTCTGAATTCTGCTACACGAATGCGTAATAGATTACCATCAGGCAGGATTGTGAAGGTTGACTGTTTTAAGAATCTCCAAGAGAGAGGTGGTGTATTTCTCCTGTTTAGCACTCAAAATGAATGCTTGTGGGGGACAGGCAACCCTCATGAAATCTATTCTGTTTAAGTGTATTAAAAATGGAAGTAAAAAAAGAGAAACATCTTGTAGGAATAGGTTTTGGTTAGACTGAAGTATTCTAACATGGTTAATGGTTAATCTTGGACATTTGGAGCTAAGTAATTTAAACCATTTAAGCTTCAAAGGACAGGAAGGAAACTGACTGCAGTCTATTCTGGGGTGATTTTCTTTTTGGCCAAATCACTTGGAGCAAAAACGATTTTCTTAAAAAAAAAAAAAAGAAGTAAGGAGGAAAGAACTCTGGCATTGTCAGAAGAAATGCTAATGGAATGTGTTGAGGAATAACACTTCTCGAATGAAGAAAGTAAACAGATAAGGGGAAGTCAGAGTTACATCTGCAGCCAGAGAGCAACTAAATCATCTTCTGGGTCCTCATTTTTCTAGTATATTACAACAATAATAGAAAAATTCTGATCACAGTGAGCCCTCGTATGATCAGAAATAGGTGAAATTTGGTACAGGAAACATAACAAATTGTAGCATTGGTCTCGAATGTATTTTAATATGTCTATTTGTTGTGTTTATACATGGCAATTAGACACACTGAAAACACGATGCTGATTATGCTAATTAATAATTACATACTTAAAGGAAATACACAGTTGACAGGATGGCAGTTCCTCTTCCTTCCAGCTTTCTCTCTTCTTTTATGCCTAAGAAATACAGGTGACCCTTGAACAACACAGGTTTGAACTACGTGGGCCCACTTATACGTGAATATTTTTTGGTAAGAACAGTAAAGTACTGTAAATTATTTTCTCTTCCTTATGACTTTATTTTCTCCAGCCGATTTGTAAGAATACAGTGTATGATAAATGTAACATAATAAACTGTGTATCGATTGACTGTTTATGGAAGGCTTCCGAACAACAGTAGGCTTAAAAAATTGGGGGGAGTCAAAAGTTATATGCAGATTTCCGACTGCATGAGGATAGGTGCTCCGTGTTACTCAAGGGAGAGTTGGCCCTGTCCTGTTGGGGTTGGACCATGCAGCAGGAGTAGGCTAGGAGGAAGCAGTGCTTATGAGGCTGATGTTGTAAACCTGGATCTCAATGCGTTTGATTGCAAATCTCACACTGCCAGACCCCATCTCTGGATTCCTAAGATCCATGCAGAGAACAAAGAGATACCTTTCTTCCATTAGAAAAAGAACTTTCTACTTTCTAGATTTTTTATAAACAAGGGCTTTTCTAGAAGTAGCACAAAAAATAAGAAAAAGCAGCATCAGTGGCAAACACTTTCCTGGAAAACAGATATTTTACAAAAATTTTTATTTTCCATTGTTTTTGTCTTTTATCACTGGAGGGAGGATTTGAGAAAATGTCCTTGCCTTCTGGAGAGCTGTGAAACAAACAGAAGCTGTGATTAAAAAGTGCAGCTTCCCATATGGAGGATAACATTTGTTCAACCCAGCCTAAGATCCTCTCAATTGGCTGGTGACATTAGTCCAGGGAAATTGACAGTTGAGGAGCTCAAATAGCTGGAGCAGAGATAATTCCCTCCTTCTTCTCTTTCTACAATCTTCATCCCCCCACCATATCCGATGCCCTGTGAGCAGAGGATGTTCAGATGCAGGGATGACCCAAGTCTCAGAGAAGGCTGTGATTATAATCTTTGGACGGATAGGAAAACGAATAATTCTAGTTCCACTTGTGGATGTAGATAAAGCAGTAATCATGTCAGCTTATTGATAAGACACTGATAAAGATTGTTTGCTTGACCAAACTTGAGTCAGACTCCCCTGAACCCTCTCTGCAACAAAGCCCTTCCAGTGTTAGCAAGAATCCTGCTAAGTCATTTATGGAGAATTCTCCCTCCCCCCTTAGATGTCCAATCAAACTCCTCACCCCTACCTTCCCCCCGCCACCCACCCAGGAGATATGTGACCACCCTGGCCTGCTTTCAGCAAGAATCTATTAGGACAGAACCCCAGAATCCCCCCACACCTGATGCCTTCTCTAAATAATTATCTGCCATCTCTCTCCCTCCAACCTGCTCCTCCACTGTAGGTCCCCACTTGTTCTGGTGTATTTGGAATTGAGCTGGGTTCTATCCTGGAGTTCCTCTTGCTCTATTGCAATAGTTTATTGAATAAAATCTATCTTCACCACTTTAACTTCTATCCAGCTCTGTTTCTACTTTGACAACATTGACCCTCCCCAGGGATTTTCATCTGGTTAGACATTTTTGGCTATTCTGAACACACCTGTGTCTGCTCTGTGACTGTTCAGGGAGAGAGCCTTCTTCTCAGACAAATCCTCGCTCTTCCATGTTGGTTAGAGCAGGTGAGTCAGGTCAAGTCATTGGGCCTGCACTCCCCTTCCTGCAGCCCTGAAAAGCAAGACCCCTGGTATGCTCCAACTGGAAAGAGAACATGGTGTGTTTGGTAGCTGAGTCCAGAAGACTAACTAGAGGCTTATGTGTGAGGATGAGTTTTTAATTCTCTGGAAGCAGTCTGGCACTCCTGATCTTTCCAAATGGACTGAAATAGTGTTAACTGTATCCATTTCGTTTTCACTGCTGTTCTTCTGCCAAACTGGATTTTCAGCAAGGATAATCAAAATAAAGAACTAACAAGCTGGGCCAATGCCAACCAGCTTCACTTCCTGCTGACCTATGATGTGGTTGCCTCAAAACTAACAATTGTGTCAAGAAAACAATGGCTCACAATGCAATAACTCAGCATAGCATTTTATATTGCACTTGTTCTACACTTGAAAATTTGAGTTCATATTCTGTTTCTTCTGTTCATTTTAAAAGTAATTGTGTAATGCTGACTACTCTTCCCTTTAATCTGAAATCACTTACTGCCTGCTTCTTTATGAGTATTAAAATGTTTCCTTTCTTTTATGAAGTGATGTTTATACTAAATGACTTCTTTAGGTAAAACGAAGAAATCTTTTACCATATTAAATTTATAAAATACAAACATTCTGGACCATGAAAGTCAAACATTCTAGAATTTCATTCATTTATTCATCAAGCATATATTGAGTATCTGCTTACATGTGAATGTTCTAAGGCAACACCATCCAGGAGAAATAAAATGTAAGCCACTCATGTAATTTTATATTTTCCAGTAGCCACATTTTTAAAAAGTAAAAAGAAAGTGGTGCTTAATCTTAATAGGACATCTTACTTAACATATTGCATTCAAAACATTATTTTGACATATAATCAACTTACTTGTTGTTTTTATTTGATTTAAGAAAGGGGGCTTGGACAAATATGTGGGTTTGTTCTGGCATCAGTAAGCGGGTTTGTTCTGGCATCAGTAAGTGTGTGCAGCAAACTTTGTCATGTTCTAACTCATATCCCTTGGGTCCTAGCACTTCAGCATACTTATCTCCTGCTACTTGCTGACATTGAAATTTCCTCACTGGGTCTTTCTCTGAAGCTACAGAAAATTACTCTGTCCAAGCACATGGCATTCAGAACTGCCAAAAAATCAATGTACCCAAGAGTGGGAGTCAGCCAGTGACTGACAAGATTCAGGGTACAAATATCTCAGCTCCCTCACCCTGTAGGACACACACCATGTAGGGGCACTACACACCTACCTGTAGGTGTGTGTCCTACAGGGTCTCCCAGTTCTCTATGAAGTAAAGCCCCAGGTGCCCACAGTGGCTTACCAGTGCACCCTTTATTGACAATACTGCCTCTCTGTCTCACTTCTGGTGTTTCCAGAGATCACTTCCTAAATAAAACACATTCCCTGAAATCCTTGCTTTGGAATCGGCTGTTGGAGGAACCCAGTTTGAGACAGTATAATTACCTCAAGTTCATTGGGGTTGGATATTTTAGGTCACAGGGTGATTCAACACATATAAAACTTATAGGTCATTAGTTATAATACCAACTCATCTAGTGCAATTCGAAGCAAATGAATTGGTCTTTTTAAAATCCTTAATATGCTTAGCTGTGAAAACATGTTGCTAAAACATCTGTTTGGTTTAGTTGCTTCAGTCCAATCATGAGTCAGTTCAGCCAGAAACATATTCGTTGGTAAAAACAGAATACCCAGGGGACTGTTGAGACTTTCTATACTTCAGTTTACTCAGCTTGCTGTTGCTGGGACACATCTGCCATCTCTACCACCTCCTTAAGAAATTAAAATTAGCAGAGCACCACTCTCCCTAGGCTACTATGGGAAAATTCCTAAATATTGTCATGAGGCACATGACACATAGTGAAGTGTTATGCAAATGTTAACTAACAAATGGGAATACTCTATTTAAAGGTACCTGGAGAAAACAGACTGAGGTGTATTAGGGCTTAGAACTGGTATTGTTTTTTTCCTCTTTTGCACCACTAGTTAAAAACATCTTTCATTCAGTAGGTTTCCTGGTCACTCAGCTTTGTTCTAAGTGAATAGTTTTGCATCTTGGTCATACCATGTTTTGCTTATGAAGTCTGATAACACTGAACTGACAAGTGTAGAGTGACTAGTATGGTAGATTGCAAAGATGACCCAGTTCTTCCCTACTTCACCATGAGACTTTGCAGTGTAGTATTTTCTCCCTGTGGGAAACCTGACTGACTCCTTGACTCTGGGATCAGCCATGTGACTTGCTTTGCCCAACAGGATGCTAGCAGACACGACATCAGCAAAGCTTGAAATGGGCTTTGCCTATTTCGGCTTGCTGTTTCCCATATCTCTGTTTTTGCCAGGGACACCTAATTTGGTTTGCTGGAAGGCAACAGGCAGGTTGGTCAGAGCCAAGTCACCCCAAGTAAAGCCACAATTAGTTAACAGCCAGCCATCCCCCACACATGTGAGTGAGCCCAGCTGAGAGCAGAAGAACCATCCAGCTGAGCTCAACACAAAGTATGAACTCACAAACTCATGGGCTAAATTTATGCTTATTGTTTTAAGTGTTTGAGCTTTGAGGAGGTGTGTTAGGCATTTTTATGGTAAGTACATAACTGCACTTCCAATGTGGTCAAATCTACAGCCATTTTTGCTGAGACATTGGCTGATCCACTGTCTTATCTCAACTCTCCAGTATTGGTGATACTCTCAAACTTTCTGTGCTGCCTTACTGCCAAGAACTCCAAGGCTTTTCGACATCTTCCATCCTGTGGCGTTATCCCTCTTCCTATCTTGCTATTAGCCAAATATGGAGGCAAATGGTTCAATCTGATAACTCCTCAGAAAATTTCCAGCCCCCTCTCACCTTTTATAACTAGAGTTCGTTATGACACAGCCAGCAGCAACAAAAATATTTCATCACTCTGACAGACAGCTTAAAATAAATTTTCGTTGACGTTCTCCAAGCCATTGTGGAAAGTAGAGAAACACACAGTGGGTGGGAAGAAGCTGACTGGCAGGGATACGTTTAATGTATTTTTACACAAAGGGATGCATGTACAGATTTCAAAGCACTTGACACTTGGGTCGAAACTGCAATAGCTGATTTTCCTCAAACCATTTCAATAATATATTCAGAAGAAGACTCCCTTCTTTCCATGAATACACTCACTCATGAAACACCTGCATAGCTGTGTTCCCTTGGTGGGGCCTATTCATGCCTTTGGCTCATTGTAGGACCCTTATTCTTTTCCTTTTTATTCTTTCATCAGAGCTCTAAAGTAGCCCCCAAAGCATTGGGAATCAGTGAAGATTTTACTGACAAAGTGAAGAATGAAGTCAAATTGCCCATAACTTTGGAAAAATTCCATGAAGATGTCTTTCCTTTTGTCCTAGGGAGAAGGAGTTTTATAAGCAAACTGATATAAATGCTAAGGCCACAATAATTAATATTATCTGGGTAACAGCATGTAATATAAAATTTGAAGACATGTTATCTCCCTATTTCTGCTTGAAACAGCATTGCTTCAAAAATTTGAGGGCTCTAGAATGGAGGGCACTACTTCACTGTCTTCTGAGTTCAGTTTTGGGTAAGATACCTGCACAATTAGCCAAGAAGCAGCAGTATCCCACAGGAGTGTACCTAAAGGGGCACAGGAGTGTACCTGAAGGGGCAGCCAGTTCTAGAGGTGAGAGAGACACTTTTTTGAAGCTTCACCAACATTTGAATCCTAAGGGAACACCTCTGAGGAGGGTTGAAGCCAAAAAGGAAGAAAATGAAGACGACCATTTATCTTCTAACAATATCTGTTTGTGAGCAAGTATAGGACACCACTATGTGTACCAGAAATATGTATGGGATTTGTTTTATAGGGCATTGGAGAATCTGCTATATGAGAGGGGGAGGGCGCCAGCAATATAAATGCTATTCCTGGCTTTAAGGGAAAATGTAAGTTACATATAAATAAAGACTCCATGTACTAGAAATTCAACCTTTTCTAGGCTTCTTCAGTTTTGCATAGAATTGCTTTTTGAAATTCTTCATTTGCCTTTATTAAATTGCACATACTTGGTATTATGCATAAGGAAGAGACAGTGTGGGCCATAAAATATTCACTTCAGCTTCTAATTTTGATTCTGGAGCCAAATAATAAAATGGAAATAAGGGGAGAATATTCCAAAATGAGTCATAAGATCCACATAGGTCTGAAAAAATGATTTTAACTCATAGATCATATTAGAATATACATAAGCTAATGAATCATATATCAGTGCTACTTTAGAGAATGCTAACAGATGGCATTTCCTCTGAAGGAAGGTGAGATTTACTCTGTAAATCTGTAGAAATCCACTTGGATGGAAAGCCACTTGCTGTACTCAACATCAAGGAGCAGAATACTCAGTTGACCTTCAGTGATGGGGAAATTATTTGATTTTTGGGAGGCTCAGTTTCCATTTTTAGAAAAATAAAAAATAAGGAAAGAAGGAAAGAAGGAAGGAAGGAAGGAAGGAAGGAAGGAAGGAAGGAAGGAAAGTGGGAGACCGTGTGTACAAATGGTCTTCTTTGCTTTTTTCCAGGATGAGGCTGTTCCTTTACACTCATACCTAAAGTACAGTGTCTCATTAAAGAGAGGTATAGTAATCTTTTGAAATTTGAGCAACTTAGGGGTTAGGATAATTCTGTTGGCAGAATAGTTAAGGAATTAACTGCAAATTGAAAGCTGCAGTGAAAACAAAAAAAGAAAGCTGCAGTGGACATCTCTTGTTTGAGCCAGCTCACCTGGAACACATGTATTAGAAGAGAGCATAATTGATGCTAAATCTATTAAACATGAAATTACTAGGCTGCAAAGAGATGAGTGGAGTTTTCACATGAAGAAAATGAGGACTGGGATTCCAGTGGTGGGCAGAGTGGTGGCAGTGGAGGGAAGATGATGTTATCAGGTGGAGCTTTCAAGATGCCCCTAGCATTTTCAACTGTTTCCCCAACACAAAAAAATATCAAGAAAGCAGAAAATCAGGTCAGTTGGGAGATTCTTACCCTTTATTGCTATAGGAATTTATTTCTCAATTTTGAGTAAGAGTTGGTAAGGGGAAAAAGGAATCTCTTTACCAGAACTGAAAAATTGACTAAGAATGTGAAAACTGCTTATGATTGGCAATACTGTATCACCAGAAGTTGTGTCTTCCAGGAGTGGACTAATACAACAACTTTGTTCTTATGTCCCAGATGATTCCAACATTAGAATAGCTTTTGCAACCATTCTTCTTTTTTTAAGGATACCAGTAATCTTTCATTTTTTCAAATTAGAATCCTGGGAGTCCTCCTTGACCCCTACCTACATCCCTTTATCAGGATTCTCAGCCTACCATTAAATCATCATTTCTTTCTTCAGTATACTTCTTCTCTTTACCTCCAGTGGCATGCTGCCCATCCCAGGGTGGTCCCCTTCAATTGCCATCTGGATTGCTTCAACAACCTGCTACTTGGGTCTAGGTTAGTGAGTGCTGGTTTCAAACCGAGATTACTTTGGGGGACTCAAGGTGATGGAAAGAGAGGCACAGAGAAGCCCAGGGCTCTCATTGTAAGTAAAACAGCAGGGAAGAATTGTTCTCAATGTAGCTTAATCAGAAGAAGACCCTGGGTTTTGCTCAAGGAAAACTCTGGAGGTTTTCAGCACTTATTTATTGTAATAGGGTTCCCAATGAAGATGAATGCAATGTCGAAATTATGTCAGTTGATTTTTTTGTATAGGTAGAAAAAAAAAAGAAGAAAGCTGCAGTGGACATCTCTTGTTTGAGCCAGCTCACTTGGAACAATTTTCATTGTTGTTATGCAATATTTTTTCCTGAAAATGTCAGCCCCTTACACTGGTGAAAGCCTGTGTGGTTCATTGCATTATTTGTTTACAATTCTTCTGTGTCTCCCTAGCCTTATCATGGCTTTTCTGGGGAGAAGCTTATTTCCAGAACTTTGGATTTGGAGTTTAACTATGTGACTGACTGTGACAACTGGAAAGTAGATGGGAAGGAGAGTGAGACAACTGTGAACCGAGTCTTCAAGATGCATAATGCGCCTCAACTTGCCTTCTTGAGTTTCTGAATCTCCCATGGGAAGGGGGATTCTGTAGGTAGCCATGGCTCATTCAATAGGAATCTGAGAGTGAAAGCATGTAGAGCAAACCTGAAACTGACACCAAGCCTAGAGCCCAGCTCAGCCCAGCCAGTTGACCTATAGTTGATCCATGCACCATAAATAAGAAATAAGTATTCATTTCAGGCCACTGAACTTGGGGCATGTTTGTTACATACCATACTGTAGCATAACTTAGTACAGGTTGCAATGGGGCCTCATGTTGCTTTGTGTAAGGAGCTCAGCTAAAATGCTTTAATCTCAGGTTCAGCCACCCATTTTGGGTTTCATTCCATTGTTCTGACTTTTGCTATTCACTCTTTGTTCTGCTACTTTTAGGCATGGTAAGCAATATTCAAAATGATCAGAAATATACCAAAGAGGTGGATGGACAATAAAATAGATGATTCCTGGGCAGAAGAGAAATTCTGTAATGTGCTAGAATGTAAATGACATCTGTGAAATGGATTAGTCAAGAAAGAAATTCAAACCATCTCACTGACAATGCATATTACTGGAAGAAATTATCAACACAAAATAAAGTTGACATTGGTGGCAATTTCACATGGTCAAATCTGTTGTAGAAGAAAAACTAGGAAAAACGATGTAGGAAGTGTTGAAAACTGCAATAATTGAGAAAAATTAGACTTGATAGAGTAATCACTAGACAATAAAATGAACAATGAATCCTTGAGTAAAAATTGACCAAAGAATCAAACCTTCTCAAGAAAATATTGATTGAAAAAAGATAGCCCTGGGGAAACTGGGCTTGGTATATATAAGAGTCTCAAAAAAACCTCTCAGTAGCAGAAGCTATAATTTGAATGATCTAGACTAATGTGGTACCTTTTTTTAGTGTTTTTCCTGTGAGTTCCGCATTCCCCAGGGTATGGTGTATATGCTGTGGGCTTGGCCCCAGCACTTGCAGCCTGGCTGTGTCCTGGGAATAGAAAAAATTCCCTGAGGAAGGACAAGTAAGGATGAGTAGGGGGCTGGGAGGGGAACACTCTCATTTCTTCAGGGAGTAGCATCCACCAGAGAGCCCTGGCTGCCAAATCCCCTTGTGGTGTATCCATGGATCTCGTGCCTGAGGTAAGTCAGTGGAACCAGTTCAAATAGTCACCCTCCTACTTCTAGGCAATTCTTGTTTCACAATGCCACATTGTCGAGTGTGATGAAGGCCAACCTCCAGGTGTCTTTCTCAGTTCACCTCCATTTGCCTTATGGTCAGTGGGGATCTTCGCAGACTGGCAATTTATAGATAGCAAGTTATCTTTTTAGAGGTAACCTCCTGAAAGTGTATCACCGTTTACACTAGAGCTTCCTGGAACAATTGAATTACTCTAAGGTACAGTTGTATTGCCTGGTGGTGTGTGAGTATGTGTGCCTGTGTGAGCATGTGTGTGCCCTTTGTGACTAGCCGTTCTATTGCAATTTTTATTAGAGATTGTGTGGGGTTTTTGTTTTGTTTTGTTTTGTTTTGAGAGAGGGAATGAAAGAGAGAGAGGAGGGGCAGAGGGGGAGAGGGAATCTCAAGCAGTTCCACACCCAGTGCGGAGCCTGACCCAGGGCTCAATTTCACAACCCTGAGATCATGACCTGAACCAAAATCAAGAGCCAGATGTTTAACTGACTGAGCCACCGAGGAGCTCCTAGAGGTTGTGTCTTTTTATTTCCATAGAACACTACTTTAAATACTATTATTCTCTAAATTTTTAAAATATCTGCAATATCTTTTTAATCGGGCCATCATATTGTCTGTTTTACTACTGAAGAGACTCCTCAATAGTCAATAGTTCAAAAACTGAGCTTGAGATTTACCTGGAACTCATAAATTCCATGCTTCTACACATATTAGAGAATTGCACAAGTGTAATGGGATATCATTTAAGCCCTACTACACAAAGCATCAACACATAAAGGACGGACTCTCCTTCTTACCTGGTTCATTGTTGTCCAGGCTGCTCTGAGTGTGTTCCAGTGATCAGCAATGTCAGCACCACCTTGGAGCCTAACAGAAATGTAGAATCTCAAGCCCCACATAGATTTAAAACCTGCATTTTAACAAGATTCCCAGATGAGAGGTGCCTGGGTGGCTCAGTCAGTTAAGCACTTGGTTCTTGATTTCATCTCAGGTCATGATCTCACCCTCAAAGGTGAGTCTCGCTTTAGATTTTCTCTCTTCCTCTGCCCCTCCCCCATATTCTCTCTCTCTCAAACAAACAAATAAATCTTAAAAAAAGATTCCCAGATGATACATAGGGAAATAATATTAAAATTAATAATTAATTAATTTAAGGTCCTTAGTAGTTACCAAATCTGAGTATACATTAGAAAAATCTTGAGATATTTCCAAAATCTGGAATAGATTTAGAGCATGAGTTTCTTTGGACTGGTGTAGCCAGCTGGAGAGGATTCCACTGTGACCAGGGACAAAGCCAATGTACAGGGCAGGATTACACCTTTCCAAATGCCCAAATTTTTTTTTTTTTTTTTTTTTTTAAAACTACGGTATTTATTCTGGCCACAAGAATTTGCTGGATCAGTTATGGGTGGGCGGGGAAAACACACCCCGTTCTGGCTCCCCTTAGGAAAGGCCCATTTCCCATGTTTACGGATTGGTGTTCATCTCTGAACCGATCTACTCGTTTCCATTGGACAGCTACGAATGTCTCAGAGCCATTCAGCCGGAACCCCTCCACCGCCAGGAGAAGGTGCATCTACGTGGAGCTTGAGGCCCATCACCGTTTCTTAGTGCTGCTGTTGCCGCCACCAGACTTGCTGAAGCTCCTGCTCATGTGGGGAAAGTGCACGGTTGGGGTTCTTTCCGTAGGACCATATAACCCCAAATTCCTGGCAGTGGCTGACTTGCGCAGTGGTTTGACACTGGGGAAAGGGCTAAAGAGGGGCGCTTTCGGGTGGCCACCCTGAGGGGGTCTGCTTGCGGCTTTGTGCTCACCAGGGGCATCGGGCTCTGGGAAGTGCTGCGGGCAGGGCGGGCGTGCCAGTATAGTCCCAGGCAACAGCTATTAAAAGTAAGTCCATTGCGATGAAGATCCCAACCTAGAGTCCAGGAGTAAACCAGGAAGAAGCATATGGACTGATAGGAGAGATCCCAGGAGAGGGGAACGCCTCTGCATACACAACCAACCCTGGCCATTAGACATCCACGACTGCTATTGAGTGAGTCTTTCTGCTTGGGTTCTGCACACTGAAGCAGCTGGCACAAGGTGTGATAGAGGTAGATCCTTACGATCCTGAACCCTGAGTTTTCCTTCCCAGCTTCCCATTCATCACTCACTTGCAAAATCCAGCTGAGCCAGAAGGTAAGTTCCCACTGAAGGGAATTAGGGCAGTAGAGTTTTTCTCCTAGAGATGGAAAAAAAAAAAACAAAGACACCATGAATTTTATTAGGCTATATAGGATCAAATCGTTCTAGTTTCTAGACTTATCAATCTAATTTACAGGAATTTTTGATGAGTCTACACTGCCCATCTGTCCTGCAATTGAGCTTCAGGGTTTATAGCAAGTCAGTCTTCCTACAGCCTGGTATTACCAAATACCATTTTAAAGGGTTGCTGAAAAAATAATGTTGCTAAGTTGTGTTCTGCACATTACATTGCATAGCATATGATTCTGGTGGCATGATATTACATTATGTAAATATCACAACTGATTAAAACGATAAGCTGTGAGGGTGAACTGTGCTTGGTATATAATGGGAAACTGTAACTGGCTATGCATTGATACTGTATGGGTTTAAAATGATGATTTTTGCATGTCTGGGGTAAAACGGCAGAATAACACCATATGGAAACTCTTTCTTTTTTAAATCTGAAGGTGAGACTAAAATTAAATATCAGCAAGAAAGTGGCCACCAGAAGTTAAATGAGGCAAGAGGACAGTACTCCATGTTCTAATATTTGAAAGATGGAAGTGACAGAGGAGCGAGGTGGACAATCTTGCTACAACTCAGTGCCCATGCCCTACCCCAAAGTGGGTAGGAGGAAAGATACGGTGAAAAACAAAATCTTTAGGGATCCCTGGGTGGCGCAGCAGTTTGGCGCCTGCCTTTGGCCCAGGGCACGATCCTGGAGACCCGGGATCGAATCCCACGTCGGGCTCCCTGCATGGAGCCTGCTTCTCCCTCTGCCTATGTCTCTGCCTCTCTCTCTTTCTCTCTCTGTGACTATCATAAATAAATAAAAATTTAAAAAAATCTTTAAATAAAATATGGTGTGTGTTCCTACAATATACTAAAAAGAAATGAGGGACTGACTCCTACTGTAACATAACATGGATGAACCTTGAAAATAGTATATGTGAAAAAAGCCAGATACAAAAGGCTACATATGGTATGATTCCATTTATATGAAATATTCATGACAGGCAAATCCTTACAGACAAAAAGCAGATGAGTGCTACCCTGGGGCTGGGAAGGGAAATAGAGATAAATGGGGAGCGATTGCTAATGAATACGGGATATCTCTTTGCGTGGATGAAAATGTTACAGATTTAGATAGTAGTGATGGTTGCAGAGCTTTGTAAATATACTAAAACTTCCTAAGTCATATACTTTAAAAGTGACATTTTTACAGCATGTAAATTGTATAAGTGAATGAATGAAGGTAGCAGAGCTGCAAAGAGCAACAAAATCCAAAATCTATAAGGAGCATTTTTGGAACACTTGAGGAAATTTGAATATAAATTGGATATGAGGTGATATTTAGGAAATTATATAATAATGATATTGTGGTTTAGTAAGAGAATGTCTTTTTTAGGAGATACATGTTGATATATTTAGGAAGAAAGCGTCATGATGTCTATAATTTGTTCACAAATAGCTCAGCAAAAATGTAAATAAAATAAACAAAATCCATAGATAGAAATAAAATATGGAAAATATCAACAATATTTGGATACAAGAAGGGAGTAAGTGGATTATCATTTTACTAGTGCTTCAGCTTTTCTGTATCTTCAAAATTTTTCATAAAAATGATATGGAGTGGTACTGAGACAGGTAAGGGATCACTCAGGTTAATAGAAGGACACATAGTAGGAACAAATAATATGAAGATATCAAGTTTACTGACCTTATCTCTACCTCAATGTCATTCCAATATGAATACTATTGGCACTATTTTTGGAACTTGTTAAAATGATACAAAGGATCAGCTGGAGAAATAAACATTTGAGAATAGCCAGGGAAATCTTGAAAATGAATAATAAATGGAGAACAATGAGCTACCAAACCATTATATAAGCCTAAACTATTTAATATAAGAGAAAATAGTGAATTTAACAAAATAAAATAAGGAGTTCAGAAATCGACCCAGATACAGGTGGGAATTGCTTATATATAAAGGTGGCATTGAGCATAGGCTGGAGGGAAAAATGATTATGTAATAGATTGCTATGGATCAAATGGCTAGCTGTTTACAAAAATGCAAATTTGGTTCTCTCCTCCATTCCTTATTCCAAATACACTACAGTTGATGTAAGCCTTTAAAAAATGAAACCATAAAACCTTAGCCAACAGATTACCAAGTCCTATCTCATGTTCTTATAACTGAACAGCGAACTGAGATTTAAAAATAACTATGTACTTGACATTTCCTCAGTGGCGATTGGTGCCACTTGCAGCCATTGGGAAATGAGCCATGGTTCCCACATTTTGGTGGTTTTCATTGCATTGCATTTGGTCAAGGCAGGCTTTGTGGTTCTGTGCATCATGGGATGAGGGGACTTACCATTATCTCTTGTTTGAAAAGAGAGAGTCTCACTCTGGGCTTGTGGTTAAAAAAAGGCAGCCTGGAGCCTCAGGTGGTTGGTGATCATAGGTCAGGGTTACATGCCCTGGTAAGCAAGTGTGTGGTGTTTTCAAAGACAAGAACAAGTAGCTGACACCCAGCATTCTGCGGCTTTCAAGGCACATGCCAATGCCTGTGTCATTAGTAAATTACAATCGCAGCCACTTCCTTACTTCAGTGTTGTGCTGTGAATGTGAAAGGGATCCTAAGGTTCAAGGGATCCATGAGGTTCACATGGAAAACTAACCACTCCACAGATTTGTCGCCTTCCTAGAAAAAGTATGAGGAGAGCAATCGATCATCTAGCTTCCTGGTAGACACATAGTTTCAGGGCCCCTGGAACTACCCAGCCTTCCCCAAATGTCAGTTGAGGTAAAGAGCCTTGTATTTTGTTGTGAAATCGATTTGGTCTCTCATCTCACTGGGGTCCAATGCCCTCCCCCAAAGATTTCTCTAAATTCTGGAGGAGCTTATTATATTCTCTTGTTATTTCTGTGTGGATCACACAAGTTTTACTGAAATAAAAGGTTGGGGAGAAGAGAGATTTAAAATGCTCAAAGTATTAATTTTTTTCTCACTGAGTGATATTCAAATGTATCAATGATGGGATCCCTGGGTGGCTCAGCAGTTTAGCGCCTGCCTTTGGCCCAGGGTGTGATCCTGGAGTTCCAGGATCAAATCCTACATCGGGCTCCCTGCATGGAGCCTGCTTCTCCCTCTGCCTGTGTCTCTGCTTCTCTCTGTGTGTGTCTATCATGAATAAATAAATAAAATCTTAAAAAAAAAATCAATGAAATCCCTGCATGCCTTTGCTTGTGCACTTCACCCTGGGCCCCAGGAAAAGCACTCCACTCACAGGTGCTTGATCTCTCTCTCTGGCTCTGTCTCTCTGTTTCTGTCTCCCTTCCTCTCTCTCCACCTCTGTCTCTGTCCTTGTCTCTGTTTCTGTCTCTGCCTCTCTGTCTCTTATGTCTATCTGTCTCTGTCCTTCTCTCTTGGCTCCCCACCTGCTTGATTGAGCCCACTGTCTTGGCATTCCTCCCATGCGGCCCCCTACTGCTGTAAGGTGATTCAGTCTCTCTAGGACTGTGAGTATACTAAACTTTGTCTCTTGCACCCAGCTCTTATGGCCACACCTGACAGAACATTTGAAAGAATACAAATGCAATCTCTAAGAAACATTTGGCATTATTTCACAAAACTGAAGATTAACATACCCTAGGACTCAGCAATTTTATTCTTAGGCACATACAATCTTACATGTTTTTAAATAAAATGGTAATATTATATATTTTTCTGCAACTTGATTTTTTCCTCACCTTTAGGTTTGTAAGATCGTTACATTTATAAGATCCTTATGTTTGTAAGATGTAGCCATATTTTTATGTGTAGCTTTCATTTATGTATTTCCATTGCTGGATTGTATTCCATTGTATAAATATGCTGTGGCTGGTTTACCCATCCTCCTGTTGATAGAATTATGCTATTGCCAAATGTTTGCTATTACAACATCCCGCATGAACATTTTGTATGTATCTTCTGACGACATGTGCAAGAGTTTCTCTATATGCTTAGGAATGGAATCGCAAGGTCATCAGACCCATGCATCTTCAGCTAAACACTGTTAACTTTTTTTCCCAGATGATTGTTTCAATTTACCTTCCCAGCAGCAGTGAAAAAGAGTTCTTTTACTCTGCTTCTTTTCCAACACGTGGTAGCCTCAGACTTCTCATAATAGCCAAATTCTGAAATGCTATCACATTGTTTTGATTTTCATTTCCCTTATAAGTAGTAAGATTGAGTGTCTTCATATATTTTGTGTTCTTTGTTCTCTCTTCTGTAACTTTTCATATGTCTTGTCCATTTCTCTTCTTTTTTTCTTAGATTTATTTACTTATTTTAGAGAGAGAGAGAGGAAAAGAGAAAGAGAGCACACACAGTGGGGAAAGGCAGAAGGAGAGGGAGAGGGAAAGAGTCCCAAGCAGACTCCATGTTGAGTGGGGAGCCCACCACAGGGCTCCATCTCAGGACCCTGAGATCATGACCTGAACTGAAATCAAGAGCTGGACACTTAACAGACTGAGCCACTCAGGCACCCCATATGTTTCTATTGAGTGGTTTGTCTTATTGATTTATAGAATATATAAATTTATAGAATATATAAATAAATTCTGGAGAGCAATAGTTTGCTATGTGAGCTGCGGATACATTCTCCCTGGCCGTGGCTTGCGCTTTTACTTTTCAGTGAGGTTATCAATGCACAGAGATGATAGATTCTGTTGTAACCGTGCTTTCTTTTTAAGGTTTGCTCTCTTTGTCCTAAGAAATTGTGTCCTATTTTGAGGTTGAAAGACTATTCTATTTCTTCTTAATATTTTAAAGATTTATTGATTTTTTTAAAGTTTTTATTTTAATCTCAGTTAGTGAACATACAGTGTTATATTGCTTTCAGGTGTATAATATAGTAATTCAATACATTCATACATCATGCATGCTCATCGTGACAGACACACTCCTTAAAGATTTAAAAAACACTTGTCTGTTATGAAAAGGAGAGTTTTTAAAAAAAAAAAAAAAAAAAAAGAAAAAAAAAAAAAAGAAAAGGAGAGTTTTTATTTTTATTCAGTTCTAAGATTTTAAAGAATTGATTATAATTTCTTCTTTTGCTTTTGAGTAATTTGGGATTTTTTTCGGCTTACATATATGTGGAACTTTTTTTGGAAAGGGAGAGAAGAAGAGAGAGAAGGTAGGTGAAGGGCAGAGTGACAGGGAAGGGCAGAGGGAAAGGGAGAGAGGATGAGAGAGAGAAAGAGAGAGAGAGAGAGAATCTCAAGCAGGTTCTGCTCATGGAGCCTGATGTGAGGGCTGATCTCACTACCCTGATATCATGACCAGAGCCAAAATCAAGAGTCGGATATTTAACCAGACTGAGCCCCTCAGAGGCCCCTACGTGGGGCTTTATATGTGACTTAATTAAAAATTTTTAATTTTCAATTAAAAAATACACATAACATGACATTGTATCATTGTAACAATTTTTAAATGTACAGTTAAGTGGCATTAAGTACATTCACATTGTTGTGTGACCGTTACCACCAGCAATCTCAAGAACTTTTTGTCTTGTGAAATTGAAACTATACACACATTAAACAATAACTCTCCATTCCCTTGCCCCCATTTCTCCTAAAATGAAGGCACCCACCACTCTACTTTCTGTCTCTATCATTTTGATTACTCTAAGGACCTCCTATAAGTGGAATCATGCAATGCAATCATTATCCTTTTGTGAATGGCTTATTTTATTTTGTATAATGTACTCAAGCTTCATCCATATTGTAGTTTGTGTCTAGATTTCCTTCCTTTTGAAGGAATAATAATAATAATATTCCACATTCCACATTTTGTTTACCTATTCATCCATCAATGGACACTTGGGTTGTTTCCATCTTTTGGCTATTATGAATAATTCTGCCAAGAACATGAGTGTACAAACACCTGTTAACATCTCTACTTTCAATTCCTTTGGGCAAATGCCCAGAAATGGAACTGTTGAAACATATGGTAATATTATTTTTAACTTTGAAGAACACTCCTACTGTTTTCCATAGTAGCTGCACCATTTTACATTTCTAACTAACAGTGCACAGGGTTTCAATCTCTTCACACTCTGGACAATTCTTGCTATTTTCTGGTTTTGTTTCATTTTTGATAGGATATGTGAGGTGATACCTTATTGTGATTTTGATTTGCATTTCCTTGATAATGAGTGAAATTGAGCATCTTTTCATGTGTTGAGTGGCTATTTGTAGATCTTCTTTGGAGAATTGTCTATTTAGGTCTTTTGCCCATTTTTAAATTGGGTCATTTGGTTTTTGTTGAGTGGTACATAATTTGTAAATATTCTCTCTAAAATATGTGGATTGTCTTTTCACTCTGTTGATTATGTCCTCTAATGTCCAGAAGTCTTTAACTTTGATGAAGTCCAATTTGTCTGTTTTTTCCTTTGTTGCCTGTGCTTTTGTTGTCATATCCAAAAAATTATTGCCAAATTCAGTGTCATGAAGCTCTTCTGTCCTTAAGGAGGAAAAGGTGACAATACCTACCTGTATTAGTTTCCTACAGCTGCCAGACCAAGTGGCTTAAACAAAAGCAATGTATTATCCCACAGTTTTGGAGGTTAGAAGTCCATAATCAAGGTCTAAAAAGGGTTGATTTCCCCTGAGATCTGTCTTCTGGGTTTGCAGATGGCCACCTTCTCAGTGTGTCCTCATGTGGTATTTCCTCTGCATGCCTGCCCTTCTGGTGTCTCTTCTTCAATAGGACACAGGTCTCATTAAATTAGGTCCCCACCCTTATGACTTCATTTAACCTTAATTACTTCCTGAAAGATCCTCATTCCAAATACAGTCATGTTTTGGGGTTAGGGCTTCAAGCTATAAATTTTGTGAGACACAATTCAATCCGTAACAACTGCTGCAAAGTTCTGCAAGAAAATGAAGATAACTAATTCAACACAGTGTTGGTACACAGTATACAGTCAATTAATGTTGGCGATGGCTGTTAGACCATCACTATTATTATTTAAAAGTGTAATTGAAGTTGTATGTAAATGAGCCAGGAAATTGTGTATGACTCTTAAAGTCTTGGTCACTTTTAAATGTTTAAGACTCAATTCTGCCCCTTATTAGAATTGTGTAAGCTTGTGTAACTCAACTAGTCTCTCTGAACCTTCGCATATTCAGCTGTAAAATATAAAGATGGTACTCATTTCAGGCTTCTTTAGGGATTGGGCATATAGAATAAACCAAGGGTTGCATTTAAGGCACTCAGCACACTGCCTGGCTCATAGGAACCTCTGAATAAACAGTAGCTACCATAGCACCTGAGATAGAACACATCGTAAGTGAAAGATGTGAGACAACTCACAATCAAAAATCCAAAGGCCAAGACAGGACAAATTTTAACCATACGGTCTACCCATTTTCCAGATATGAGCCACTTAGATGATTTAGACCTTCTAATAACCATCACAATGAAAGACACCTGATCAGTTAAAAGTGTCCAGAAGGTAAAAACAAACAAACAAACAAACAAACAAACACAACTGTTCAGAAGAGGCACAATTATTTATGATTTTAAAAATGAGTAACCTTTTATTCTATAGATCTTCAAAACAGACTGTACAGCAGGTTTTCCATTTCCTTCTGCTGCCTGGATTCTTGCAGCTCCCCGGGGCTCCTGTCCCTCTCTTGACTCTTACATTCTATGAGCTTTTTTCTATTAAATTCTCTTGTTTGTTCAATTTTGGCAAAGTAGTTTTCTCTTGCTTGGAATTGAAGGTCCCTATTTGATCTGAATGTCATTATGGGGCGTGCATTTTTGCCCTGCCTCTGTGCCAGGCGCTGTCTTGGGCGTGTGGCATGCCTTAACTGTTTTAATCTTCACAGTGATCACATGAAGTGGGTGTAAGCAACATGCCCATTTTACAGATGAGGAACAGACAGGTTAAAAACTGTCAAAGTTCACTCAGTTGCAAGTGGACAGACACAACGTGACAGTTTGTCCATGATTTTAACCACTGTTTTTCCATAAAAAACAAAAGGAGTGCCATTGGACTCCTTATGACAACATCCTTCAGCCTGGGGTCAAGGTATCATGATATAGCATGTTCGGAGCAAGTAGGCTTTGAGGGGGAGCACAGTGATGTAGCCCAAATGTGTGGTCCTTTACAAGCCCCGCTTTAATCCAGGGATGTCTCAAGGTGTCCAGGGAAATGAAAGGATTTCCTGTCTACCATGCATTTCTAATTGAATCCTGTTTCTTTCTGCCAAGCACTTGAAGATATCAAGGCACCAAGTGTTTTAAATTATATGCCCCAACAAATACCAGGGAGTCAATAGCAGAGTGATTATAAGCGCATGTCAGCCTAGTTAAAATCCCAACCCTGCCATTTCTCAACTATGGGATCTGGGTAAAGTTACTTAAATTCCCTAAGTTTCCTGACCATAAAGTAGGCGAAATAATACCTATCTTACAGAGTTAATATGATAGGTAAATAAGAAATTTTTTTTAAAGTAAGCCTAATTGCTGATTAAATAGCAAATACCAAATGCACTGTTGTCCACATGTTGTTGTTACCTGAGTTGCCACAATCCCATGGTGTCAGTTAAATACAGAACCATGCTTAAATGACTCAGGAACTTGAGGGTAGGGTTCACATTGTTTAAAATCTGAAGGAAAGGACATGTTCCTGAACAGATGTCTTCTTCATCTCTCCTTAAAGGTGGTGAGAGCAAGTATTTGTCAACCTATTCATCATCCTCCCCAGAAAATTATCTTTGGTTGGATTAACTACATGGACAATTGGGAAAACTATGTTCCATGCATGATTGCAGGAAAATTCTTTTTTTAAAAAAATTTCATTTTATTTACTCATGAGAGATACAGAGAAAGAGAGAGGCAGAGACACAGGCAGAGGAAGAAGCAGGCTCCATGCAGGGAGCCCGACGTGGAACTCAATCCCAGGTCTCCAGGATCACACCCTGGGCTGCAGGCGGCGCTAAACTGCTGCGCCACTGGGGCTGCCCATGATTGCAGAAAAATTCTAAAGCTAGTATAACCAACAGTCACTTTGGACACATAAAAAGTAAAATAAAGCTCAGCAAATGCCTGAATAGAAGGTCTAATTTTGGAAGGCCAACTTCTTCCAAAAGTAGCTAACCGCAGAGTACACATTTGGATGAGGTGACTTGTTTCATAGGAATATTAAATATTTAGATTTCAGATGAAAGCAGGTAGAGATGGAGTAGTTTTCCAAACCAAAGACTTTGGTTTTAAATGATTGCTCCTCTGCTCTTCTTCCCAAAAATAACTGGCATGGTGGTGATAGTAAAACCTTACCATCTGTAGACAAGAGAATGCTTATTTTTTTAACACTTATTTTATCACCAAAGGGCATGCATCCAGCCTAGCACTTAGGTAATGTCACTGAAATGAACAAGCACCTACAAGACAGCTCCCCAGTAAATGTAACTGGATCACAAGAATGAAGTAGACATGTGGAGCAGCTGGAATCTGTGCACAATGCTGGTGAGAATGTAAAATGGTGCAGCCATTGGAAGAGCTGGTAGTTCTTCAAAAAGCTTATAATAGAGTTGCCATATGACCAGCAATTCTACTTCTAGTCATAGTCCCAAGAAAAATGGAACCACGAGATCCATGGCAAAAGAAAAAGTTACACGCGAGGGTTCATTGCAGCAATTTTCTTTATAGCCAAAAAATGAAAATGATCCAAATGTCCATGAACTGAAGACTGGATAAACAAAGTATGGTATGTCCACACAAGGGAATATTACTCAATAATAAAAAGAAATTAATTACGTGCTACAACATAGATGAGCCTTGAAAGCATTATGAAGACAATCTCAAAAGACCACATATTGTACGATATGTGAATAGTCCAGAATAAGCAAATCCATAGAAGTAGAAAGTAGATTAGTGGATCCGTAAGGCTGGAGGCAGGGGAGGGGTGCCTGCTAATGGGTAATTAGTTTCTTTTTTTTTTTTAATTAATTTTTATTGGTGTTCAATTTACCAACATACAGAAAAACACCCAGTGCTCATCCCGTCAAGTGTCCACCTCAGTGCCCGTCACCCATTCCCCTCCAACACCCTCCCTCCTCCCCTTCCACCACCCTTAGTTCGTCTCCCCGAGTTAGGAGTCTTTATGTTCTGTCTCCTTCCTGATATTTCCCAACATTTCTTTTCCCTTCCTTTATATTCCCTTTCACTATTATTTATATTCCCCAAATGAATGAGAACATACACTGTTTGTCCTTCTCCGATTGACTCATTTCACTCAGCATAATACCCTCCAGTTCCATCCACGTTGAAGCAAATGGTGGGTATTGTCGTTTCTAATTGCTGAGTAATATTCCATTGTATACATAAACCACATCTTCTTTATCCATTCATCTTTCGATGGACACCGAGGCTCCTTCCACAGTTTGGCTATTGTGGCCATTGCTGATAGAAACATCGGGGTGCAGGTGTCCCGACGTTTCATTGCATCTGAATCTTTGGGGTAAATCCCCAACAGTGCAATTGCTGGGTCGTAGGGCAGGTCTATTTTTAACTCTTTGAGGAACCTCCACACAGTTTTCCAGAGTGGCTGCACCAGTTCACATTCCCACCAACAGTGTAAGAGGGTTACCTTTTCTCCGCATCCTCTCCAACATTTGTGGTTTCCTGCCTTGTTAATTTTCCCCATTCTCACTGGTGTGAGGTGGTATCTCATTGTGGTTTTGATTTGTATTTCCCTGATGGCAAGTGATGCAGAGCATTTTCTCATGTGCTTGTTGGCCATGTCCATGTCTTCCTCTGTGAGATTTCTCTTCATGTCTTTTGCCCATTTCATGATTGGATTGTTTGTTTCTTTGGTGTTGAGTTTAATAAGTTCTTTATAGATTTTGGAAACTAGCCCTTTATCTGATACGTCATTTGCAAATATCTTCTCCCATTCTGTAGGTTGTCTTTTAGTTTTGTTGATTGTATCCTTTGCTGTGCAAAAGCTTCTTATCTTGATGAAGTCCCAATAGTTCATTTTTGCTTTTGTTTCTTTTGCCTTTGTGGATGTATCTTGCAAGAAGTTACTGTGGCCAAGTTCACAAAGGGTGTTGCCTGTGTTCTCCTCTAGGATTTTGATGGAATCTTGTCTCACATTTAGATCTTTCATCCATTTTGAGTTTATCTTTGTGTATGGTGAAAGAGAGTGGTCCAGTTTCATTCTTCTGCATGTGGATGTCCAATTTTCCCAGCACCATTTATTGAAGAGACTGTCTTTCTTCCAGTGGATAGTCTTTCCTCCTTTATCGAATATTAGATGACCATACATTTCAGGGTCCACTTCTGGGTTCTCTATTCTGTTCCATTGATCTATGTGTCTGTTTTTGTGCCAGTACCACACTGTCTTGATGACCACAGCTTTGTAGTACAACCTGAAATCTGGCATTGTGATGCCCCCAGCTATGGTTTTCTTTTTTAAAGTTCCCCTGGCTATTCGGGGTCTTTTCTGATTCCACACAAATCTTAAAATAATTTGTTCTAACTCTCTGAAGAAAGTCCATGGTATTTTGATAGGGATTGCATTAAACGTATAAATTGCCCTGGGTAACATTGACATTTTTACAATATTAATTCTGCCAATCCATGAGCATGGAATATTTTTCCATCTCTTTGTGTCTTCCTCAATTTCTTTCAGAAGTGTTCTATAGTTTTTAGGGTATAGATCTTTTACCTCTTTGGTTAGGTTTATTCCTAGGTATCTTATGCTTTTGGGTGCAATTGTAAATGGGATTGACTCCTTAATTTCTCTTTCTTCAGTCTCATTGTTAGTGTATAGAAATGCCATTGATTTCTGGGCATTGATTTTGTATCCTGCCACGCTGCCAAATTGCTGTATGAGTTCTAGCAATCTTGGGGTGGAGGCTTTTGGGTTTTCTATGTAGAGTATCATGTCATCGGCAAAGAGGGAGAGTTTGACTTCTTCTTTGCCAATTTGAATGCCTTTAATGTCTTTTTGTTGTCTGATTGCTGAGGCGAGGACTTCCAGAATGATGTTGAACAGCAGTGGTGAGAGTGGACATCCCTGTCTTGTTCCTGATCTTAGGGGAAAGGCTCCCAGTGCTTCCCCATTGAGAATGATATTTGCTGTGGGCTTTTCGTAAATGGCTTTTAAGATGTCGAGGAAAGTTCCCTCTATCCCAACACTCTGAAGGGTTTTGATCAGGAATGGATGCTGTATTTTGTCAAATGCTTTCTCTGCATCTAATGAGAGTATCATATGGTTCTTGGTTTTTCTCTTGCTGATATGATGAATCACATTGATGGTTTTACAAGTGTTGAACCAGCCTTGTGTCCCAGGGATAAATCCTACTTGGTCATGGTGAATAATTTTCTTAATGTGTTGTTGGATCCTATTGGCTAGTATCTTGTTGAGAATTTTTGCATCCATGTTCATCAGGGATATTGGTCTGTAATTCTCCTTTTTGGTGGGGTCTTTGTCTGGTTTCGGAATTAAGGTGATGCTGGCCTCATAGAACGAATTTGGAAGTACTCCATCTCTTTCTATCTTTCCAAACAGCTTTAGTAGAATAGGTATGGTTTCTTCTTTAAACGTTTGATAGAATTCCCCTGGGAAGCCATCTGGCCCTGGACTCTTGTGTCTTGGGAGGTTTTTGATGACTGCTTCAATTTCCTCCCTGGTTATTGGCCTGTTCAGGTTTTCTATTTCTTCCTGCTCCAGTTTTGGTAGTTTGTGGCTTTCCAGGAATGCGTCCATTTCTTCTAGATTTCCTAATTTATCGGCGTACAGCTGTTCATAATGTTTTTAAAATCGTTTGTATTTCCTTGGTGTTGGTAGTGATCTCTCCTTTCTCATTCATGATTTTATTAATTTGAGTCTTCTCTCTCTTCTTTTTAATAAGGTTGGCTAATGGTTTATCTATCTTATTAATTCTTTCAAAGAACCAACTCCTGGTTCTGTTGATCTGTTCCACAGTTCTTTTGGTCTCGATATCATTGAGTTCTGCTCGAATTTTAATTAACTGTCTTCTTCTGCTGGGGGTGGGGTATATTTGTTGCTTTTTCTCTAGTTCCTTTATGTGTAAGGTGAGCTTTTGAATTTGAGATCTTTCCAGTTTTTGAATGGAGGCTTGTATTGCGATGTATTTCCCCCTCAGGACTGTTTTTGCTGCATCCCAAAGATTTTGAACGGTTGTATCTTCATTCTCATTAGTTTCCATGAATCTTTTTAATTCTTCCTTAATTTCCTGGTTGACCTTTTCATCTTTTAGCAGGATGGTCCTTAACCTCCACGTGTTTGTGGTCCTTCCATACTTCTTGTTGTGATTAAGTTCTAATTTCAAGGCATTATGGTCTGAGAATACACAGGGGACTATCCCGATCTTTTGGTATCGGTTCAGGCCCGATTTGTGACCCAGTATGTGGTCTATTCTGGAGAAAGTTCCATGTGCACTTGAGAAGAATGTGTATTCAGTTGAGTTTGGATGTAAAGTTCTGTAGATATCTGTGAAATCCATCTGGTCCAGTGTATCATTTAAAGCTCTCGTTTCTTTGGAGATGTTGTGCTTAGAAGACCTATCCAGGGTAGAAAGAGCTAGATTGAAGTCACCAAGTATAAGTGTATTATTATCAAGGTATTTCTTGAGTTTGGTTATTAATTGGTTTAAATATTTGGCAGCTCCCACATTCGGGGCATATATATTGAGGATTGTTAAGTCCTCTTGTTGGATAGATCCTTTGAGTATGAGATAGTGTCCCTCTTCATCTCTCACTATAGTCTTTGGGGTAAATTTTAATTTATCTGATATAAGGATGGCAACCCCTGCTTTCTTTTGAGGACCATTTGAATGGTAAATGGTTCTCCAACCTTTTATTTTCAGGTTGTACGTGTCCTTCTGTCTAAAATGAGTCTCTTGTAGACAGCAAATAGATGGGTCCTGCTTTTTTATCCAGTCTGAAACCCTGCGCCTTTTGATGGGGTCATTAAGCCCATTCACGTTCAGAGTTACTATTGATAGATATGAGTTTAGTGTCATCATATCTATTCAGTCCTTGTTTTTGTGGATTGTTCCACTGAACTTCTTCTTAAAGGGGAATTTTAAGAGTCCCCCTTAAAATTTCTTGCAGAGCTGGTTTGGAGGTCACATATTCTTTCAGTTCCTGCCTGTCTTGGAAGCTCTTTATCTCTCCTTCCATTTTGAATGAGAGCCTTGCTGGATAGAGTATTCTTGGTTGCATGTTCTTTTCATTTAGGACCCTGAATATATCCTGCCAGCCCTTTCTGGCCTGCCAGGTCTCTGTGGAGAGATCTGCTGTTACCCTAATATTCCTCCCCATAAAAGTGAGGGACTTTTTTTCTCTTGCTGCTTTAAGGATCTTCTCCTTATCTTTGGAATTTGCAAGCTTCACTATTAAATGTCGAGGTGTTGAACGGTTTTTGTTGATTTTAGGGGGGGATCTCTCTATTTCCTGGATCTGAATGCCTGTTTCCCTTCCCAGATTAGGAAAGTTTTCAGCTAGGATTTGTTCAAATATATATTCTGGCCCTCTGGCCCTTTCGGCACCCTCAGGAACCCCAATTAAACGTAGGTTTTTCTTCCTCAGGCTGTCATTTATTTCCCTTAATCTATCCTCATGGTCTTTTAATTGCTTGTCTCTTTTTTCCTCAGTTTCCCTCTTTGCCATCAACTTGTCTTCTATGTCACTCACTCGTTCTTCCACCTCGTTAACCCTCGTCGTTAGGACTTCTAGCTTGGATTGCATCTCATTTAATTGATTTTTAATTTCTGCCTGATTGGATCTAAATTCTGCAATCATGAAGTCTCTTGAGTCCTTTATGGTTTTTTCTAGAGCCACCAGTAGCTGTAAAATAGTGCTTCTGAATTGGCTTTCTGACATTGAATTGTAATCCAGATTTTGTAACTCTGTGGGAGAGAGGGCTGTTTCTGATTCTTTTTTTTGAGGTGAGGTTTTCCTTCTAGTCATTTTGCTCAGTGCAGAGTGGCCAAAAACAAGTTGTATTGGGAAAAGGAGAAAAAGAGAGAGAAGGAAAGAAAAGAGAAAAAGAAAAAAGAGAAAGAAGAAAAAAGGGGGAAAAAGAGAAGAAAAAGAAAGAAAGGAGAAAAAAGAAAAAAAAGGGGGGGTGGGGTGGGGGAAGCAATCAGAAATCAAGAAGAAAGAAAGAAAGAAAAAGCACAAAACAAGAGAAAAAAACAAAACAAAAAAAAAAAAACAAAAACAAAAAACACGGGGGAGTATCTTCCGATTCTGTATACTTTAAGTCCCTTGACTTCCCCTGGAACTGGTCCGTGTCGCTGGTCTTCTGGGGGAGGGGCCTGCTGTGCTGATTCTCAGGTGTTAGCACTCGGGGGAGCTGCTCTGCCCCTGCCTGGTGCAGGGCTCAGTGGGGGTTGTTCACCCCGTGAGGCCCCGGGAGGAAGCCACAGTGGCGGGGGCAGCTCTGGGACCCTGGAGTCAGCTCCCGCAGTAGCTCTGGGGCTCTCCGTCTCTAGGGCCTGGGGGCTCCCGGGCGGGGCCGCTGATCTGCTCAGCTCCGGGCAGGAGCGTCCTCGCTGTCCTGGGCCCTCCCGGCCTCTGCCTGTCCCGGGGGAGGCCGGATCCTGGGCTGTGTCCCGGCGCCCTGTGCTCTGGGGCCTGCGCTGTTGGATCCGCGCTCCTGCCCCGCAGCCCCCTCCGCGGAGCCGCCCCCGAGCCCCTCCAAGCTGCTCCGGTCCCGCCGAGCGCTGCAGCCCTTAGGGAGCTCGGGGCATCTCCCGGGGCGCAGTTCCTCTGTTACTGTCCCAGGGAGCCCGAGGGCGTCCCCGCCTTCCTGGGGATCCTGCTCCAATTCCCCGGGAGGCCTTTCCTCCGGGAAGGTTGGTGCAGCTCCTGCTCCTCCGGGACGGGGCTCTCCTGTCCTGGGGACACTCGCCCCGGCCTCAGCCCGGCTCCTCGCGGGCCCCTCCCCCTCGGAGGCCTTTTGTGTCTTTATTTCTTTTTCCCCGTCTTCCTACCTTGATAGAAGCGCGAACTCTTCTCACTGTAGCGTTCCAGCTGGTCTCTCTTTAAATCTCAGGCCGAATTCGTAGATTTTCAGGATGATTGGATGGTTTTCTAGGTAATTTGTTGAGGACAGGTGACTTGGAGACCCTACTCCTCCGCCGTCTTGCCCCTCCCCCCGGGTAATTAGTTTCTTTTTGAGGTGATGAAAATGTTCTAAACTTAGAATCTGATGCTGGCGGCACACTATGAGTATACTAAACCACTGATTGTACACTTTAATTTGTGGTATGTGAAGTATATCTCAATGAAGATGCTAAAAATGAAAGAATAGGGGCACCTGGGTGGCTCAGTCAGTTGAGTGTCTGACTCTTGAATTTGGCTCAGGTCATGATATCAGGTTTATGAGATCAAACGCCACCTTGGGCTCTGAGCTCAGCATGAAGACTGCTTGGGACTCTCTCTCCTCTGTGCCTCCCGCCCCTTCTAAAAAAAGAAGAAAGAAAAAAATAAGTAGGCAGTTTGGCTGAAGCTATACAGGGAAACATTATTCTAAATGTAGCTGCAGAAAGAAACACAAATTGGATATTCCATGTCAAAAGCTCTAGAGCAATGGTTCTCAACCAAGGGCAATTTTGACCTCCAGGGAACATTTGGCAAATGCCTGGAGACAGTTTTGGTAGTCACAAAACTGGTAAGGAGAATACTACTTGTACCTAAAGAATGGAGGTCAAGGATATAGCTAAATATCCTGCAACAAAGAATCATCCAGCCCCCAAATGTCAATAGTACTAAAGCTGAGAAGCACCACTTTGGTTGAAAGCAAGTAGGTGAATAGTAGTCTCTACTTTGTAGGGTTACTTCTTGCACCCCCAGCCCTCCAAAGCAGTCTGAATTAAGTAGATGTAGGAAATTGTTACTCAACAACATCATTTATACTGAGAATTTCTCAGTCTTCAACAGTCTATTCATCTGGTTCTTAGAGCTGCTTGCCACCCAGGATCTGGCTTGATGGAAATTCTCTGACGTTTGATCAATTTCCAAGAGCTAGTAGTTTAGAAATAAATTAAACATAGTCTATCATTAATTTGTTTCTGTAGGCATGTCCCATGTTTAGTGTATCTTTCAAAAACTCTCAGGGATCAAAAAAGTTATTTGTCATTCTAAAGACTGGAAAGTAAATTTAGCTTAATTTATAAACAATCAGAACTCATTATTTGTGTGTTATTTCTGAATCTAATTTCAAAGGATCATGAAATATTCACAAAGTGGAGGAGAGGATTTTTATCCATTATGTAGCCTAGAAATAAAGTTTGTAGATTTATTTGTTTGATGGAAAATCTATCCAGAAGCCAATATAAACACATGACAGCTAGCAGGCTGCTTCTAGGATTTCCAGAGATTATTTATGATCAGCCACATTTAGAGACAAGCCAAGCAGCTAATCAATCAAGCAAATTAAAGGCGGGGAATTGGAGAAATATTACCATAAGATTGGGCACATAGCAGGCACATGCAGATAATTCTCCTGGAACGTGGGAAGATTAACTTTGACTCAGTTTGCCTGTCTGGTATAAAAAAGTTGTCAGGGGGTCCGGAGGTTTGGTTCATTCACTCCGGGGATTTTAGAGTCTCGTTTCCTATCACGTATAAAATAAAAGAATTGGAGTAAATTCATGATTCCCTGAATCTGTGGAGCTTATTAAATAAGTCTGGATTCCTACACTGAATTTCTAAGAAGTGTGAGTCTGGAATCAAGCCCAGGCACCCAGGCTTCAAGTCATGGATGATTCTCATGTGCATTCCTGGTTTGGGAGTAACTGAGCGTAGTTATCATGTTGATCCTGGGTGCTTTGCCTCCACAGAGATTCGGGGCTTAGTATGATGTGGCATTAATTGCCTCTCTGCACTCTTTGTCCTTGTTAATCATGAAGTAAAAAAAAAAAAAAAAGACATCTTTCCTTCTGCCAGGGAAGATGAGGGCCTGGCAAGAAGGGTGCTAAGGGGAGGGAGGATTTGAGAGTGCTGGACGTGTTGCTATGGCAACCCCATCCTTTCCCAGCGTGTGTTCTGAAAGCCTGCCTGTGCTGTGCTGGTGGGCTCCACCTCTGATGGAGTGCAGCTCGGCTCATGTCGTCAATTTGGAGATGAGGACTTGTGGATAGAACAAGATAATTAAATAAAAGTCACATCTGAATATTAACAAGCAGCAGCATTTCTTAGTCATCTTAAGTGTTTGGGTTTGGGTTCAGGTGAATTGCAGGCATACCAAATGGAGCACTGGTTTCTGTTTTCATTTTGTTTTGTTGTTTTCAGAGACTACTCTGAGTTTGCTACTTTTATGCTTCTTCCCACTCGAAGCCCCCATCTTGCGAAGTTCACTGTATCTTTATTTGGAAGAACAACAAAAATGTCACAAGATATTTAACCTCATAGTCAGCCCCAGGAGGATGAACTTGGCTTTTACTCTTGGTCAGTTCTTCTACATTGTTTGCTTTCTCTCCATGCTGCTTGTAAGATGGTGTGAGTGACAAAGAGGGAGGAAATTGGCTGTGGAAGACTGAGTCTGAAGGTCCATAGGAGAGCCTGACCAATTTGGAGTTTTCTTTCTTGCTGATGGATTAACAGTCCAGGCTGGTAGGCTGAAGGACTGCCTGAAATGTCAACTGTAGTCACAGCTCTCCTACTAACCCATAAAATCTAGTACTCTTTGGAGCCTGCTGTATGCTTCCCTAAGTATTTCTATGAATTATTTGTTTGGTCCTCAGGGCAACCCTATATGTAGGTTTTTTTTTTTAATTTATCCCATTTTACAGAGGGGAAAACCGAGATTTGGAGGGTTTCTATGACTTGCCCAAGATCTCACTGCTGGGTGAGTGGTAGACAGATTCAGACATCTACCTGGCAAAACCTGACAGCCAACATTGTCTCTTAATTAGCTGTATAACATTTCTTATGTCTGCATGGAACAATTGGGTTAGGCAGGGCATTTTTTCATAGGTGTCACTTGAAATAAGTTTGGGGAATTCCAAGTGACATAAATTAAACAAAAAAAATTTATAGGACTTCTTAAAGTGTATTTATTATGCTATCATGTAATGATAGAACATTAACCCATTTCTCACATTTACTTGACCTTGGAGCATAACTCCTTCTCACCTGGCAAGACTATTGTTAAATAAAACCCACTTTAGGTAATACAGGATTTGACGATTTTTAAGAGCCCTGCTAGGATTAAAGCAAGAGTTCTTTCTTTCTCTCACCTGCTAATTCTTGCCGTGTTTTTAATCTGCAAACTTTCTCTGTCCAAACTCTTCACCTTTTTATCTTTTGGCAACTCTATTTAGGAACACTTTATCTATAATAAACTGCACACATTAAATGTGTACGTTGGATGAGTCTTGACAGACATATACCCTTGAAAGTACCACTACAATCAAGACACCAAACACTGTATCCCTTGGCAAGCCATCTCTCCTGACACCTCATCACTAGGCAACCACTTTCCAGAAGAAATCTTTTGACTTCTGGGCAAGTGGAAAGTTCTTTCTGGGAATGGTGAAAGGTCATATGGCTTCTCAGTCATTTCAGCAGCCAGATGAGGAGCTTTTCTACTGAACTAATTTCTAAGACCTTTTCCTTTCAGTTTCACTAATACAAACTGGTGTGACACCCAGACATTGCACTAGGCATGCATGTTCATGAAGTTGAAGTGGGTGCCCTCATTCTGCCCATCCCTAGGACAGAAAATCCGCCAAAGCCCTGAAGACCATCAGAAGAGAAATAAAAAGCTTTCACATGTATTTGAGGGAAATGGTGAGTGGCAATTGTCACTAGAAATAGTGAGGCAGTAGGAGGTAATTCACTGAGTTCTTCAAAAAGACGTCTGGCATTTCACAAACATTTATATGAAGGGAATTCATTGTGTGCTTTCATCCTTCATAGAGAAACAAGAAGCTGAGGATCTATACTATTTTTGATGAGCTGTGTGGCCTGGAAAATATTCGTTAATTAATTCAAGGATTACCTACAAAACTTCTCTTTTGGGATCAGCACTTTACCAGTGAATAAAGATGAATAAAGCATGGTATGAGTTATCAAGGAGTTAAGAATCAAATGTCTTCATATTGTTAATTTTCACTGCAGCATTTAGTTCTTGGCTTTGTAGTGAAAAGTGAACAAAAAGGTCTTCACTTTCAAGTTATCCCTTGTGATAGAGTTAAATGTTTAGACATTGTTTACCATAATATCACTTAAATTTCTCCTCTAGGAAGTTTGAAAAAAACTGATCCCATAGAAAATGGTAGTGTTAAAAACATCTTATTTTGGGGTTGTGTAGGAATTTCAACTATTTCGACAGCCTTCAGCATGAATTAGCTTAACTCAATCCCCAGAGAACCTGGTGAAGTAGGGAGAACAGATTTTAGAATTCCAATCTGGTAAGCATTTTCGGAAGGTCTCTGAAAGGATGGAGGGAATGATACTTTTGTATGCACTTTCTAGTTCTGTAGTACTTGGTGGTGGCTATGGTTGCCTCCATAGACGGTGATAAATGATGCGGTTTTCCTAGGATCACTCAGCAGGTTATTGCTACAGTAACATACAGGAATTCACCATTGGAAATGAAGCACAACAATGATGTGAATTTGCTGCTCTGGGGTCAGATAGAACCTGGACATCCAAAGGACAGTGTGTGAAGCTCCAGGGGTGCTTGAACCAATATAAGAAGACAATTATACATCCACGTATAGTGAATCTGAGGTGAAGCTAACCTAGGATGGCTGGTCATGCCTCCTCCCTCTGCTACTCAGAGTTTTGGAGAGCTTCTGGGGAAAGTACTGGACATCCTTACTACGCCATTTGGCTCTCAGACTGGATGGAAGTCATGCTCAGCTGCCCTTTAGCAATTGACTTGTAGGCAGAACATTGCCAAGTAGAGCCCTTGATCAGAGCCAAGAGAAATTCAGAGGGGACGAATGTGCCATGAATTATCTAAGGCATTGGAGAAAGTTCATCCCCAGAGTTCTAGTCCCACGTATCTCCACTTAACTGTCCTCATTGAGTCCTAGTGTACTTACGCACTCATTGACTTACTCTTTTGTTCATTCTTTCATTGAGTGACATCATTTTTAAGTTCCCAGATAGACATTGCAAAAGTAATTGCAATCCTACTAGAATGTACTAAGTTGCCTAATATTGCTTCATATTGCCAACTAATGAAACATTTTTTGCAAAAAGTCTTTTGGTTTCCTACAGTATTCTTGAAAAGATTGAGAATGCCTATACGTATTCCAAATGTAAACTCTGTGGAAACTTAAAAATACACATTTTATATGTTATTTTTCTCAGAGTTGAGCTGTATATTCTTTCTTACTATCTCTTTCACCTTCAATGTTAGGTTTCCATCATTTTTATTTGTTTTTCTATTTCTGCTCTTTTTTTCCAAAAGATTTATTTATCTGTTCATGAGGGACACAGAGAAAGAGAGAGAGAGAGAGAGAGAGAGAGAGAGGCAGAGACACAGGCAGAGGGAGAAGCAGGCCTCCTGAAAGAAGCCTGATGTGGTACTCGATCCTGGATGCTGGATCCTGAGCCAGAGGCAGAAGCTCAACCGCTGAGCCACTCAGGTGTCTAGAGCTTTATTTCCACTCTTAAAAAAATCTTAAGCTGTTAGCTATTGTGTGGTTAGTGCTCCAGATCCATTACAGTTATCAGGAGGGATGTTGGTCTAAACTCAGATACCATGGCAGTAAATGACTTCAAAGGAAGACAACCAGTGAGCTGTCATAATGTCTTTTCCTGTTAGAAGCATATTGCATGTTCCTAATCAAATTACCTTACTTTTATCAAGCTGTTCCCTTCACCAAACTATTCCTAGTATTTTCCCACAAGTGATGCTAAGCTGACTAGCATGTAATTTGTTACTTCAGTTTATATTTTGGCTTCAAAAAATGCTATTTAAAAATTTCCAGACTTGCTATTTAATCAGCTGTGAGATACTTTTGGTTATTTGGAATTAGGGCCTCAAAGAGTGTGTCTTATTTACCATCCTTGGTAATGTAGAACAGCAAAGTGCTTGAGACTTAGTAGGTGTGCAATTAGCACTTGTTTTCCCTTGTCACCAACTTTATTCATT
The DNA here is from genome assembly GCF_018345385.1 of Vulpes lagopus. Lineage (NCBI taxonomy): Eukaryota > Metazoa > Chordata > Mammalia > Carnivora > Canidae > Vulpes > Vulpes lagopus. The sequence goes on from NC_054841.1 coordinate 41,837,865, forward strand.
GTTACAGAGGTCAAACTCGGGAATTTACTACATGCCTGTGAGATTGGCCCTTGGATATCAAAATGTCTCCTAGATTTTCCCACTGAGCCCACTTCTAATCCTGTAATTCTAATAGTCATGTCATAGTTCCCCTATAATAGAAAGGGACTTGTATGAACAGCTGCAGAGGGATAGAGACCACAATGAGTTCTTTGTGTGCATTATTTCATTTTATCCTCCTGGCAGTGCTTTGAGGCAAGTCCCTTCATCTCCTTTTTATAGATGAGGAAACACAGAGAGCTGAAGGAACTGGTCTTTTCTGACCCAAATAGGGAGTGGTAGAACCATGACTACTATCCCCAATTTCCTCCCCACCCCCCACCCCCGTCCTCCTCCTCCTCCTCCTCTTTCTTCTTCTTCTTCTTCTTCTTCTTCTTCTTCTTCTTCTTCTTCTTCTTCTTCTTCTTCTTTTCCCCCCTCTACCCTTCCCATCTTCATTTCCCTCCTCTTCTCTCTCTCCTCCTCCTCCTTTCCAATTTCTTTATCCAGATCTACCAGACTTCTTTCCTGAGCTCTACACCTTGTAGATTGTTTACTGTACATCCCATCTCTACTTCCTAGCATCTTCAGGCCATCTCCTCTTCCTCTCTACCTTCCACTTCTATTCAACAGCTCCATTGCCTTTTCTGCCAGTTACTGGATCTACTCTCCACCTGGTCAAGGGGAACACAAACCCTTGCCTTAAGGAAATTCCAAGTTAAATAAAGAAACAAGGCTGCTATACACTAAAAGTTAAAATATGATTCAAGATTTAAATAATCATTGAAGACAAAAACTTGAGAATGACTACAAGAACATGTGTGATAATTGTCTGTTGAATGGGCAGTTCATGCTGGGTGAGGTGGTCAGAGAAAGAGATCTGCAGGAGTAAAATTGAGCTGGGCCATGGGGGGATGGGAGGACCCAGACTGGCAAAGAAGGGTGTCAAGGGCACACCAGTCAGAGCAAATGGCAGCAGAAAACGTGTGGAGCCAACTGAACATGGTGAGTTCAAAGGTAGGAACTTGTTTCTAAAGAGCATCTGGGTCTCACCATGAAAGATGATGAATACACTTCAAGGACATTGAGATTGTGTGGACAATGATCTATTTCATTCTTTTCATGACTTTCATTCTCTTCATTGCTCCAACCCATTTCTCTGCAGGTTGTTTAGAACATTTATTCAGCATCACAGAGGACAGATAAATTTAGAACCTATGATTTAAGGGCTGACCAGAAGCTCTGGTTCTAGAGGAACTTACCTTGCATCTCCATAATAATGATGATCATTGTTCTTCCAATTATCTGTCTTTTCAGGTTTGCCTCTGCTCTTTTTTTTTTTTTTTTTCTTTTAGCAATTACTGAGTTGTAAACATCAAAATCAAGTTCTTCTCTGTCCTTTCGTAATAAATTCAGCTGCAGCCTGAATATTCTACCTGAATATTCTGACTGTAACTTTGACCTGACTTCATTTTCAAGACTGTCAAAAGTAATTAGGGACGGAGAGATTTTCCCACTCAGCATCTGGAAGTGCAAAGATAGTGAGAAGGAGCCTCAAGTGTCATTAACATCACCTTTCTGCCTGCTTTTTATATCACCCTGGAAAATAGTCGATTTCACAGCCAGCAAGTTTTATTATGGGAGCTGTCCTTCCCCCCCCAGGAGTTTCAGACTTTACTTTCTCCTGAGAAGCAGGAAATGGGTCCTGCCTTTGGAAGATAGCATGGGGTTTTTTTTTTTTTTTTTTTGATAGCATGGGTTTTGTTGTCACATTGACCTACCATTAGGGGCTGTGTGACATTGAGCAACTTGCTTAACCTTCCCTGACTCAGTTTCCTCATTAGAGATTACCTCTAGAGATTTTGTGCAAATTCCATGGAATAACATGTAAGGCAACTTGCAAAGTAATCAACATATCGAAGTACTCAATAACATTAGCTATTAGGATCTGTAGGAGTAGCAGTGGAAGACTTTGAACTCATATTATTCCAAATATAATAGACTTCTCTTTTAATGAAATGTATAGAAATCTTATTCTAGAAAGACTTTTCTCCTCCCAGAAACAACATGACCAAGAATAGCAGTATTTTTAGAAGGATAGAGGTGAGATGCAGATTGCCAGAAAAGTAAAAAGAGGTCTGTATTACTATTAGGATCTGTCTTTCATTTACTAATAACTAAAGTCACAGTATAATTTTTTTTTTATTTTGTAATTAAAATCTTACAGAAGAGTTGTAAGAATGTGGCCATATATCCAATCAGGTAAGAGTAAAAGATGAACGAAGAGGCTGAGAACAAAGACAATCTTTCATGAATTCACAGCTTCATCAGAGGCTTCCCTTCTCACCACCTTCTTCAACTAGTGGAGAAAAAACAATACATCTGTAGGCTACTTTAAGTTCATAAAATCCAGCAATGCATGCATAGTTAAGTGTTGTCTCTCAGCTGCAAGATAATCCAGCTTCTCATGATTTAGGAGGGACTTTGCTTTGAGTACAATTTTTTGTTGTTGTTGTTGTTAAAAAGGACTTTGTTTTGAGTACAATTTGTTGTTGTTGTTGTTGTGTAAAAAGGACAAAACTATTCTTCACATAAAATCTAACTAGCTGGGCTAAGTCTTAGTCTGCCTCGATCAACTGTGATATTTTTTGTCATTCCATTTTCAGAAGAACCGAATGACAAGAAGAAAGCTTAAATTATCCTGAATAGCAATGGGTTACAACGACCCCTCATCTCAGATATGTGATGTCTGGCAGACCTATGAAATTAAACACAAAAAATACCTGGTTATTCATACAACCCTATATAAAACAACCAGTTAAGGCGGAACCATGCAGTACATAAAGGAGCTTTTCAGTTTTAGAAGGAAGCAGCATTGGATGAGCTAGCCAGCAGTGGGAAGAGTGGGAAAAGTGGTTGTTATGGTGACTTGACCAAACTGGCAGATGCCAGGCATCAGATGAGCTGCTGGTCACCAGGGTTACAAAGAAAGCTCAGGATGGGGAAATCCCAGGGTCTTAGGAGGGCTCTTGAAATAACAGTCATCCTGGTAAAGGTATACATGTATATGGACTAACTGATTCATAGGTCCATATATTCTTCCTGCCCCATAATTTTACTTTATTCCTGCACCAAAGTATCCTTGAAAACTCAAGGTACAGTCCTAGTTTTTTTGTTTGTTGGTTGGTTGCCTAGAAAATTTTGAAAACATTGTCCAAAAGAGGAGTCCTATCTTCTGGGATGATCTGAAGCCAGTGAGGAGTTCTATGTTTCTGTACTGGATTGCATAGCACCCCCCAAAAATGGGGTGGGATAATCAGGAATACTGTCACTTTCTGTGATTTCCAAATCTTCTTCAATCTGCCTAGGGAATTGGAAGGAGCCTAGGCCCTGATGATGAAAACTGAGAAATAAGTCCACATTTATGGAAAATATGGTAGGGTGAGTCAGTGAGGGCACACACACACACAGAGACTTCAGTTTTTAAATTTTGAATTCTAAATTCGCATTTAAAACCCAGAATTCTCACTATAGACTTAGCAAATCAGAAGCTCCATGGTGGTGGGGCGCAGTGATCTGTGTTTTAAGGAGGCTGCTAGGGCATTCTGATGCACACTACTATTAGGAAATCGCTGTTAAAGAATGTTTGAATGATAGGAACCAGTCCCCAAAAGGATTTTCTGCTTTTGTTTTAGTAACCCAGGAAATCAAAGTCATATTGGCAGTATAGGTAACAGATGTACCTTGGAAAATGAAGGCTCCAAATACTTATTTTCATGTAGAAATAAGAATCACTCTCATTTAAGTAAATTCATAACCTGACATGTTTACATTAATCCTTTTTTGAAAATCTTCCATGGGATTTTTAATCCTCCTAATCTAAACTGAGATTTCAAGTCTCACACTTAGTAGAACTATGGATTCCTGTGCACTGCAAGGCTTTCTGTGAATCCGAGGATAGCCTCTCCTTGACGTGTAACATGTTTGATCTGTTCCATTAGCATAGCACAGCAGAGAAAAGAATCTATATAACTCTGCAGGCTTCTTAAGGGGTTCAAAGAAAGTAGGAATTGTGCTCATATTCAGAGATAAAATGTCCGTTCTCTTAATAGCTACTAGTACTGGAGTGTTTCTTATTTGGGAAATTACCCCAAACAACTTTGCCTTGAGTAGTTGAGATCCTGAGGGAAAGAGATCTCCAGGAGGCAGGACTACAAAATACCACCAAAGAGGATGCAATGCATGATACCAGAGGAGGAATGCATGGTATGCCTGAGAGGGAGGACAGAAGCTATAAAGAGAGAGAAGGGTCAGAGTGAGAAGAGACACCAATATGGGGTGATGTTGGAGTTTGCCAGGAGGAAGGAGTTAGTGGAGAATGCTCTGTGGTTAGGTGACTGGAGGGAATTTCAAGATGCCTGAGATTAACTTGATATCTTGTGTGCTACTATGCTAGGAATGCTCCTTCTCCACCCTAACCCTACTCATAAACATTTTTGTGTGTGAATGGGCAGGACATTTTGTGTTTTGTGTGTGGAAAACAAAATCAAAGACTGGTTAGCTATCTGGGTGAATGCATTAAAGAAACAGGAGTCGGGAGCCAGAGAACACTGGCCAATAAATATGTCCAGAAATCTTGGGCAAGGGGCATCTGGGTGGCTCAGTTCAGCTCAGGTCATAATCCCAGAGTCCTGGGATCAAGTCCTGCATCAGACTCCTGGCAGGAAACCTATTTCTCCCTCTGCCTATGTCTCTGCCTCTCTCTGTGTTTTTCATAAGTAAGTAAGTAAGTAAGTAAGTAAGTAAGTAAATCTATCTTTAAAAAAAAAAGGAAAAGAAAGAAATCTTGGGCAAGACTTAAGACTTCCATGGAATGTTTAAGGAGAGTTTGGGGTCTTGAACAAAAAGACCTCAGTGGGTGGCACAGTTTGCATTTATTTGTGGTGGTGTTTGTTCATATTCACTATCCCAGGAAATAATTCTACCTTGCCAAGTGCAGGGATAATTTGTGATATTGCCTTCTTCAAGTTGCTGGAATATGGTGCAAAAGCTAGTAAAAAGGATGGTCTTCTCTCCAGACCAGTGATATCTCATAGAACTTTCTGCAATGATGGAAATGTTGTCTGTGCTGTCCAATTCAGTAACTACTAGCACATGTGGCTACTGCACACTTCAAATGTGACCAATGAGACAGGAACTTTTAATTTAATTTAAATACATTTAAATTTAAAGAGTCCCATGTGGCCACCATGTTGGACAACATGAGTAGAGAAAGATTAGTACTTGAGTCTAAAAGCTGCTTCATCAATAGGATGAGTGAAAGGAGTCAGGTATAAATATTAGAGGGTGGCAGCATCTCTGGTGAACCAGAGGGCTCCTGTGCCATCTATGAGTCAGCGATGACCAGCTCCAGCAATTTGTTGCTGTGGAGAACTGTAGACCCCGATTGACAGATATTCCAATTGCTTAAGAGAAACTAGAATGATGAATTTTATGTAATATCTCCCAATTTTTAAATGCTGACAAGTCATTCTAAATTATTACAAATCAATGTCTGAGCCAAATTAAATGCAATGGGAAAGCACTTAGGATCCCAGGCTTCACAGACTTTCTGGGTTCGATTCCTGAGTCCTCCACTTCCCTGCTGAGTGATTGTGGCCAAGTGGCTTAACCTCTCTGTGCTTCAGTTCCCTAATTTGTAATATGGGGACAGTAATAATCTCTATTTTTCCAGGTTGTAGTAAGGATGGAATTTATTAATATTATATTATTTATTACTATTATATATTATTATACATAAAACCATTTAGAGGCACACAGTAGGTATTGGCTACTGGTCTTAAGCCTGTGGGTTGGTTTTGATCCATGAGCACTTTATCACCTCTGTTATAGGGGCTTTGGATTTTTGTTCCATAATGCCCTTGGCTGTCCTGGAAATATACTCCCCCTGCCTACTGTCCTGGCCAGGAGTGAAGAAGTTGGACATTTGGATGAGTGTCACTCCATTGTCATATCCTGATCCCATTGCTCAGGACTCTTGTGTCCTGAGCCTGCTGACAATTTGCTCAGTGTCAGAACAGAGATGCCAGTGTCCAGGCCTTCAGGACCCAAGTTTCTGCCTCCAGTTTCATAGTGACACATCCTCAGCTCTGTGCCAACTCACATGTTTCTTCTGCTCCACTGTGCTGCTTTTCTAAACTGGAGTCTGACTTTCTGACTGGGCTTGTCCAGGCCTCATGCCTGTGTCTCCTGCCCTTAGCCTTCCGTGTAGACCTATCCGAGCCCACTTCTGTCTAAGCCATGACTAAAGCAAGAGTTAAGCTGTAAGGAGATACACTCACTCTCTGGGTTTCTTTAATTCCCTGGTTTAGGAGCTCTGATCCCAGGAGAGGAAGTGTCCCTAGCTTCCCAGCATTTCCAACATAATATTCCGTTGCTATCTACACACACACACACACACACACACACACACACACACATTCGACTGCTATACAAAAATCAGGAAAAATAGGACAGTCACAAAATGAATTTCATAAAGACAGTGTGTGTGTATATATATGTGTGTGCATGTGTGTATGTATGTATGTATATACATATATATGACAAAATATATATATACACACACATATATATAACAAACTATATATATAACAAAAATATTCAGGAGGAAAAGCTAGAAAAGAAAAGCAGAGAGAGCTTTAGTATCTAAAGAACTAATAATTAAATTGGTAGACAGTACCAAGACTATGAATTATAAGAATGGAAATTTGTGAGAGTACTATTCCATCAGTTGTTGGAGACCCAAGATGATGAGCAGCACTAGTGAAGATAAAAGCAAGAAGAATGAAACCATGTGTCTTCAAATTTATATTTCACTTTTTAAGTCGCAAAGTGATGAGTGTCCCCCTCATCAAAACATAGTCCTCTATTTGCTCATGGGTCTGTCTGTTCAATCAGATCATTTGCTCTTTGAACACAAAAACCTCATCTCACTGATTTTGATCTCCATGCCCAGAACGTATGGACCTCTGCTTACTTGTTTTTTTCTATCTTCACAATCACACCATGAGATAGGCAGGTTGGTGATATAAACTTTGTGTTAACACTGAGGGACCCTGAGGCATGAAGCCTGTGTGGAAATAAGCGTGGTTTCTGATCCTAGAGAGCAGAAGTCAGAAAGTCTTAAAGGACTGAACGGTGTTAAAATTGACACCTGATGGAGTCCTTGAAAGAGGCTTTTACTTGGCTATGTATCCATCTATTTTGGTTGATTTAGAGGATGTCAGCCAAGCATTGGACAATATGAAGAACATGATGTTAGAACAAGGTAAATAAAATCAGTGTTCTATCCTCTTCTGTAGTGATTCTGATGGGCTCAGAAAATACCTCAGCCTAGTATCCTGGTTAGGGCCCTCTCTTGCCACTCTCTTGAGAAATGGAGAGATAAGACACCTTTATAAATCACTCAGTAGCCCCAAATTGCAACTCTAAATTAAATCACCCCAAGTAAGTCAACTGATCAGAAATTAGCAGTCCACCTATGTTCACACTCAACTTCTACTCTCTTGAACTTCTTCAGGTCTCTATTATTTTTCCATGCATGGTTTTCTTGCTGTGGTCTCCACACTGGTTATTAGAAGGCACAGAAATGAGAAGACACTGCGACTTAGGGTTTTCCTTAGTAAAGCTACCCAGAGTCTGATGTGACAGAAAGTTGAAAAAAACATTAAAGTCAGGTAGCTGTGCTGTTCACTTATTTTGTCATCAGACTTAAGTTAATGCATCTTTCACACCATAGGTAATTTAAATTTGGCCATAGAAAGGGAAAGTACACAAGAGAGTTTTCTGATCTATAGTGGTAAACAAGGCCACATTTTAAGAAGCACAAAGTATGGTTATTTTACGGGAATAGAACAAATTAATCAAACTGCATAGAAATTGCCTAGTTGCTTCATTCCTTGGGCCTTCCATTAGCTTTTTATAATTATAATTTAGAGTTTTAATATCTAACCATGAAATTTAAGTGATCCAAAAATAAAGTAGCAGATTTTTGAGCCAAATAAATCCGTTGCCATTAGTGCATAGCAAGTTGTATGCTGCTAATTGCTAATTATTCATGTGGCTAACATAACCCAAGCAGAAAGAAGCAGGAAAAAAAGGATAGCTAGAGAGGATTGGAAAAATAAGCCTTGAGTAAGGCAAAGCTACTTCATCTAATTCCCTGGAAATAAAGGAACAGAGCTGCCTTACCTACTACTAATTTCTTTGGGGATATCAAAGCTGTTCCACAACCTGAAGACAGATAACAGACCGGAGAGGAGGGACAGAGTTCTCCTCTCTGCCTTTCCAGGGCTCAGGCCTAAAGGTGCACTGATTTCTGGACCTCCTGTGAACATGAGGATAGACTCTTGACCAAGTTGTCATTAGGGAGTATTTTTTCTCCCCTTTGTGTTTTGGTCCTCATCTTTGGTAAATGAAATGATGCCACATTGCACTCATTGTTTTTAGAAGAATTTTGTGTCCAAGGAAGGGGCCAACCCAAAGTGACAAAGTGGTGCCACCTCCCACCTTGTTACTCAGATGCTTTCAGGAACATTGGTCCTTGCAGAGAATGTCCCTGACCTCCCAGTGAATGGGACAGACTTTCAGAGCTGTGTGGGACCCAAGAGACATCTACTGCAACTCACAAACAAACCAGGGACCAGAGAGGAGTGGTGATTCACCCACAGCCACACAGCTAGCAGGGAGCAAAACAGAGAATTCAAATTTGCAGATCAGATATGCAGACGCTGGGGCCAGGGCTCTTTCTAGAAACCCCCTGCTCTCCCTTTCTCCCATCTGAAACATGTTTCTGTTTCATGCTGTAAGGTCTTAGATATACTTCCAGTGTTTTAATGGATGATAATTAGTTTATATGTAAAAATAATCTATGCTGGGATGTGAATGAGGATGCATGTGTTTTTTTTCTTTTGAATAACATTTTTTAAAAGATTTATTTACGTATTTGAGAGAGAGAGAGAGAGAACCTGTGAGTGAGCAGGGGGAGGGGCAGAGGGAGAGGGAGGGAGAGAAATCCTCAAGCAGATTCCCCACTGAGTGCAAAGCCCGACACATGGATGGATCCCAGGACTCCAAGATCACGACCTAAACCGAAATCAAGAGTTGGATCCCTAAGTTACTGAGCCACCCTGGTGCTTCTTGTTATTTTTCATTATTCATTTCATTGGTTAGTGTTATTTGTTTGTCTAAATACTGAAAAGCATAAATATTATGGTGATCCCACAGATACTCCTACCTTTTAAATAATAATAAATATAACCAATCAAATTCTTTTTATGTGTCAGGCACTGTTGTGAGCACTTCACATTTCACTCATTTAATTCTCAAAACAACCTTATGTAGTAAGAATTTTTACTCTCATTTTATAGATAAGAAAAATGAGGCACCAAGAGGTCAGACAGCTTTTAATGATGAAGCAGATTCGATTCCAGAAAGTCTGGCTTTAAGGCTTGTGGTCTGAATTGTCGATTGATTGAATGTACAGAAAGTCTTGAAGTGAAAACCACAGTCTTCTGCCTTGCCATGTCTTACATGATTTTTTCCCCAAAGCTTAGCAGTGTTTTGAGTCTCTTACCAGAAAAAAAAGGTATGCCTACACCAATATATTCTACAAATAAGTTTCTATATGCAGTGTAGATAGGTGATAGATCGATACAGATATATATCTATCTCTATTCTTATCATCTCTATCCCTTATTCCTGTCCCTTATCCCTATTTCCTATCCTATATCTGTAGCCCCTAGCCTCTAGCCTCTCTCTCTCTCTCTCTCTCTCTCTCTCTTTCTATCTCTATCTCTACCTGTACCTGGAGTCTGAGCTTTTCCATTCCACAATCCTTTCGGATCCCAAGTGGGAGTGGGTAGGCAGGTGGTATTCATTTCTTAGCAAAATCAGCCAGGGCCCAGCAAGGCATCAGCATTCAAAGTTCAGGTGTCTGCCTGAGGAGAGTTTAATGAAGTGGGCAGGGCTGACGGAACCAGCAGGGGAGGGTGAAGCTCTCATGGACCAGCCACAGTAGAAGCCATCACCACCCCAGGCCTGAAGGGACAAGGGGACAGAACATGTTCTGGAGGCTCCTGAGAGCCATTTTCATGGAAGGAGGGTCTTCAGACAGGAGCTGTCCCAAACTGTGGAAAAGCCACGAGGAGACAGGAAAATATATTCCCTGACTTCTCTCTCTGCTCCCACCTCCAGTTTGCCGATGGTTTTTCTCATTGCCTAAATCCCACTGTAGTCCAGGAAGCAAAGAAGCCCAGGACTAGAAGAGGAAGGAGATAAGCAGAGAATGGTTAGGGGCAGGGCAGAGGTTGACAAATGGAGAAATCGAGATGATAGGGAAGACTAGGAAATGCAAATGCTCTTTATAAAGACATTCAACCAAGGACTGAATGTGACTCAGTGACTCAGCCAGTAAGCCTCCAGCCCTTGATCTCAGCTCAGATCTTAATCTCAGTTAAGCAAAATCAGCCAGTGTGTGCAGTTCCATTGTCACCCCATTCCCTGCTGCACCAGAGGCCTCCACGTTGAGGTGGAGAGGCTCTGAGAGCAGAGCAGAGCCAATGTCCTGCTCTGTAGATTGAACTTCTGCTACCCCACAAGGCACTATCCCTCTCCATCTGCTGCCTTTCTGCCAAAAATCAGTTGCTATTTCTCACCCAGCCATTATTCGTCTCATTCTCTTTGAATTTGTGTTTCAAGTGTTATTATTCTTTAAATTACATATATTTTATATATTTTTAAAATCGTGTGTGTATGTGTGTGTAATTTTAGTAAGGTTTTTGGAAAGTGAGGAATAAAAATGCATGAAATCCATCCATTTAGTTTAACTGGAAATTTTAGTAAAGCCTTAAGTTTTTAAATATAGATCCTATATTTTTCTGAATAAGCTTATTTCTATGTATTTTACTATTTAGGCTGATATTTTGAGTTAGATATTTTCTTCCATTTATTTTAAGCTGGTTATGGTTGTTAAGACAAGGAAACCCTTAATTGTTGTAATTAACTTAGTTACCAGTCTTCTTACTGAATTCCCTTACTGTTTATAATTTCTTTTTGGCTAAAGTACTCCAGTATATTTTTTTATATCAGGGCAAATAATATTAATGCTGCCTATTTCTTTCCAACATGTATTCTTTTTAGACTTTTCTTCCTTAACTTCTTTGGCTTTCTGGGATAATAGTAAATAAGCTTTAATAGTATCCTCATCTTATTTGTAAAATAAAACGTGTTTGTATTTCTTACCTTTAAACAGGATAATTTCTATCCTATATGATTATTATCCCATTCTTAACATAATTACTCCATTCAACTGCCATCTATTATTATACTAAATCTTTCCTGCTTCAAAAGAGAAAAAAAATGTAGGGTTTTTGCAAGTGTCCTTTTTTGTTTAATGAAATAGTCTTATTTTATGTTATTTTATTTACATTATATTAACAAATTATATATTTTATTAGATTTGCCAATTTTAAGCCACTTTTGCATTTTTGAGATAAATCTCATTTAATTACACTAACTTGTAATTTAAAATATGCTGCTGAGTTATACTTGCTAATATTTTGTTAATGTTCATGTTGATATTTGTAAATATGATTATAGTTTGTTATGTTATTTGTGATGGACTTAGATATATTAGACATGAAAACAATTTGCACATTCTTTCACTCTATCTTGGGAAAGTTAAAATAGGATTAGAATAATATATTTTTTGATAGCTTGAAACTGTCTAAGCTTGGTGCTTTTAAAAATTCTTTGGAAGATTTCTTAATTTCTTCTGGAGTTCTTTAGAATTTCTAATATTCTACAGTTGACTTAGGCTCCCAGTTTTATTTCAAAAGTTTTAAGAAATTTTTAGTTTATGATTATTTTTTCTATAATAACTAATGTTCCCCTCTCTATATTTTACTTTTTTTGTAATGCTACATTCTTCCTTCTTTTTCTTAATGTAGTCATTTTTATGCTTTACTTGTTGTCATTTTAATATGGTTTATTTTAAATTTGCTGTTTTGTGTATAATCTCTTACTTTGTTAGTTTTCTAACTCCTTATTTGATTTTCTCGTCATTATTTCTTCCCTTCTAGTTTCCTTTAGCTCATTTTAGTCCCTTTTTGACTTAGATGTTTAATTTATTTAATTTGTATTTCCTAATAATTATATGGCATTTTAAGACTTCAGGGTTTATTATGAACTAAGTTTTAACTACATTAAGTTGTGTGGATTCTTAGACATTTCTGGTTCTTTCATTCACTTGATATTTCTTTTCAAAACTATGCTGTATGCTTGGCCTTTTTTTGTCTCAAGATGGTGTCCTTTTTGTGGTTTACTAGTTTATTCTTGGTGATATCCTTTTATTTTTGTGGCAAAAAGAAAAGACTTAGTAACTGTTCTCAGACTGTTCCTGTAATCCTCAAGTCCTGGATATATGTCTACCTACCCATCTATCTGAGCTATAATTGGCATATAATATTATATTGGTTTTAGGTGTACAACATAATGATTTGATATTTGTATATATTGCAAAACAATCACCACAATAAGTCTAGTTACCATCCATCACCACAGACAGTTACAACACTTTTTTCTATGTTGAGAAACTTTAAGATCTATTCTCTTAGCAACTTTCAAATATGGAATACAGTATTATTCACTATAGTCACCATGCTGTGCATTACATCCCCAGGACTTATTTTATAACTGGAAGTTTGGTACATTAATTTTTGACATGACTAGTTTTGACAGACAACCATGTAAAAATGTTTTTTGTTTTGTTTTTAACGTGAAGATGTTGTGATAAGTCCAAAATAACAAACATTCAGTTTAAAATAAAATGATGCAGTGTGTATGGAAATTCAGTCTCAAAACCAGGTGTGCCATATATGTAATGTTCTTGTGATTTTGTAACTGAAAAGACAGATTACTCTGCACCCCATCTCTCCAGTACAAGTTGTTCCTATGAAATCCAGTGATTTTTCAGGTCAGTTGAAGTTCATTCATGTTTTTGTCCCAGTTACAGACTAGAACTCAGAAACCCTAGCCATATGGATGGCTCCAATATTCCAGAAAAATGAGTAGGGACTGGATTGTGTCCACTACTCATTGACTAAAGTGGTCTTCTGGCTGTCAATGGTACATGTGTCTTTCTCAGACAGAGGCCTATTCTCACTCCAGCTCCTGGCTGCACTGTCTTGGAGCTCAAAGACTTTTCCATTTCCTCCTGGCTCCTAACATGGTGAGTGCAGCATCACCTTTTGATGCAATAGTACGTGATTGCTTAACCATGTGACCCCAGGAGCAGACACACCAGCTGGCTCTCTCTCTCTCTCTCTCTCTCTCTCTCTCTCTCTCTCTCTGTCTTCCAACCTGATGCCAGGCTTGGAGTCATAATAAACTGCAAGATTCTCTGGCACACCAATTGTAAAGGAGATGGGATGTCTTGCACCCCAAGGGGCCCCATTATGCCAACTCTCTAACGTCTTCTATGATGTGGATGAAATGAACAGATAATGAAGTTTTCGCATCTCCAAGAGGCCGAGACAGGAAGCAAAAGAATGGTTTTCTTCCACTCTCAGAACCCCCCACTATCAAGGTGTGAAGTTCACTCTGTCCACTTTGCTCTTCCAAAGCTTTTTTTCTCCTTTTGCCTCTCAAACTCTTCTCAACACTTTCAATATTCCACTGTACTCAACTCTTGCTTGGCTTCTGAGAAGTTGGATGTAATTCATCTCTTGGTTTCTCTATAGATAAAAGAACCCCCCCTCCCCCAGCCCCTCTGGATTCTTTGAGAATTTTTTTTATTTTATTTTCTGTAGTTTGAATATGGTACATTCAGGTGCCAGGTAACCTTCTTTTTTTTTTTTTTGCATCATTTAGCCTACTTGATATTCACTCTGAATCTGCAATTTGATGTTTGACATTAATTTGAGGGAAATTCTGAGTTATTACTGTTTCAAATATTTCTTTTGTTCCCTTTTTCTTTTTCTTCTCCTTCTAGTATTTCTATTATGCATATGTTACACCTTCTGTAGTTGTCCCACAGTCCTCAGATAGTCTTTTTCTTTTTTTTTAGTCTTTGTTCACTCAAATTTCAGGTTTCAAGGATTCTATTACCTTTGGTTAGAGATTCTTTCCTCAGCTGTGTCCAGTCTATTAATATGCCCATCAAAGACATTCTTCATTTCTATTACATACAGTGTTTTTAGCAATTCTTTTTTTTTTTTTTTCTTTCTTAGGATTTCCATCTCTTTGCTTACATGACCGATCTGTCTTTGGGTGTTGTCTACGCTATCTAGTGGAGCTCTCAACATATTAATCATAGTTGTTTTTAAATTCCCAGTCTGATAATTCTGGCATCCCTGCCACTTCTGGTTCTAACGCTTGCATTGTCTCTTAATTCTATATTTTTCCTTTTAGTGCCTTTTAATTTCTTTTGGATAGGCAGACACTATATATCTGCTAAAAGAAACTTCTGTAAATAAGGCCTTTAGTGATGTGGTGAGGTGTGGGAGAGGGGAAGTGCCCTATAGTCCTGTGATTTCACCTCAGTCTTTTAGTGAGCCTGTGCCTCCAAGCTGTGAACTTCACAAGTATTTCTCAGTTTTCTCCTCCCCTCTTAGGTGAGAAAAAAATACTTTCCCATGAGGGCAGGCCTAGTCAAGAGAAACACAGTGCTCTGTAGTATTTCAAAATTGTTTCATTTTCCCTTCTCCTGTCAGAAGCAGGAGGGGATTTTTCTCTGTTATTTACCATGAGAATTTGCTTAAGCTCCTGGAGGGAAATCTCACCATACTGTGTGGTTCCCTTCATAACTGGGTCTTCTGGAGTTCTTAACTCTCAGAGTCATCCACAATGATCCTTCAGTGACTCATCATGTGCAACTCAGGTTTCCCTACCCAGCTGTGAGTCTCTGAAAAGCCATGATTCCCTATATTTACCTACTTGTCTCTATAATCCTGGGGTCAGTGGTTTGCCCCTATATCCTCTCCTCTCTTATGTATCCAAGAAGTGTGAATTTTTCAGTCTTTCAGCTTTTTGTCTTAAACTCTCTTTATCTTAGTAGTCTGTCCTACAGCAGAAGGGGTTCCAAATCACCATGCAAATCTGCATAACCTAACACAGGATAATGTTGAGTCATTAATCTTAAAAACCACCGGGTATAGCATCTGTGCATTAGCTATAAATTACCCTTACATCTATCCCTTGCATTTCTCTAACAAGCAAGGGAGAATCTGTAGATACATCACACAGGTGAAGAAATGCAGCAACGATTAATTCTTTGAGATATCCTGCCATGCCAAGGTATATGCTAACAGACTCTTCACCATCTTTAAGGTTTAACTATCCCAATCACAATCTCTTGGGTATGTTAGGGTTATGGTTGTGTTGTCTCAGAGTTGGGGTTGCTATAGATTTAGTATAGGGATTGGGGTAAAGTTCAGAGATGGGTTGGAATTAGATTGCCCCCAGAAGTTTTCTTTTTTTTTTTTCCCCAGAAGTTTTCTGATACAGAGTCCTATGATTCCATACTTGCCAATCTCAGGAATGACCTTTTAGAGCTATGTCTGCTTATTCTCTGAGCATTCATATGAACCTTGACTAGTCTGTGTCTCTCTTGAAATGACAATAGGCATCTTCATTTAATTTTAACTAATAAATAAATTTGGCTGCCCATTATTTTTCCAGCTATATTGAGATATAATTGACATTGTGTAAGTTTAAGATGCACAACATGATGATTTGATATACATATATATTGCAAAATGGTACCCACAATAAAGTCTGTTGATAAGGTGAAGTTAAATCTATCAACTCCTAGAGTTATATTTGTGTATGGTGATAATTTTTAAGAGCCATTCTTTTAGCAACTTTCCAGCATCTAATGCAGTATTATTAATTATAGTCATTGTGCTTTACATTAGATCTCCAGAGCTTATTAACATTATAGTTGGAAGTTTGTATCCTTTGACTACTTCTATCCATTTCTTCTCACTCCTCAGCCCAATCACCGTTCTTCTCTCTATTTCTATGAATTTCGTGTTTGGTTTGGTTTTAGATTCTACATTTAAGTGAAATCATATAGTATTTGTCTTTCTCTTTCTGATTAATTTCATTTACACAATGCCCTTAAGTTTTATCTAAGTTGTTGTGTCAGGATTTAATTTTTTTAATGCCTTAATAAAATTCCATTGAGTACACACACACACACACACACACACACACACACACACAGAATATTTTCTTTGTTCATTCATTCAGGAGTGCACGTTTAAGTTGTTTCCATGTCTTGGCTATTTTTTACGCTTATTATTTTATTTATTTATTTTGTATATTTTTTATTGGAGTTCAATTTGCCAACATATAGCATAACACCCAGTGCTGATCCCATCAGGTGCCCCCTTCAGTGCCCGTCACCCAGTCACCCCAACCCTCTGCATAACCTAACACAGGATAATGTTGAATCATTAATCTTAAAATCACTTTCCACTACCCCTTGTTCTTTTCCCAGAGTTAGGGGTCTCTCATGTTCTGTCACCCTCACTAATATTTCCCACTCATTTTATCTCCTTTCTCCTTTATTCCCTTTCACTATTTTTCATATTCCCCAAATTAATGAGACCGTATAATGTTTGTCCTTCTCCAATTGACTTACCTCACTCAGCATAATACCCTCCAGTTCCATCCACATTGAAGCAAATGGTGGATATTTGTCATTTCTAATGGCTGAGTTAAGTTCCATTGTATACATAGACCACAGCTTCTTTATCCATTCATCTTTCGATGGACACCGAGGCTCCTTCCACAGTTTGGCTATTGTGGACATTGCTGCTATAAACATTGGGGTGCAGGTGTCCTGCCGTTTCACTGCATCTGTATCTTTGGGGTAAATCCCCAGCAGTGCAATTGCTGGGTCATAGGCAGATCTATTCTTAACTCTTTGAGGAACCTCCACACAGTTTTCCAGAGTGGCTGTACCTGTTCACATTCCCACCAACAGTGCGAGAGGGTTCCCCTTTCTCCGCATCCTCTCCAACATTTGTTGTTTCCTGTCTTGTTAATTTTCCCCATTCTCACTGGTGTGAGGTGGTATCTCATTGTGGTTTTGATTTGTATTCCCTGATGGCCAGTGATGTGGAGCATTTTCTCATGTGCTTGTTGGCCATGTGTATGTCTTCTTTGGAGAAATTTCTGTTCATGTCTTTTGCCCATTTCATGATTGGATTATTTGTTTCTTGGGTGTTGGGTTTCATAAGTTCTTTATAGATCTTTGTCTTCGCTATTTTAATAATGATGCAATGAACAGCATGAGGGTGCATCTATATCTTTGAGATAGTGATTGTATTTCCTTTGGATATATACACAGGGTGAGTTTGGATTGCTGGATCACATGAAAGTTCTGTTTTTAGTTTTTTGAGCAACTTCCATAATGTTTTCTATAGTGGATATATATATTTACATTCCTACCAAGAGTGCACAAACGTTCCCTTTTCTCTTCATCCTCACCTTATCTTTTGTCTTTTTGATAATAGCCATGCTAATGGATGAGATATCTCATTGTGGTTTGGGTTTGCATTTTCCTGATGATTAGAGATGTTGTGCACTTTTCATGTTGCTATTATCCATTTATATGTCTTCTTTGGAGGAAAAAACATCTATTCAGATCTCTTGTCTATTTTTAATCAGATTTTTGGGGGGTTTCTTTGCCACTCAGTTGTATGAGTTCCTTATATATTTTGGATATTAATTCCTTATGATATATTTGCAAAGCAAATTCTGTAGGTTGCCTTTTCATTTTGTTGATTGTTTCTTTTGCTGTGCAGAAGCTTTTAATTTGACATGGTCTCATTTGTTGACTTTTTTCTTTCTTTTTTAAAATTTAAAAATTTTTTTGCTATTGTTACCTGTGTTCTTACCGTCGTCATCTCTGCCTGCGTGAGACTTAGATGATATTCAGCAATCTGGCAGGGCCATATGCTAGGATTCACTACTGAATAGGTCTGTAGGCTGAGCTCTGTGGCAGGGTGGGACCGTAGGCTGGACTCCAAGGCTGCTCAAAGTCACTGTTCAGGCTCCCTGGTTATATGGGACTAGGAGGTATATCTCAACAGTTGGACAGGACTGCAAGTTTTCTCTCCTTCCTGGGTAGGCCTTAGGATATGCTCTGAGGCTGGCCATCTGTGGCCAGGCCTCCCAGAGGGGCAGGACCAGAGGCTCTGCTCAGCAGTTGGGCAGGGCCATGAATCTGCTCCTTTGCCTAGATGGTGCCACAGAATGAAGTCCACACTAGTATACCTATTGGCTAGGGATCCAATTCAGGCAGAATTACCAACTGAGCTCCCTGGCTAAATGAAGCCACTGGTTTAGCTCTCTGCTCAGGTGCTGCTACAAGCAGGAAGGCAATCCACCAAGCTCTGAGTACCAGTTGCTATCAGCCACTTTCCCCTTCTCTGTTTCTATCTGATCCCCAGTGGTCTAATCTAGTAAGTTCCCCTGGTGATCCTTGTGAAGTGGGACCTGACTGAGACTCTTGGGTAGAGCCTACAACACCAAAGGAGCTGGAAGTCCACCTTGGCGTTTCCGTTCCCACTGGAGGAATCGTAAGTCAAGCTTGGAGGTGGGGCAATGCAGGCAGAATGTAGCCACTCTTCTTACTCTTCTAATGTGGTCCTTTCTCATCCTCTGTGGTCCAAGAAATGCATCACTCTCACTTCTGGTTCTGGACTGATCACAATAGTGTCTTATATATAGATAGCTGCTAGGTGGTATTCTTGTGAGGAGGACTGAGTTGGGAACTACTTATGTCACCATGTTAATGATGTCACTTCTGGCTGTCTATTACTATTGGAATTTACTCCATTTTTCACTTGAAATGTTCAGAGTGTCCCACATTCACTTCAGAGGCCTAGCTATAGCAACCTTATTTGGTCTGGGATCTTAGACTGCAGGGATATTGGGAGGGTTAACTCACAGTGAGCTCCTAGTCTCAGCTTCAGGGTGGGTCTTTCTCTCTCTTTTTTAAAGGATTTTATTTATTTATTAGAGAGAGAGAGAGAGAGAGGGAGCACAAGCAGGGGGGAGGGGCAGACGGAGAAGCAGACTCCCCATTGAGCAGGGTGCCAGATGCAGGGCTCAATCCCAGGACCCTGGGATCATGACTGAGCCAAAGGCAGACACTTAACCATCTGAGCCACTTGGGTGCCCCAGATCTTTATCTTTAATCATAAAATTTCTCAAACCTATAAAGCACTTAAGCAATTCAGAAATGAATAAGATAAAGGTCTTCAACTTGGCTTTGGAATTAAGATTGAAGTAAGAGACTGGGACGGAGCAATATTGAGGTACATCAGTCATATGAATTATCCAGTAATAAGAAGCCGTAATTTCACATTTTGACTCAGCCAACTTAATATAGCATGAAAATGACTGCACTCAACTAATCCCACCGTTGAACAGGAATGCTACTCTTGAAAACTTGGCTGAGAAGATAAGGAGAAAGGGCAGGAATTACTTGTGTTTGCATAGTCGAGGGTGTTTAACTTTTTTGTTGTTGTTCTTAAATAAAGGTGACTCTTGGGATATGTGAAAGCTGAGAAGAGCAGAGACTCTTCCAATACAACTGGGATTAAATCTGCAGATGGCTAGTGAAGCAAAGCCAAACCCCCTCTCACCCTTCTGTTGCACAGGGCTGATGTTCCTTGGCTTTCTTTAAGGGGCCAGATGGAAACCACTCTTGAGCAACCTTCCTTGGTGACTCACTGGCTCATTATCTCACAACCAGCTCATGTATTTATACACTTTCTCATTTGATTTAGTGAATTCTCCAGCACATTTGGACTTGATGGTCCATTTTATGGGCCACATAACTGACCACCAAATGTTGAATTTAACTAAAGAGGTATTTCCAATGCCTTGTAATACTTTTCTCATATAAAGGCAAGCATTTATTCAAGTCAGCTGGTCATAGGAAAGACGAGTAAAGGCTTTTGCTTCCATGCTCTCTAGAGTTCTTGCAATATGCATTCCCCTTAATGAAGCCAGCAGATGCATCTACTTGCACTTGGCACAGAATGATCACAGCAACTCAGAGCTGTAATTTTAATATGCCAATTATTTTCTGAAGAAAAACATAAGACTGCTTTGTATGCAAGAAAATAATTTGTCTATTTCAGACATCATAAATGATTTGCAATGAGTTTGAATTTTTATTCTCCAAGAAAGCCATTGTATTTACAAGGTAGCAGCTCTGGTGTTGCTACAGAAGTTTTAGCCCAAATAACTGTGAATTACTTGTTGTAAATCATTTTAATGTAGATTGTTGTCACTTGTGTTACCATTGAATCATGTGAACTATATAGGACTGGACCATTTTGTGACATGGATGGTTTTGTAAGCAGAGGCTGGCCCACTGGTACGTGTTAGCTTATGAACAGATTGGTGGTAGAGAGCTTTGTAAAGAAAGAGATAAACTTGAGGGTGCCTGGGTTGCTCAGTCTGTTAATTGTCCAATTCTTGATTTCAGCTCAGGTCACAGTTTCAAGGTCATGAGATCAAGCCACATGTCAGGCTCCCTGTTCAGTGCAAAGTTGGCTTGGGACTCTCTCTCCCTCTGCCTTTCCCTCTCCTCCCTGCTTTCTCTTCACTCTCTCTCAAATAAATAAATAAATCTTTTTTAAAAAAATATATTCTTTCCCTCCCCCTCTGCCCACTCCCCGCTGCACACATATGTGTGCTCACCCTCGAAAGAAAGAAAGAAAGAAAGAAAGAAAGAAAGAAAGAAAGAAAAGAAAAGAAAAGAAAAAGATAAATTTGGTTACAGCTTTAAAATATATTGCTTAAAAAAATAAAAAAAAATAAAATATATTACTTATTTATTAGTTCTCTTTCCACCACTTATGAGCTCCCTATTTTTGAAATAAAACAGAATTTCTGCTTTTAAACTAAATGAGTTATATTTTATTTAAAATATCATTAATAGGGATGCCTGGGTGGCTCAGTGGTTGAGCACCTCCCTTCCCCCTAGGGTGTATTTCTGGAGTCCCTGCATGGAGCCTACTTCTTTCTCTGCCTGTGTCTCTGCCTCTCTGTCTCTCTCTCTCTCTGTGTCTCTCATGAATGAATAAATAAAATATTAAAAAATATATCATGTATAAGTTTTGGGTGGAATTGAAGAAAAATTATTCATTAAATCCACCTGTCCTAGAGAAAGAAAACTGCTAACATTTTTAAATTCCATAGACTTTGGTAGTAATGATTGGAAGTAAAAGTCTATTATATTGGAAGAGGATGATGTATTTGGTTAAGAACGCACATATAAAATGTAACTGGCAGGTTGACTTGGGTTTAGGAATGTTTGGAAATGTTTTATGTTTGATGGTAGTAGAAATGATATGTGTAAGAAAGAAAATGAGACTTTGGGAGAAACAGATAAGGAGGAAGAGACTGCACAATATTTACATTTTTAAGACAAGAAAAATGTGGGCCAAGTCCTTCTTTTGGAGTTCAACCAAATGAAGCTGAAGTTGAGGTAAGAAGAAACCAAGAAGGTACAACTCCTTTTGCCCCAGTTATGGGTTCCTCTAGGACAATGAGGTACAATGAAAAATCCTATGTCCATTTGAAATAAACAGCAATTAGGGTACAAAGGCCTACATGCTCTAGAAAGTTCTACCTGAGGGAAAGCCAGGGAAGGAGTTTGAGAGAGGTTTGTTCTGTAGGAAAAGGAGAGCACAAGAGGAATGTTTACTGACCAAAGATTTGAGACACATCACTATGTGTTTAAGGGTATGGTCCTGAAGGGCACAGTCCCTGGGTTCAAATCCTGGTTGGCTAAGAAACCTGGCTTTTTAGTTTCCTTGACAGTAATGGGGACAGTAGTAGTTGTGGTGATAATTGTGAGAATTGAAGGATACAAAGTGCTTAGAACAGCACTTGCTCCACAGTGAAGTAACTCCATACATATTAGCTATTATCATCCACCAATGACTTGATCATAATCAGTGTGCATAAACTGCAAATGTTCGAGAGACCTTGCTTCCTGTGGCCATTGCTTCATGGAATATTAAGACATGACCAAACGGCTCACCCTGGTGGGTTTTGTGAAAATGCCTGGGTAACTAACAAGTGGGGAGGCTTTTTCAGTCTTGATGAATTTTTCTGCCATGAAAACAATGTTTTCTCTTCTCTTTTCTCTGACAAAGGGTTTAGGAGAGGGAGATGAGAGTTGCCATTTATATATATTAACATTGGCAGTGTCCTAACATACAGGTGATTTGACTCTTGATTTTGCCCCTTAATATTGCAATAAGCAATTTCTAGTTCCAGACATTTTTTCATAATGTTAATAATGTTAGTGCTTAATATTATGCTTAATATTAATATCCACATAATAGTCCATTGTATAAGGTTGCATCATGATGTACTCAGCCATTGTCTACTCTTGGAAATTTTATGGATTCTGATACTGTGCTGTCATAGTGTGGCAATTAGGATCTCTTATTTTTTATTGAGCACCTTCCTTGTTCCAGGCAATGTTCAAGGCACTGGAGATAGCAATGAACTTAGCATAAATTTTGGTCTACATCTTTGACTTTTATTAGGAACCCATTATCCAATTCAGCCATCACTAAGACTTTTGTCCATTCATTTTAAGAAAATTCCATAGTCAGCTTCTGTTGAGTTGGAGAAAGGCACAATCAAAACTTGTGAAAATGAAAAAAAAAAAAAAAAACAAAAAACTTGTGAAAATGATTCTCACTTCATTCAAGGGCAGAAATTTCATCTCTTGGTTTTTAAGGTAATTTCTCTTTTATCATATCTGGTCACTGTATTACTAAATGTTTCCAAATACACACACACACACACACACACACCCCTGCATTACGAAAGGGGCAAAATTCCCCCTGAAGGATCAATTTCAGCAGATCAAGTCCTAAATAGGGTTTTTTAAATAATGCTGATACAATGCCTTGGTCAGGGATATTTAGTACAGACAAGAATAACTTCCAGCCCCCTTAGCCAGGACCCACCAGTGTCAGCAGAGGCATAGCTCAACTGCACACTGGGTACGCTGGTTGTATTGCTAGATGTAGATAGAGTTGATAGGATCAAACAAAAAGTACTTGAACTCTGAAGCCATTATGGATCCTCTTGCAAATCAAAAGACTTTGTGTATGTGATTCTTAGACACGGCATTTTCAAACAATCTAATTTTCTAAGGCGGATGTTTATTTAATGAGTACATAGAATGATGGGGAAGAATAAAATGTTGCTCTTCAAATGGTTCAAAGTCTGTCCAGAAGAGGAATTTCACCAGAACCTGGCTTCCTTGTGCTACTCTTATTCCTGAGGTCAGAACTAGGGCAAATAAGTGGATATTGGTGGGCAGTATTCTTCACATCCACCTAAAAACAACAGCAGAAAGTAGGAACAACCCCTCCAAAATTAACATTTTTCTAAAGCTTCCATGGCAGAGAGTGAGCAGAATCCTCGTTAGTGGAAAAAGTTAAGCATAGGCTGGATAAGTACCTTCAGGAGAAGCTAAGAGAGATTTTTTTGTAGAGTGGTTCTTAAGCTCTCTGTGTGTCTTGTATGTGCACATGTAATTGTGTATTCATGCCACACTTTGGTTACTGGAATCTGTAGTGGCCCCAGAAAGCATTCAAAGACTTAGGAACAGCTTTAAACACATGAGTAATAATTATGGTGTAATCATCACTGTGGTACAAGAATACCCCAAAAGCTCTATAAAAAGTACACAATGTTTACACATTATTCTCATCATTCCTCTTCCAGAACTATTTATGTCAAATTGTTTGTGGTCACAAAAGACCCTCCGCCATATGCACAAGGAAAATTCCAGCATTTTGCAGAGCTTTAGTGAAAACAGGACTTATCTCTAGAGCTGGGCTGATGCTACTCTATACCTATTATCACTTGTCTAAAGCTTAATTTATTCAGGTTAACATTCCCCCAGTGTCATTGTCATATTTATGCCCCCCGCCCCCCAAAAAGCAGCAGTACATGTGGCAGTATGAAGTGTACTAGTATGCCTAGTATACCAGTGGTTGTAGAGGATACACTGAACCTGATCACTTCTGAGACTTTGAAGTCACTTCTCTGGTTTGGTGTTATGTTTGTTGGAAGAAATGAAATAATAATGAACAAATAATCCCAATATTTCATGAAAGGTGGCAGATTTTTCTCCTGTGAAGATTGATTTATTTTAAAATCAACAACAGGAGGGCAAGACCTTCTGAAAATTTCCTAGAGTCCTAGAATGTTAGAATACAGAAATCACAAACACACGTTGTTAAAATAAAATAAGAGCTCTATATAAATCATTGACACTAACATTAAAGAATATGATTTATCCTGTTTTGAAGGTTACATGGTACAGAAAATAGTCACAAAAGAATCCTATTTGCTTTACCCATGCCACCATCTTTAGTTGAATGTACATATCCTGAAGAACCTGAAGAATCAGCACATTACATTCAATGCTTTTTATTTGACTAACAACTTTAATTTTTTTCTAATAACAAAACAATAAATCCTTCATATGTTTATAATATATAAATATATAAATATGCATAAAAATGTAATATATAAAAATAATAAATCCTCCAAATTTTAAAAAGTACAAATAAGCACAAGAAATCATTACTAAGTCATTACTCAGAGATAATCTCTGTTAACACGTTGGTAAATTTTCTTAGGTATTGATTCTAAATTTCCCTGGGATTGCAGGAATAGATGATGTTGGGAATAAGCACTTATAATTTGTTAAAAAAACAAACTTTTCTGGATATATTATCACTGCTACTGTGGAAACCAACAGCTGATCTAGAGGTACCAAGCAAGCATGCTTGATGAGGAGGAAATGTGAGCTTGTAACATCACGGAGGACTCCTGAGTAGAGGGGCCTGTAGCCTTTGGAAGCTGTCAGTGCTCCAAACAAGGACCTGAAAAGGAACATGCAGTGCACACTGATGTCAGTTTCAGGACAGAGAGGCTCAAGACGTGGATCTGACAAAAAGGCAGACCTTTCTGACCCACCCACCAACCCCAGGCCCTAGGGCTCTGCCCCAACCACATGGGGAACTGTTCAGCACTGTATTATGTCAAGGAAGGTGCTCCTGAAGTATCTGTTGAATGTATAAGCAATAGAGTGACCAGGACCAAAGTGGCCTTTCCCCAAATTCTTTCTCTTCCATGTATAAATGGACCTTAACCCTTGATGGTTATTATCATTATAAATACAAAAGATTCAGTATAACAAGCTGGTTTTGTTTTTCCCTGGAAACACATATCCCTGGCTCCTGCAATACCCTCAGAACTAGGAACTTTGATCACAGTGTAATTCTGCACAAAATGACAGAAAGTGACTAGCCATGGGTGACCTTCATGCTGGAGAGGTAATTTAATAATAGCGTGCTCTGCTTTGGGGCCATTTGCTATAATTCAAATAAAGAAAGAATTTTTACAACTGAGTGACAGTAACCTAAATTCATCCTGGAACCCTCTTCCCGTGCAGGTCTAGAGGGTAAAACTGCTAACTAAAATTTTTATAAGACCCCTTCTATGAGGCTTCATTCGCTGACAGTTACAAAATTTCTCTTCCTTTTGTGAATTTTTGCGCCTCCATGCAATTCAAGACATATAGATTTCCTAAAAATATTTTCTTTTTCTTTTTACTCCAGTTGGAGATGATCTATCTATCTGTTGATGAAGGTCAGATAATAAGGCCCATAATTTTACTATGACATTCCTAAGCAAGTGAAAACAACTCCTTTTGAAATTTCATTACTAGTTATTTTGTAAACCAGGGCAATTTGTTTCCTAGAAGCAAATTGAAGAAAAAGACAATAAGTAAGAAATAAGAAAGAATAAGAAAAAACAATAAGCAGGAAAATGTGAGGTACCAATTAAAAGAGTAACCTGAATAAAACATACTTGGGTCAGATCTATAAGCTCTTGTGGCCAGTTTAGAAAAGACCTGGGAGCCACCAGTTTTGGATCAACAATGATGAGCAAGGTGCTAACACCGAAAGAGGACACACCAGTCTAGTCTCATCTGCAGCACAGGAGTGGAGCTCTTCTTTTAATCCTGCCCAAAGGATCAGCCCATTGTCTTGACAGTTCTTTGCAAGGTCCTCCCAATCACCTTTGGGATTTATGAGTAGGATTCTCCTTGGGCATTTACCAAAGCAGCAAATAAAATTTTACCTCCAACTTTCCCTTTTCCATGATTTTGTGAATCTGCAAGGAAAAACTCTCAGTCTTGTCTTCATCTGTGTGCATTTGAGCCCCTGTTGGAGAGGGTGACTCACTTCATATTTTATGTAAATCAGGGACCACTCTGAACTTGGCTTGAAAAAAGTCATTATTTTCCTAATATTTAGCATTTCCTTCTAGTGTAAAGCTTGGAAACAATCCACAGCACCATTAGCATTATTTGTGATTTTGTCATTAGCAGATGTCGCAGATAATTTTATGCCACATTTCAGGTGTTGCAACTCACAAAATGTTGTTTACACCCATCACCACTTCAAAATTAGGGTAGCTACATATTAGAGTAGTTAGTTATCTAATGCATCAAGAGGGTAGTTATTTACCACATTTATTATGTAGTTGATTCTCATCATTATTGTTTTTTGAGAGAGAGAGAGCATATACAGGAGAGGAGACAGGAGACAACGGAGAGAGGGAGAAAGAGTATTAAGTAGGCTCCACACTCAGCCCAGAGCCCAATGCAGGACTCAATCTCATGACCCTGTGATCATGACCTGAGCTGAAATCCAGAGTCAGTCACTTAATTGACTGAGCCACCCAGGTGCCCCTATGTGCTGATTTTTAAATGCATTCATAAGAAAACACACATTTTTTATAAGAAATGCAGAAGCACGATCTAATCATAAGACACATTAGATAAACCCAAATTAAAGAACATTCTGAATATAACAGACCAGAATTCTTCAAAAGTGTCAAGGTCACAAAAGACTAGAGACACAAGAGCTACATAAAATGTGGGACCCTGGATTGGATCCTGGAATAGTAGGACATTGTTGGAAAAAAACTGCAAAGTCCGAAATGGTGTACAATTTAGTTGAGAGAATTGTACCAATGTTAATTTCTTCATTTTGATAAATATTTCATGATTATCCAAGATATGAACATTCGGGGACTCCAGGTGAAGGGTCTACTGAAACATTCTATACTATTTTGCAACATTTCTGTAAGTCTACCATTATTTCAAAATAAAAAGTTAAAAAGAATCACATTAGGGAACTGAAGAAAAAAATGAAGAACCACATATATTACTCTATCACAATTTGTTTTTAAAATATTTTGATAATAAAAATAAAAAAAATAAAAATAAAAATAAATAAAATATTTTGATAAAAGTATTTCAAAATAATTATTTTCCTTTGAAATCCTGTGTATTTTCTGCTTTAAAATATCATCCCCAGAGGGGGCCCCTGCCTTCTCAGACTGCCAGTGGGATCATGGCACAAAAAGATAAAGAATTGGGCAGCCTGGTGGCTCAGCAGTTTGGCGCCGCCTTCGGCCCAGGACGTGATCCTGGAGACCCGGGATAGAGTCCCATGTCCGACTCCCTGCATGGAGCCTGCTTCTTCCTCTGCCTGTGTCTCTGCCTCTCTCTCTCTCTCTCTCTCTCTCATGAATAAATAAATAAAATCTTTAAAAAAAAACAAAGAATCATAAATTAAGGCACTTGAAAGTTGCAGATAGCAGATGCCAAAGTGACTGGATTAAAAATCTGTAAAAAACAAGTAGCCAGAAGAACCTCTTCGCTTTGGCCTCAGTTTTGAATGAGTTAGCCTGAACCCAAAGTCTCTTCTTTAGCACCCTTCAATTCCCCTCTACAGCCATGTCCTGGAGGGGCACTGACCTACAATGGCAGGGAAGACCAGCACACTGAGAGCTTTTCACCAGGAGCCACGTCCCTACTCATTGGATACTCCCAGCACAATGCTATAGATCACTCATCTTTCTCTATCATGGCATATTTGTTTTGAGTTTGGGTCAGGGTTTAAATTATTAATCACATCCCAGGATATTTGTGTCTCAGATCAGTTTCCAAGCTGCTTTAACATGCACACACAGACTTTATCCCTCTGCTATGCAATTATACAAAAAACAACCTTGTGGATGTTACTGGGCACCTCTGCAGGTGCTGGCAGTAGAACCAAATCAACAGAAGAAGCTAATTGGAAGCAACATGCTAAGATGCTTTTAGGAATGGATATTTATCCAAATGGCTACATAATACATGAGGCAGAGAGTAGAAAAAGCAGTGCCAAGAAAGAAAGGTGGGGTGAGAGGGTGTGGATGCATGATCAGATCTACTCTAAAGATAGCTGCAAAATCTGCCCCCCAATGTGGGATGAACATCTGGGCACCAACACTACCTCCCTTTCCTTTCCTGCTCTGAATTCAAGAGGCCATGGAGCCCTTACTGGACTCCAGGAAAGTTCAGTGGCTCAAAAAGAAAATATGAGTTTGCTCTACTGAGTGTTAAAACATTATTAGGAATAATCAAATAACAATTACATGAAAAAGTATAGGCTGTTGGGTTTTGCAGCAGTGAATTATGGTTTGGTCAACATGTACAGAAGTAGAATGACATTAAAACTCCACACTGATGTAATTGATGTAGGGTCAATTCACAAACTTAGAGTACACTAGGAACTCCTTTCAGACTTTCAAGCAGGGATACTCCAGAATTTTGCCTATGTTTGGCCAGTTAAATGTTGGATGCTGCAGCTGGAGGGGTCATTACTGTCTGTGAGAACTAGTGATGTTCAGTGCAGAGTCAGAACTGAGAAGGGCAAAAGGGAAATCATAAAAGGAGGACTGAATATAAATGTTCAGTGAGGGTTTGTAAGCATCTCATTTGGAGATCTTGAGGGAGATATTTGGAGGAGTGCCTGGTAATTTCACTCCGGTATGAAAAGAGGTTTGGGCTTTTCAAGGCCCTTAGCAACCTGATATGTCATGGAGCCTTATAATCTAGCTATGTGCTTTCTCTGTTAAACAGAATTTGAAATGAGGCAAGTGTATCTTGCATTCCCCTTCAGGGAACTACTGAATGGAAAGTTGGATGGATCATCTCCAATGTGCTAGACATTGTATTAGATGCTTTACTGGCACTATTTCCTTTAATCTTTGTTATAGTCTTAGGAGTTAGGTATTATTAGTCCTACTTTACAGAAATGTATGAGCTCTTTCTGGAACCGTGCTCTTTAGTTAGCACAAAGCCACAGCTTCCTGGCTTCTGATCTTCAACTCAGGATCCCAAATTCTGATCTGGTTGGAAATTGTGAATTACCCTTAAAAGTGATCCATGATTCCTTCCCTTAAGAAAATAGTATTATGCTGAGTGAAATAAGTCAATCAGAGAAGAACAAACATTATGTGGTCTCATTCATTTGGGGAATATAAAAAATAGTGAAAGGGAATAAAGGGGAAAGGAGAGAAAATGAGTGAAAATATCAGGGAGGGTGACAGAACATGAGAGACCCCTAACTCTGGGAAAGGGACAAGGGGTAGTGGAAAGGGAGGTGGGTGGGGGGTTGGGGTGACTGGGTGACGGGCACTGGGGGGGCACTTGATGGGATGAGCACTGGGTGTTATGCTATATGTTGGCAAATTGAACTCCAATTAAATAAATACATAGATAGATAAATAAATAAATAAGAAAATCATCACATTGAAAAAAATCACATAGATCTCTTCAAAGAGGAGCTGCTATAAAACTCACATTATACTTAAAAGCTTGTTTTTGTTTAGTTGTGCCAATTTGTTATGAATAATCTTTCAGATGAATACATTACAGAAAGAGTTAAAATAATCCACCAGTTTATGACAATGGGGATGAAAATATTTCCAGGTCAGACAGGAAGATTTTAATTGTGAGAGAGGACGTCTCTGAATTAATTAACAAAGTCCATGAACTTTAAAAATGGTGCCATATCTGAAATGCTGGTGCTGGTTAAGTGTCATTGTAACTGGATGGGAAATTAAGTGCCTCATTAAGAACTCCTGCCAACTCTGAAACCAATAGAGGATGATGGATGAATGGACAGAAAGTCCAGCTAAGGGCAACAGATATGGGCACTGTTCTAGGATGTTTCCTTTGAGGACCAACTCAGGGCAACAAGTTGAAGGCTGAACAGAGGGACCTTCAAAACCAAGGTCAGGCTTCAGAAGGTCTTGAGGCATCAAGGGCCCAGGGAGGATGACTACAAAGTCTAGCTTTTCTGCCCAACTGCCCAGGGTGACCCTTTAAGGTAATCCTTAATAGCATGGGGTTTAGAGTTTAAACAACAGTGTTCAAATCTCCCTTGTGCCACTTAATAGCTCTGTGATACTAGGCAAATCACTTCACTTCTCTGATTCTTAATTTCCTTGTCATAAAACAGGACTACAGTACTACCCTCTAAGAGAATTTCATGAAGTTTAACTAGTTAACATATGTAAGGAACTTGGCAGATTTCCTGGCACAGTGTTCATTGAATGGTAGTAGTTACTCTTGTTAGGTCTTCTAGCCAAGGTTCTCCACTCTGGGCTAGACAGATGAAGGGGAGTTAAGGAAGGGAAGAAATTCACAAGAGTTAGGCTAATACACAAATGGATAAAATGTGTCGATGTGTCATTTCTGCAGGGGTCATACTCACACAAAATGTGTCAAGCATCATTAACATATGTTCTCGATAAGTATTTTATTTACTACTTTATCATAAGCGGAAAAAATACCCAAGGGAAAGAACTTTCACAGGTTCATAGACTCTTCTCCCATAAGGTTTAAAGTTCCTCAATATTACATTTAGGACAACATAACCCTTGAGGCTGGAGAGAAATCTATTACCCACTGCCCTCAAGGAAATCATGACCTGGAGCTAAATCCATACTTGGTAAGGAAAGAAAATGCTTTCCTTAAAATATTTGTTCAGCATTAGACCTTTCTTTACCTTTATCTTCTCTAGAATAATTCTGTTTTCTTTAGAATCATTTAGTAATATGTATGTTTATGGAACAAAATATTCATTCATTTATTATTTTAAATGATAATTCTCAGAAGAAGGTAGCCTGGCAGAACTTTTATGCATACCCAAAAGATTGGACAATTGATTGTGGGCCTCACTGGTATGAATGGTGAAACTATTCATTATTCAACAGACATTTTTTGTGCACCCACTAAGTTCTAAGCAATTTGTAGACATACATGGTCAAGAGATAAGCCTGTCATGGAACACAAATTCCAGTGAGTTCCAGTGAGAATAGCACTAAGACCAAGCAGCTACATGTGACTGTGTGCCACACATCATCTGAGATCTCCCCATCGTGGGCAACCACTGCCTGAGGCAGGTACTATTATTACACACCCATTTTACAGAGGGGTGCACTTAGGCTCAGAGAAGCAAAATAATCTGTCTATGATCCCACAGCTAGAAAGCGGCAGGACTGGAATTAGAACCAGATGCTCTAGCTGTGGAGTCTAAACACTTCACCATGAGGCTCTACCACCTCTTTAGAAGAGAAAAGAGACTGGTAAGCAAGTAAATGTAAAAAAGAGAGTTTCGAAGAGTGCCACTATCGTGTACTAGTGTTAACTAGTATGGAGAAATTAAACTGGACATTGAGAGGGGATGTCAGTGGTAAAGATTCCCACGGGAGCACGTTCGCGCTGAGATGGGCAATGAACGTGAATAAGTCGTGGCCTCATTGGGGACAGAGTGTTGGGGAGACAGAGTGTTGGGGGGCAGAGCAGAGACACACAAGTGAGACGAAGTTCCAGGGTGGGAACAGGGTTGGTGCATTCCACATTCCAGAGGGGCAAGATCAGTAGAATAGACATTGAGTGGGATCTGAGGGTTAGACAGGACCCCAAAGGTCATCCTCAGAGCTGTGGAAACCTGTGGAGGGTTTTCACATGATGAGACATTACCCAACACAAACTACAGAAGTAAGAGCCTGGAATTCCTTTATTTTGTCTTGCAAGAAAAAAGCCATTCTATTCTTGGTACTTTTAACATAGATGCAGCCCCTAGGGTGCATCATCCTTATCCCTAAAGAAATCACAGAGGTCTCTTGGCCACAGGTGCTCTACTCATTTCCACCAGCTGACAGACCAAGCGAAAGCTCTGTGCTCCATAGGACAGACATCATGTGTTGTTCTCTTTCCATTCTAATCTCTGCACTTGGAAATGTGTGCTAAGGAGAGCAAAGTCAGAAAGAAAGGACATAAAGGACATGGAGATTGAGGAAAAGATGAGGTAGGAGGGGAGGGAGGAAGAGTAGTTATGAAGGAGGAGTGGTCGGGGTTTCCAGAGAAACAGAATCAATATGATGTATCTATATACACATGCAGAGTAACCATAAGTATTGGCTCATACAACTATGGAGATTGAGAAGTTCCATGGTCTGCTGTCTACAAGCTGGACACCCAAGGAGGCCGGCAGGAGAGCTGGAGAGCTGTTGGTGTGGATGGGAGTAGGAGTCTGAAGGCTGGATACCACCAACAGCACACCTAGGGCAGAAGGCCTATGTCCCAGCTCCACAGTCAGGCAGAATGAGAAGTCAGCCTTCTTGCACTTTTTACTCTATCCAGCCCTCAAAAGATCAGATGATGCCTGCCCATCTGCTTTACTCAGTGCAGCAATTCAAATGCAAATTTCTTCCAGAAACACCCTCACAGACCCACCCAAAGATAATATTTAACCAGCTGTCTGGGCACCCTGTGGCCCAGTCAAGTGGACAAATTAACAATCACAGAAGAAGACAGGCTGGCCCCTGGGAGCATGCACACCCTGTCGACGCCTGGCCTGTTAGCTTAACTGCCCCTCCACCTTTTTTAAGATTTTATTTATTTATTCATGAGAGACACAGAGACACAGGCAGAAGGAGAAGCAGGCTCCCAGCAAGGAGCCCGATGTGGGACTCGATTCAGGATCCCGGGATCACACCCTGAGCCGAAGGCAGACACTCAACCTCTGAGCCACCCAGGCGCCCCGCTTCACTGCCCTTTATGGCAACTCCCTGCCCAGTCTTTCCCACCACTGTCTAAGGCAGAAGCAAGTGAGAGTCGCCCATAGAGAGAATTTCATTGCCTTTTATCTCTGCTACTTCTTGCCTGGCCTGCAAGGAAGATCTTCCCTGTGTTTACTGCTTTGTGCAGGCACCAAAGAAAGACAGCAATTGTCTCTCCCAACATTTCCAAAGTGTGCTTGGCTGGAGATCTCATTTGCGTGACAAAAGGCCCATTAATGAGCTAGTGGCCTGGTGATTCCGGCAGGCTTTGAGGCATGCCAAGGGGACTTTATGAAACCACTGAACTGCATATTACCACATCTCCAAAAAACACGCACAGCTACTGGAGCCCTTCCCTGGATCTGAGCACTTCGCTTCAGAGAGGAAGTAGAAGATAGCAGGAATCAAGGAGAACCATGCTGACCTTCCGGTTCTGCTTGTCCTGTCTTAAACACCATGCCTGGAGGTAGTCGTGGGCCAACTCTGACTCACAAAGCTCGCCTTGATCTCAGTCGCTTTCTTTTTGACATTCTGGTTTACAGGTCAGTCACGTAGGCCTCAGGATTCTCAACAGTAAATAGTTTGTAGCAATAACTCCCAGTTGCCTAGTTCATGTTGAGGGCCAGGTGCTGTTCCAAGCACTCTCCTGAGCTACCTCATGTAATCCTGATAGCCACCCTCTGACCAAGGGCTGACTGTCATCCCCATTTTACAGATGAGGACACTGACCAAAAGTCACATCTGAAGTTTATCTCCATAGACAGAAATGCTTCCTTTCCTGGGCTCCCTGGGTTGTATGAGGAATGGAATTCCTTTTCAGAATGATACTGGCTGGCTTCTCCTCTCCCCTGTCCTAACAGATCCTGGGTTGCTCAAAGTGACCATGTGTCTGACCACAAGTTGTTAGCTTCCCAGGCCCCTCGGCAGCTGGGAATGGCCATGAGAAAGTCAGAGTTATTAAAATTAACTTTCTCCAATCTTGGATTGAGGTGGATCAGAGCTTTGATGGGCTCACAGCAAGGAGAATCACTTTCAATCATGTATTTGTCCATGTGAACTACAGGCTGATGTTCTATGTTGTGCCCAAGGTTGCGAATCCGAGAAACCACCACAGAGCCGACACCGACGCATACACACGAGGGTTTATTTACAAGCTCGAGCTTGGGTCCGAGTGTACCAGACACAGAGAAGCAGGGACTTGGACCCCGAGGTGGGTTACAGCTGGGTTTTTTATGGGCTGGTCTAGGGGATCTTCAGAAGGGGTGGAGGAATTTTTTTTTTTTTTTTTACATTCCAATATGGGGGAAAGTGTGGGGGAGTTTCTTAAGATCTGATATGGGATTCTCTGCCGAGGGCATTCTGAGCTCTGTTGTCTTTCTGATATGGGATTCCCTGCCCAAGGACATTCTGCAGTTTTTCCTGTAAAGTTCAGCTCTTATTCCCAGGGGCCTAAGATGGCTATACTTGTGCTAATGCTAAACTTGAGGTGGAATGGCCTTAATTTTTCTTGGCCTCCACATTCTAGACTCTACCACCCTCTCTCTCTATGCTCTTGGAGCACATATCTGGTGGGGAGATCACACATGTAACAATCAACAGTAAAACAAGGCAGAGTGTGGTAAGAACTTTAGGTGTGATATAGGCCACAGAAAAGGGAGAGAGTTCTTCAGATGGGAGGATCTGAGGACACATCATGGGAGAGAGGGACTTTGAAGCAGGCAGCTGGGACCTCCAGGTGTTAAGATGAGCAGGTGCAAGTGCATGGAGGTGGCAATACATTAAGGAATGCTAGGGGACCTAGTCCAACAAATGGACTCCATTGTCCACACACAGCATGCATGGGGAAAAGAGAACAGGTGTTTTCTCTCCAATTTTCCAATCATTCCCCCCTTTTTTCTTATGGTGTATTCTTCATCCTTTCCAGTCAGAGAGCATCTTCTTCCTTCTCATTAGTCACCTCTTAACCACAGTTGACGGTCTTTCCTGACTTCAGTTAAGCATCCCTAATCCCAGTAGTATTTTCTGTTTAAGTCTTTCTCAAATCCATGAAAGAAGGGCAGAGCCCAGATTCTATTTGGAGAAATATTGGTCTGCATGTTAATCACGCACCTCAGTTTTCATGGTGGGTCACTTTGGTTGCAAACCAAGCCTAAGCCAGATCCAAGGTAGGTTGTAAAACCAAATCCTGGAAGGGACAATGAAAAGTGATGATGTTCAGGACACATTACCCCAAAAAATGGCACTTTGATATCTTGAATATTTTAAGCTAAAGGAGTTTGAGAAAATGGCAGAAACAGGGAGGTCATTCTGACCATTCCCACCCTTAACTCTTGAATAGGTCATAAACCCTCATGTGACAAGTGCCCTCCCTACACCCAGGGGGAAAGAGCATCCTTATCTCTAAAAACAAAGGGATGGCAAGAAGGATCCTAACAAACAGGTCTTGCTAAGTTTCCCCCAGTTAGCTATGCTTACCTCATACTCCTTGACCTATCAAATTCTTCATGACCATCCACTCTTCATCAAGCCTAACATAAATATACAAAGATCTATCTGTTTCTATGGGTCTTCATTTCCTTATGAAGGCTATTGTGTTATGTAAAACTTTCATTAACTAAGTTTGTGTTTTTCTCCTGTTCATCTGTCTTAGTCAGTTTAATTTTCAGATCCAACCAGAGACCCTAAGGGTATTCAGGAAAACTGTTTCCACCCTCTCCCTGACCAGGATGAACCTAGGGCTTATCCAAGTGAATGGCACTTGTTCTGTGTGTGTGTTCCATATCTACTTCTCTGTGATAATTTCATTTTCTCTTCCACAAGGAGGCAAGCATGACTGAGGCAGCTCCCAAGTTTTATATTTTACTACTTCACAGAGAGATTTAGAATTCCTCCTATTACTCCCTCCGGGAGGAATCATTGAACCAATCAAAGACCCAAAGTATGGGGATCCCTGGGTGGCTTAGAGGTTTAGTGCCTGCCTTTGGCCCAGGGCGTGATCCTGGGGTCCCAGGATCGAGTACCATGTCGGGCTCCAGGCAGGGAGCCTGCTTCTCCCTCCTCCTGTGTCTCTGCCTCTCTCTCTCTCTCTCTCTCTCTATCATGAATAAATAAATAAATCTTAAAAAAAAAAAAAAAAAAGACCCAAAGTAGTCACATGGCTGCCTGAAGTTGCCATTGGGATTATGGGGTCCCTGAGGGAAGGGAGTTGTCAGGGCAGATAGCACCCTAGATATCTATGACACTTATTTTCAGCATCTTCATTAAGAGCTAAATGAAGTCTCTAAGGCAAGCACATGATTGAATTTACTGAATATTACGTATTTCTAGACTTTTAAGCAGTCACTTATTGCTGTCTGTTTTGATGTTAATTTCTTTGGCCAAGAAGATCCCAAACCCTCCTGCTTCCACTTGACTTATCTACCTGATTTCCTGTGTGTGTTCCTTTTTCCTGTCTCCCTACATACCTGCCTGGATTGTATGAATTCAAGAGGTCCTATATTTCCTTCCCTAAGGATACGTTATTAGCTCACACCTTTTTCCTCTTTCTCCCTTCCTGCTTATACTCCTAATTACCACCTTTTCTATAATTTATTGTCAGAACAGAATGCTGACAGACAGCATGCTGTCTCATTAACTAGATATTTTATTCTGTATTCTTTTTTTTCCCACTTGATTCTAGGTCCCTGTTGGCAGGGGCCTTGTCTGATACTTTCTTCTGCTCTACCTCATATCATAATGTCAGTTGTACAAGTTAGATGTGCATAAAAAAGCATCCCAAAGCTTAGTAGCTTAAAATAACAGCCATTCATTAGCTCCTGCTTCTGTGAATTTAAATGTGGGCTAGGCTTAGGTGGGCTGTTCTGCTGGCTGTGTCTGGGCTTACTCATAGATCTGAGGCCAATTCCTTGTCAACTAAGCAGCTCTGCTTCTGGAGTTGGCTGGTTTTTCACTGGGGTGGAGGAGGGTGATGGGGATACATGTTTCTCACCAGCCAGCACACTAGCCTGGGCTCATTTATGTAGCAGTGGCAGATTTCCAAGAATAGTGAGAGAGGAAAGGTCAAATGTATAAGCACTTGTCAAATCTCTGCTCCTGTCACACTTGCTATTGTCCCATTGACCTATGGCCAAAGTGACAATTAGTGTAGGAGGAGAAAGGGGAAGAATTTTTGCCTGGTTCTGCAATGTTATATACAGTGTAATCTAAGTTCTCAATAAAAATAAATCCCCTGCTTAAATTGTATATTTTCTTTAAAAAATCTAGCTCTTAAGAAAACTAGTAGGGTGATTCTCTTGAAATGGTTTTCCTGGGCAGCCCAGGTGGCTCAGTGGTTTAGTGGCACCTTCAGCCCAGGGCGTGATCCTGGAGACCCAGGATGGAGTCCCACATCGGGCTCCTTGCAAAGGGGCCTGCTTCTCCCTCTGCCTGTGTCTCTGCCCTCCCCACCCCCACTCTCTCTCATAAATAAATAAAATCGTTAAAAAAAAAAAAGAAATAGTTTTCTTTCTGTCATGTTCTTTATTATTATTATTATTGACCTTTCCCAGCCTGTATTTGCTCTATTTCTCTCTCCCTCTCATTTATCATTTGATCCTTTTATTGACTGGATGGAACATATTTATCACTTTGAAGTTGGATCCTACTTTAGGGCTTTTCATTTGCACATGTGTGTATGTGCAAACATACACGTGTATGGTACATAGGGAAATATTTCTCTTTTGTCAAGTTTTAATTTCCTCTACAGGCATATCTTGTTTTATGGTGCTTTGCTTTATCGTGCTTCCAGGTATTGCATTTTTTATAAATTAAAGGTCTAGGGCAACCCTGCATTCAGCAAGTCTCCAGCACTAGTTTCTAACAGGATTTACTGCCTTTGTGTCTCTGTATCACATTTTGGTTATTTATTCTCGCAGTATTTCCAACTTTTCCACTATTATCATATTTGTTATGGTGATCTGTGATCAGTGATCCTTGATGCTGCCATTGTAACTTTTTTAGGGCCCCACAATCCATGCCCATATAAGACAGTGAAGTTAACGGATACATGTTGTGCATGTTCTGAATGCAGATGTGATAGAAATAGCAAGAGAACTAGAATCAGAAGCAGAACCTGAAGATGGGGCTGAATTGCAGAAATCTCATGATAAACCTTGAGCAAATGAGGAGTTGCATCTTATAGATGAGCAAAGAAAGTGGTAGAAAATACTTGGGATGAATCTTGAGGTAGAATCTACTCCTGGGGAAGATACTGCAAAGATTGCTGGAGTAACAACAAAGGATTTAGAAAGCACGTAAACTTAGCTGATAAGCACTGGGAGGGTTTGAAAGGATTGACTCTAATTTTCTCCAAAGAAGTTCTAGTATAGGGAAATGCTGTCAAACAGGATCACATGCTACAGAGAAATCATCATGAAAGGAAGAGTCAATTGATGCAGCAAACTTCCCTGTTGTCCTATTTTTAAAAATTGCCATGGCCAACCCAACCTTCAGCAACCACCACCCTGATCAGTCAGCAGCCATCAATATTTGAGGCAAGATCCGCCAGCAGCAAAAAGTATTATAACTTGCTGAAAGCTCAGATGATGGTCAGCATGTTTCAGCAATGAAGAATCTTTAAATTAAGTCATGTACATTTTTTTTAGACATAGTGCTACTGCATACTTAATAGACTGCAGTGTAGTATAAAAATAACTTTTATATGTACTAGGAAACCGAAAAATTCATTTGACTTGCTTTAATGTGATATTTGCTTTATCTCAATCATCTGGAACTGAACCCACAATATCTCTGAGATATATTTAGAATTCAATATCACATTTGCCAGACATAAGTCAGGTTAGAATGGGAACAAACTAAATATTCGGTTTTTACATGTGCTAATTTTCTCAATATTCTATGCTAGGAAAAAGCAATATTATTAAAACTGGTTGGACAGGGCATTTATTACTTACTTAGGCATAAGTTCTATGCCTCCTTTGAAACACATTCTGAAAACCATTTTGAGGCAATGATGCTATAATGGTGGCAAACTGCCATGGTCCAGGGATGTTGACATTTATATTCATGTGTGAAGCTCACTCCTGCCAGACAAGGCCCAAACATGTCAAAGAACATTTCAGGTCAACAAAGTACTTGAACTATTTTGACCAATGGTTACTCAATATAAATTTTGCTCACTCGATTTGATGGCCCTAAATAGAGAAATGTGTTGCACATCCAGAAAATTATTCAGATCTTTTTTTGGAGAAGTTATATCAAATTTTAGAACTTTTGAATAAGAAAACCAAATAGTAGTTTGAGTCAATTTTGAAAAGGAGACTCAGGGACGCCTGGGTGGCTCAGCAGTTAAGCATCTGCCTTCAGCCCAGGGTGTGATCCTGGAGACCCAGGATCGAGTTCCACATCAGGCCATGGAGCCTGCTGCTCCCTCTGCCTGTGTCTCTGCCTCTCTCTCTCTCTGTGTCTCTCATGAATAAATAAATAAAATCTTTTTTAAAAAAAGAAAGAAAAGAAAAGAAAAGAAAAGAAAAGAAAAGAAAAAAAGAAAAGAAAAGAAAAGAAAAAAGAAAAGAAGAAAAGAAAAGAAGAAAAGAAAAAAGAAAAGAAAGAAAAGAAAAGAAAAAAGAAAAGAAAGAAAAGAAAAGAAAAGAAAGAAAAGAAAGAAAGAAAGAAAAGAAAAGAAAAGAAAAGAAAAGAAAAGAAAAGAAAAGAAAAGAAAAGAAAAGAAAAGGAGATTCAAAGGCAACAGATCTACATAGACTGCTCAGCCAATTCCAGGACTTCATAAAGTCTTAACCCCATACTAAGTCCTCATTGTATCTCACTTGTAGTTTCTTTAATCAAACCATTTCTAACACAGATATTTTTCCCTTTGCCATTTTGAACAGCATTGGGAAGAAGTTGCACAGTGCTTTAGTTTAAGCTTTCCCTAGAAGCAGACCCTGAGACAAGGTCTTGTAGGCAGATACTTTATTTGGGACACAGTCCCACCATGAGGGAGGGCCAAGAGAGGCACTGAAGAAAGCAGAGCCAATAGAGAACATGTTCATGAGTATTACTCCGGGGTGGGGTGGGGTGGGGTGGGGTGGGGTGGGGGACATCTGGGCTCAACCCCACTGAGCATTTAACCTCAGAGTCAATACCCCAGTGGACAGAGAAGCTGGGTGCTCATCCACTTGATCTCATCTTCTGTTGGGTAATGTTTGCCCCCAGAGGCATCAACTCTCTTGCAATCTCTGGGTGCACCTTCCTGTAGATGCACAAACTTCAAAGGTGCTGGAGAGCCCTCAGGCAGGTAGAAACAGGAAGAGGTGAACTCAGGCAGGTGACCTCAGGCAGGCTAGGGGGATGGGAGATATGGCATCAGCAGCATCTGCTACATAAAACCTGTCCTAATGAGTCAACCCTGGGACTCAGGATCTGCTCTGCAGTTAAACAGTTGCACGATGGTGGCAAATCACCTACTCTTCTGGCCTCAGTCTCTCAATCTGATAAATAAAGCCACTGGGCTCTTTATCTAGGCCAGGATAAGGTGAACTGGCCCAAATGCCTGTAAGGAGAGATGGCATACTGGGAGGTAGAGAAACTTGGGCTCTATCCTCCTTTTAATTTTTTTTTTAGTATTGCTGCCCTAATAAAATATTAATTCCATTGATAAATACTAAGAGTGACATAGGAAAATCTTTTCCTCTAGTCAGTTAAATATCCCAGTTAAACATCTAATATTATTATTAGACCTTGCTGCATACTAAAGAGTTGGTTTATGGGCACCTGGGTGGCTCAGTGGGTTAAGCATCTGACTCTTGATTTTGGCTCAGGTCATGATCTTAGGATCATTAAATTGAGGCCTGCTTTGGGCTCTGCACTCAGCATGGAATCTGCTTCTCCCACTTCCTCTGTTCCTCCACCTGCCTGCTCTCTCTCTCTCTCTCTCTCTCTCTAATAAATAAAATCTTTAAAAAATAAAGAAATTATTTACAACATTTAGCGTCTTACCTTTGGTCTCTGGATCAGCTTTCATGGAGGTTCCCAGGAGTGTGAGAGGCGAGCCAGTTGTCTAAAGCATGTTTAGGGTCTATGTTCAAGTGGTGTTCATTGATATCCCATTGGCTGAAGCAAGTCAAACCCAATGTGCCCTCAGCCCACCATGAAGCCATGACAACGGCAGGGACATTTATTTCTACAACCAGGAGGGAGTGAAGAATGAGAACAACAATGCTACCCACCACATTGTTCTCATGTTCAAAGTCATCTTCCTCATGAGCCTCTTAATCACATCTGTTCTTTTGGCTTCTTCTGAATCCTCTGGGTTTGCTTGCTTATATCTGTCTACTGAGACTTATTCTCACCTGTCATGACATTTCCTGTAGGGCAAATGTCTGTAATAGACTGTTTTAGTGCCTTCCTCATGCAACCATTCCTCAGACGCTATTAGTGTTGGCTGCCAATGGCTCAGAGTTGCCTCTTTCCCAGAGAATTGCCCTCAGCTGATGGGGTGCCCCACCCCAGGAGAGGAAACCCAGGAACATGACTGATTTATGCAGAGTGCAAACTCTAGCCCCCTTGTACCAAGGTGAGGACAGTTTGGTAATATAATTTATGCTCCAGAACACCCCTGGGAATCAGGCCAAGGCTAAATTTCCTTTGCAACTACATCCTTGCTTTATGTCTTTCCTTTTCTCCTAAGATAATGTCCTCAAAAAATCAAATGCTCTCAAGTCCTTTTCTCAGGCTCTGCTTCTAGGACATCTGACCTAAGAGACTGCCTATTTTTTGTCATGTCCTTTAGTACTTCCACAATATCTTGCACATTTTCCAAGCTATAACTGTGCATGGGATGAATAAGAGCTTAAAAATTTTCCTTGTTCAGGACAGTTGCCAGAAGCCTCCTTGAAGCCTAATTCCAACAGCCCCTAGTCACCTGCTCTGGAAACTACTTCATATTTCTTCGTCTTCACCACATGGTCACTGTGGTTCCTTATCCAATATCTTAAATGATCTGCATATGTCTACAGTGTCTCCCTCATCCAGTTACTGGAAGGCACTGTGTGTCATTTGACAGGTTTTGACTTGGTGAGCCCCTGGGGGTTCTTTTTCTTGCCACATAGATGATGTTAGCTTCAAGGTCCAGGGGAGTGGAGACCGTTGTTCAGGGAGGGAGTAAAGTAGAGACAAGTGAGTTAGAATTTTGAAAATGACACATCTGTGTTCCAAACACACTTCTGCATCTACGAGCTATTTTTTTGACCAAGTTATTTAAGATCTTAAAGGCTTAGTTCAGCTCCCATATATTAATGACAATGGTATTGGAAGGACAGGGATATTCTCCTTGGCACCCAGAAAAATATGTGGTGACAACTGCAATTTTCTATAGTGCTGTCAGCTGCTCTATAGCAGTGTCCTGAATCTTGTTTTAGGTAGGACATGAGGAATAATGTGTGGCTATCAGGCAGCCCTGAGCCTGGAGCATCACCATGATGGCTCTCAGTCATTAAGTGCTTGCTATGTGTCAGCCATCATGCTCAGCCTTTTGCACTCACTGTCTTGGAATCCTGGCAACAACCTCCTGTTATTCCATCTCCTGCTTCCTTTTGCCTATGAGCAATTGATCTGCTAAGTGACCTTGAAAATATTTGCAGCTGTTGACTTCCATCTCAGGAAATCAAGAATTGGGAGCAGGTGAGGGGATTAAACTAAGAAATGTAAAAGCACATTGCCTTGAAGGGCCAGGTGGCATGAAAAAGCTCGCAGTGAGTGCCAAGTGCCGAGTTAGAACATCGAGCTAAGAGGCTCATGGGGCTGTGACCCCAGCCATGCAGCCTATGGTCCATTCTTGTTTGCTCCCTATAGAAGTAGGTCTTCACCATCTCTTCAAGACCTGCCGGTCCCATTGGTTTCTCTGAGTACACAGAGCTCCAGTTATGGAATGGGTAAGTCACAGGGATGAAAGACACAGCATAGGGAATCTAGTCAGTGGTTTGCAATAGCGCTGTATGGTGACAGATGGTTGCTATACTTATGGCGAGCACAGCATAACATACGGACTTGTCCAATCTCTATGCTGTACACCTGAAACTAATATAACATTGTATGTCAATTATACTTCAATGAAAAATAAAGAAATAAAAGCACACAGAGCTCTCGTTTCATTTCCTTCAGTGAGTCCAGATCCTTTCTTCAGCCTTGCCTTCATGTTCAGATTTCTGCCTCTCCCCACATAAATCGCTTGGGCTTTGGAAGCCTCCATCCCCAGTGCGGAGGAAGAGAGACCAAAAAGATAAAAATACCCTCCTCTCCTTCACACCCAGAAAAATGTGCGGTTACAACTGCGATTTTCTCCAGGGCTGCAAGCTGCCGGGTGCATGGCACTTATTAGCAGTGTCCTGGATCTGAAATGAGAGCTCCATGGGTTTTTTCCATATCCGTGACTCCTATTGGCACCGAATGCAGCTATGTAAATCTCCAGTCCCTAAATCCTGCTCGGCAATTCCCCAGGCTGTTCATTTATTATTAATTAAAACCATTATTTATATAGAGCTGGAGAGTTTTACGTCAAGGCTGAGGCTAGAACATAAAGCTGTGTGGGGAGCAGCTTCCAGGCAAAGGAACACCAGGGATCAGTACCCTTCCTTGTCTCTCCCCATCTCCCTCCCCCACCACCAAGGGGAGAAAGGAGGTGGGAAGAGGTAGACAAGTAGCTGAGGGAGAAGTAGGCCTAAGCATAACCTTTTATGCTCTGACAAGTTTCTTTTGAAGCCGGGGGGAGCAGCTGAGGAAGCAGAGGGTAACACATTCTGAAATTTCATAGTTGGAATTATACCTCATTTTATACATGAATTATTTGATTTCTTCAACAGCTGATCATCGAATGTCCTTAAGGGGCTAGGTGTAGGAAACGCAGGAACCCTCCTGAACTTGCAAGCTAGCTGCAGTGAAGGACAAAAGTGAGACCAGAGGAGCGGCAGCCTGGATGTTGGGGAAGGGGCAGGCCAGGGCCACAGGAGTGGGATTACAAGGTAGACAATTAGGAACAAAAGCAGCATGATTGTCCTTTCTCATGGAGCCAGCCCAGCGCAGCATGGCAGTTGTCTAGACCTGGATTTTTGTTCTACATCTCTTGGAAGATGAACCTGCAGGCTTTCACTGCAACCGCAACAGAGTGTGGCGCACGTTGGTATTGAGCACACACTAGCCTGGCTTTCTACATGCCAGGGACTGTTCTGAATGCTTTGCACA
Source organism: Vulpes lagopus (assembly GCF_018345385.1). Lineage (NCBI taxonomy): Eukaryota > Metazoa > Chordata > Mammalia > Carnivora > Canidae > Vulpes > Vulpes lagopus. Next base: position 41,882,223 of record NC_054841.1, read on the forward strand.
TAAACTCATGTAATTGTCATAACTTCTCAAGGCAGGTTCTGTTACTGTTCTTATCTTACAGACAAGGAAACTGAGGCACAAATAGCTATCTTGCTGAGTTATGCAGATAGTAAAATTGGGTTCTAAATTTAGGCAGTCTGGATCCAGAGGAATCCTCCTAACCATCATGTGCTTTCATCCGAAGATGTGGCATGCCCCTTCTTTGTGTCCTATCACAGTGAACTATCACTCATTCACCCAAAATCTGGTATTCAGTGCTGGCCTCATGCCTAGTGCTAGGAATACAGAGACAAAAAGTAGATTGGTGGTTGCCAGGAGTCAAGGGGAAGGGCAAATGAGGTAGCTCCCTAATGGGTGTGGGCTTTCCTTCTGGGGTGATGACAATGTCTGGAAACTAGATGATTGCACAGCATTTGTGAACGTACTAAATGCCACCAAGTTAGTCACTTTAAAATGGTTAATGTGGTGCTGTATTTCATTTGAATTTAGAAAGAAAAGAAGAATGGAGAAAAGAGATCTGGAGGGGTGAGAGGTGCACCCACTTCATTCTAATGCTGTGGGAGATGGGCTCTAATGGAAGCTTGCACACATCCTATGTATTGCTATGGGGACCCAGAGGAGGCAAGGATTTAGTTATTCAGCCTCAGTGGTCAGGGACGCTGTCACTAAGGTTTTTTATTTGAGCTAAGCCTTAGCAAAGATCACAAACCCAGAAACTTTCACCAGCCAGGAATGTAATATAAATGTGTTGTCAGCAGAAAGGCAGCAGGATGTGGCAAAGACCACGAAGCTGAAGTGTCCACGCCCCTCCCAGGGATATTCAAAATTTTAAATGCTAAGCACTGTGGTAGCCAACAAAATGAACCTATTAGCTTGGTGTGAGCACATTGGTGAGGATTTTCACCCCAGTCTTAAAGAATTAGGAGAATTTTAATGGGGGAAGACACTGTTTATGTGGACATCTTACCTTGAGTTACCCCAGAAACAGCCCCTGGGAATGGTGCTGTCACACGAGTTGTGTCTGTGGGCAACTAGAACATGACAGTTACCTAACAAGGGGGGAGAAAATACTTCCGTGCAAAGCCCTGGTCATTGGTGGTTGAAGGGTGCCTCCAGGGGTGCTAGCTCTCTAACACCTATGGCTGGTCTTGAGTGCTCATAGAAAGGGTTCCTTTGGCTGGAAACAAAGCCTACAAACAAGAACCTTCAGGCAGAGAGTCACAGGTGTTCGCAAGAGGCAGCCCTCAGTGTGTGCAGATACCAATCAGCAGAGCACAGGCGGGGCATGCGTGACAATATATGGAATGAATTAAAGTGTTTTGCCTTTGACATGCAGCAACATTGTTTCTGAGTTCCCATCATCTGTCATCTGTCACCCTCCTTTCTGCTGCTCCAGTCAACAGCCATGATAATAATCATTTATCACAGATACAGAATGCCTCTTCTGGTGTACCAGGCATTATACTAAACTCTATCCATTCATCAGTTCATTTCTTTATTTACTATTCAAACAAAATTTATCAACTACTCCCCACAACCAGGAGCTCCAATAAGGTTCTGGGGATAAAATGATGAGAACAGGCACCAGCTCTGCCCCTGCAGAGAGGATAGACAGACAAATCAGGAGACAGGCATGTGTTGAACAATCAGGTGAATAAATACATGTGCTGGGATGAGGGTTCTGATGAATAAGCTACATTTCCTGGAGATCTGATTAGTCTGGGGTTTGGAGAAAAGTGCCCAGAGAAATGGCATTTAAGCTGAGACTGGGAGGATGGGCTGGAGAAAACCGAGAAGTGGGATTCAAACAGAGGCAATAGCAAGTGCAAAGGCCCTAAGGGAAGATAGAACATTAAAAATTGGAGAAAAGGAGAGTAGGCCCATGTGGCTACGACATAGTGAACAAGATGTCTGGGAGGTGACAACAGGGGAGAGCAGCATTGGAGACTGTGAGAGACATATTAAGAGTAAGTGAAATGAGAAGCCACTGACAAGGTCAAACTATAGCAAAGGGGTAAAGGTGGGGAAAGAATCTCATTGCATTTTAAAAGATTGCTCTAGTTCTAGAGTTCAGAAAGTCTGGAGGAGATCAACCACAGTTTGGGAGTCCAGTGCAGAACCACTCTAGGAATTTACCGATGTGGTAAATGTGGTATGGGAGGCATGACCAGGTGTAGAAAGGGGAGCCCTGAGTAGAATCGGACATCTTAAGGAAGAAAAAGGCATGGCGCTTGATGCATACGTGGATATGAGGAGAGCAAGTGTTAAGAAAGACTCTGAGGTGCTGGCTTGTGCTGTTTACACAGATGGGAATCGTTAATTCTTCAGTGCTTACTTAGCTTCTCGACATAGGTACTAATGTCATTGCTCATGTTATATAAGAGGAAAAAGAGGCTCAGAGAGGTTAAGAAATGTGCCCACTATTCCAGAGCTAATGAGTTGCAAAGTGGGGAGGTGGCAAATATCAAAACAATGTTCTATCACCCTCTGCTTGGCACCTTGTCTGTATCCTGTCCTGCTCTGTCACCTTCCCTTCCCCCATCCAATTCTATTGCCTCCATAGGGTATTTTTGTGTGTCCCTTACACTTTCTAATTAAATCGTTCAGTCATGATGTAGGTGTTATCCTCCTGGAAACCTGCTCTGTGCCGGGTGCCATCCGATAGAACTAATTTGTGCTAATGGCGGGGGCGGGGGGGTGGGTGGGGAGAAATGTATCCATTTTATCCCAGGCTTTCCAAACGGTGCCTTGTGCAGAGTTGTACGAACAGTACTCAAGACTTTGGCACATCGGCTGGTGACTCGCTAAGAATCCCACAGAGCAGTCCTGGTGCCCACCTTTGTGTGACAGCATTGGCTCTGCTAGAAAAAGGCTCAGAGACAGGTCAGAGTTCCCATGCAGGCTGTCTTCATTCTAAGATCACATTCAAGTAGAAACGATGTCGAGAGGTCTATTGTGTTTATTCTTTTCAAACCTTAGTTCTCCTACTCAAAATCACACTCTGGAAAGCTATGCTGACTGGTATGGGATATTCTAGAAGCTGTCTGGTCTTGATGACCCATAGCTCAGAAATATTGAGTGAAATCTGGACACCAAGGAAAAGCTTAAACAAAAATTTTTCCAATATGGTCCCTTATATTACTAAAAAATAATGGTCATTCTCATAAACCCAATTTATCCAAATATCGTGATCAGGGAGCTTTTTTTCCCCATTCTCATCTAAAGCGAGTAACATAAAAAATTTCAAGGAAGTGCATTGGACTAATCAAAGGCACATATCTGTCTTCTGGTGACCCGACCTTGTCCTTCTGTTACCTCAGTACCATAACTAGTAGACAAATGTTGATTTGTTGCCATTTTGAGTATCTTCTCTCTCCTCCTATGGATCCTCACCTGCAACTGGAGTGAGATCTTACAACCTAGTAAGTACCAAGCCCTTCAGGTAGCTCTGTGTTGTGTGTTAAGTGGAAACATGTGCCTCACTGATGCTGTTTTACCAAACGAGTTAAATGTACTCAGCAGCACTAATTCATGGTCTGTAGGAAACATGGAGGCAGCTGGCAGTGACTGGGAAACTCCTCGCTTCAGGTTCACCAGCAGGTGCTCTTAGCTGGGGACCTCATTTGGCTACTTGTTTTTGAATGTATAAGTTTCCTGCTTGCTCTTGACTTCTTTGCCTTCTATGATGGGCCATTAAAGGATGAAGAAAAACATTCCAAATAAAGCCCTTTTCATGTATTTTATCTTCTGAATAGATGAGAAATGATGTTTATTAAGACATTCACTGGCAGACCCCTGTAGAGGAGTTACTTTATGCCAAAAGCCTACTGTGATTGAGAACGTTGCAGAAATATTTAAAACAAATGTTCCCCCAAAGGCTAGAAAGTTATGTTTTTCAGAATCCCTCAGAGGTTTTAATAAATAGTCTCTAAATCTGAGCAGTCTTGAATTTGCTGTGGATTCTGATTTGTAGAAATATAAATTATTATTCTAGAGCCAAGATAAGTTCTTCTCCACTCCCCTGGAAAACAGAGCAAGGAGAAATCAATGCGCATTTGAGCCAAGAACATATTTTAGTCTCTTAGGAACAACTTGGAGATGCAAAAATACAAATTGGTTCGGTCATTCTCATACATGTTCTAAATGAGTAATGTAAGTACTTCATGTGATTGTAGAAGCATGAGCAGGGTCTCATTTACCATTTGAATGATCTGCTGAAGGAATTTCCTCACTGGAGAGGGCTCTTTATACCTATGGAGTATACGGTGTTATGGACAAATGTGACTATAAGACAGCTTACCTCTATGGCTTCAAAAGAGGGACACTTAGGAACTCTTAATGTGAAATTATTATTTAATGTTAATAAGTTAGCATTTTTGGAGCTCATTAGAGGGGACCTACTGATGTTCATTCTCATCATCTTTCCTATCTTTGGAGATACTGAAAGCCTAGGATATCTTTTGTTCAATAGATAAGCACTTCTCAAACTCTCTTGAACACACGGATGCTCTGGGGACCTTGTTAAAATGTAGGTTCTGATCTGCAGGACTCCGCTGGAGCCTGAGATGCTACATTTCTAACAAGCTTCTAGACAAGCCTGCCACTGCTGAGACCACTCCTGGATGGAAAGGCAATAGATGGGCTTGTCAAGGACCTCCAGCTTGTGCTAGGAGAATTAAACAAGTTGTACAAACTCACATTCTCCTTTACATGGTGAAATTAGCTCTATTTTTTTCTCTTTAAAAATCACAAGGTAATTGGAAATACCTCAAAAATGTATTTATAAAAGAAAGAAAAGACCTTATCTGGCACACGTAACCACTGTTACCATTATAGCATTTGTCAGTGGTTCTCAACCCTCACTCGGCATCAAAGTTACTTGAGAACCTTTCATACACCACAGATGCTGGGACCCACCTCTCTCAGGTTCAGTTTTGATTGACCTGAAGTTGGAGGTGGGCATTGGTATTTCATAAAAGCTCCCCAGGTGATTCTGATGTGCGGTTAAGATTTAGCACCATTGGTTACCTATGGCTCAGGTATTTATAGTCACAGAGCTATAGAGAAACATGCTTTTTATTTTGAAAGGAAAACAGAATACACTCTTCATAGGTCTCCATCAGCTTTTTGAGTAACTGAAAATATTCCCTTGGAGGGACCCACACTCATCTAGTTGGCCCATCTCCTTTTTACCAAGATTTATCTTGTTTCCAATTTCTCTCTATTGTAAACAGCATCACAGTGAATATCATCATACTTACATAGCTGAGCACAAGTCCTTGGGATGAATTCCTAGCAACGGAACTACTAGGACAATAAGACAAAATTTCTATCCATGTTGTAAAATTGCTCTACAGAAAGCTATACCAATTTTCATTGCCATCAGCTGTTTCTGAGTGCACCTATATTCTAATACCTCTTCTAACACCAAGTGTTGTTCTTTGAAAATTGGTCAGGTAGGTGAAAAATATCCTATTTCAATCTGCATTTATTTGTTTGATAGAGAAGTTGGGCACTTTTCATGTATTTATTATCATTTTGACTTTCTCTATGAACTGCTTTTCTACATTTCTGGGTGAGGGATATGTATATGTTAACTGACTTATACCCACCCAGAAACTCTTGGCCTGCACCAGAGATTACCACACAGGGCCCATTATGTGCCACAGCTTCCATATTTGCCCACCTGAGAGGGTCTCTTATCCCAGGAATAGGCCAGAGGAGGCCAGAAGGGCCTCAAGATTATGCCCACGAATGACCCTCAATCAATGAGAGACAAAAGTTGATGGATAAATGCTCCAGCCTCCCTGGCATACAGGAGACAATTCTGCAATGTTCTACACTCTCAGGGCAACCCCAGCAGGATAGAATCCCAGTTGACTACAGAAGGAGCTCACTTTATAGTGTTCCTCTTATCAGCTTTCCTCTCTTCTCTGTCTCACTCTCCCATTGCCTCGCAAAGCTTCCTGCTAAATAAACAGCTTTGACTAGTTATATCATTTCAAACTTGGAGGTGGCAGGATTCCAAGCTAAGATCCTTGGGAATCCTAGTTTCTTCTGGTCAGTTGCACTATTCTGATTTGATTATGCACTGTGTGCTGGTGGAGGCATACCAGTGAGTGTGTCTCATGTGCCAAATCTCAAGAGGTCCTGAGACAGCTACACAGAGACCTAAAGGGACATAGAAGACACTGTTCACAAAACACTAGACTGCAACAGCACCATTCCCAAAGTCTGAAGCACCATGGCATATTTGGAGTAGCCATGGCATGCCGTTCCAAATGCAATCTTCTACAATATTGCTCTTTGAGATGAGGTAAGAATGCAATGTAGAGGAGGGCAGTAAGATGCAGAGGTATATTCAAGGTTTGGGGAGAAGAGAGGTAGGATAGATTCAGATTCTCATACTAGATTTTTGCCTCCAAGGTGTAGTTTGAGTGAAGAGCAGTTCAAAGGCTTCTAGCTGGTAAGCCAGGTCTGTCCTTAACATTGGTGGACTGGGCAAAAGAGTAAATGGAAGCTCCTTGCCAGCAAGCCTGGGCTCTCCCAAGCCTGGCCTCTGTCCCATCCATAAGGAACATGCTCAAACTCAATTTTGTCTCCTCTTCTTACTCATAAACAGTTGTACATTGGTAACCCCTTGGGCCAAGGATTCTATACCCGCTGAATATGATCCACCTTAGGAAAAAAAGACCTGGGAAATTGGGTATGTGCAAGCCATGGAAGTAGCCTTGGGGACATTTGGGCAGGAATTCTGGGGTTCTAAGAACCTAAAATTGCTCTGAGGTACCTGGGTGACTCAGTTGGCTCAGCATCCCGCTATTGATTTTGGTTCAGATTGTAATCTCAGGGTTGTGGGATTGAGCCCCATGTAGGCCTCAGACTACATGCTGGGCCATAGAGCCTGCTTGGGATTCTCTCTCCCTCTTCTCTGCCCCTCCCCTCATCCCATGTTCTCTCTCCCTCCCTCCCTCTCTAAAAATAAAAAAATAAAACTGCCCTGTCCAATAGTCCAATATAGTAGCTTCAAGCCACATGTGCTATTTAGTACTTGAAATATGTCTAGTACTGCATTTTGAAAGGATGATAATATCGGGTTATACAATATATTATTAAAATTAGAAACTTCCATAGCAAATTTACACTACTATGACATCACTTTCAGGCTTACTTTCAATGCAGTCTGATAGTATGCACTGGCACCAGTCCTCGGATGAACTTTTGAGTACATTGGGCAAAACATAGCAGTAAAAATGAACACAAGGATGAAAGAATAGGGAAGTACCTAATGTTCTGTGTGCAAAAGAAGGAGAGTTAAGGACAAAGAGATCTTTGAAAAAGAATCTTAAGAGATGAGAGAAGTGGCACTGGCATATAAATATAAGGAACTCCTAAATCCTAGGGTGAACTAAGTTCTTGCAGGCAGCCTTCTTGGCTGAATGTGATGGGTAGCCACAGAGATACAGTCTTAACTAATCTTAGTTGGGGTTAGTTCTGGTGAGGATGATATTACCATCAATGATCAGCAGGGGATCTGCTTCTGCCTCTCCCTCTGACCTCCACCCCCGCCCCCATACTCTCTCACTTACTGTCTCTCAAATGAATAAATTTTAAAAATCTTTAAAAGCAATGTTGAGTACACTTTTTATGGATATGTATATATGTAATAAAGTATAAAATTATGACTGAAAATAGAGCACATCAAATTCAGATTCATGGTGACTTCCAAGTAAGGGCTTCACCTATATCTCTAGTATTTTATTTCTGAAAAAAAAAAAAAAGAGAGAGAGAGAGAGAGAAACTGAAATAAGCTGTGTTCATCTATGTTAAATCTGAGTGATGTGTTAGTTGTGTCATTATTTTATTTCATAATCAAGTGTTGTCAATTTACTTAATCAGAAGCTTCACTTTCCCATGAAGGGCTGTCACCTACATGGTAGGGACATTATCATATACTTCTGCTTCTCCCAAAGCCCAGGGCTGTGCCAAACTCACAGGTGATGCTCAGTGAGTAAGTATATTTGCTTCGGTTCTGTGGAAAAAATAAGCGATCAGTTGCTTTTTCAGTGTAATCCTGCATGGTTTTGCATTGAGAACTCTCAAGGGGTCTTGTCATTGACAAGACTTTAATCCAAAATAAATAATCAGTAGTCTTAACAGAGTTGACTGGAGGGTGGTGAACTCCATCAAATGACCTCTTGGGTATAGGGAAGGTTTGCAACTGGTGCTAAATGTGTAGATGGGGATCCCTGGGTGGCGCAGCGGTTTAGCGCCTGCCTTTGGCCCAGGGCGCGGTCCTGGAGACCTGGGATCGAATCCCACGTTGGGCTCCCGGTGCATGGAGCCTGCTTCTCTCTCTGCCTGTGTCTCTGCCTCTCTCTCTTTCTCTGTGTGACTATCATAAAAAAAATAATTAAATATGTAGATGAATCTTCCTGACAACGAGGCCACCTTCGGATGAATCCATTTTTAATAATTTTTAAAGATTTATTTATTTATTCATTTATTTATTTATTTATTTATGAGAGAAAGTATGAGCGGGGGTGGGGGCGTGTGGGACAGAGAGAGTGAGGGAGAAGCAGACTCCCTGCTTGACCCCAGGATTCTGAGATCATGACATGAGCCAAAGGCAGACACTTAACCAACTGAGCCACCCAGGCACCCCTGGATGAAACCACTTTTTAAGAAATCCTGAATACTTGCTCCCTTTCTAGGTGTCTTCTCAGTAGTTTAGTAATAAATGACAAAGCTTTTACCAGGCTTTATGGCAGAAAAATGGTAATAGGTCCACTGTGTAAATAAGTCTAGTGCAAACATAGACAATTCTGAATGCAGTGCCTTTAATGGTCCACCTACTAAATGTCTGTGCTGATGACATGGTATCATGCTATCAGAGGTTTGTAAAAAAAGGACAAATGACCATTTGTCACAACCTGTCCTCAAGTCAATGATGAAAGGGAGGAGATCATCAATGACAAGAATTCAAGAACCAGGCATATCCCACTTGGTGGGTGAGTGTGAATGTAAATAAAGTGGACTGACCAGGTGACCATGGACACCAGGAATCCAGAGCAGAGATCCAAGAGCAGGGATCATTTGATGGTGTTGAGGGTCCTTAGTTTTAAGAAAAAAGCCAAGAGCACAGTTACTGGGTCTATGAGGCACGACAAGATAAAAAGAAAAAAACAAAACTAAAGAACAGAGATCAGTAGTTCAATCTACTACACTGGGCCAAAAATACTCCATTCCTTCACACACACACACACACACACACACATGAACATTCCAGTATCTGAAATTTTATCAACAGGTGGTAACTATGGGCTGAGATATTATCTCTGATGAAACTCTCATTAAAATGCAAATATTTTAGCTGAAAGTTAAACAAATGGAGATTTTAATAGTTTTAAATAAAAGGAAAGTAATATTTTATTGATCCTAGCCTGCACTACATAAAGCTCTATGAGGGAGCTCTTGTTATCCCCAGGTATTACATGAGAAAAATGTACTTTGGCAAAAGGTAATTAAATATTGCTAAAGGTCCTGTGGCTGTCAGCTGGGATTTAAATACAGGTCCCTGTGCCAGCAAATTCTCTTGTACTTCTCATGATAGCATGCTTCCTCCCTTGTCAGAGTAATTGAGAACAGGCCAGTCCCTGAAATGATCACCTAGGAAAGCATTTTTGATGAGGAGTGAAGAACAGGCCAAACCAGGGAGGCCCTAACAGTGGGCATGGGTGGAATCTACAGGAGATCTAGACTCCTGATGGGGGGATGTCAAAGGCAAAACAAGCCTACTTCACCATTTGCTCTATGGCTGTTTCTACTGTCAAGCTTGTTAATCTCACAGAATTGCCAGGCAAGGTTCTTCTTTCAATACACGGCAGAGCAGTAAAAAGTCCCATTGACCCTCATTGCTGTTCTGATAATCTGTACCCTCCCCAGCATTTCAGCACCCAGAATTTCCCATCTTCCCAGACCACTCAGGCAGAAATCATGCCCTTTTATTTAGGCTTTGGAAACCTGGTGGACAGCTCCCTGGGCCCATAGTCTGACTTTGCAGAAGCAGCAGGCAGTATCTGCCACTGGAAATTTAAAGAGCTATTGGTTAGTCCTGGTTCTCAGATTAGCATCAAAGGCTAAATAAATAATGTAATGTTCCTAATCACAGAGTCACGCAGATAGCAATTAGAACTGCATTACAGGGATTACTCATGTCTATCTCTGTACCTGAGATCAGACTTGGCTAATTTGCCACTCTTAGTTTAATTCCATCAATTAGAGAAATTAATTGCCAATAAAAGCTCATTTAAAAAAAATATTGGTTTTAACCTTTTCTAAAGTACTTGGGCAAAAACATAGAGAAGAGCTTCCTAAGTGACTGTTAATTTGTCAAGGTGGGAGAGGGCTGCTGTGAAAAATATGGCTTCAGACAACAGCTGAACACTACCCTTAGTGAAAGAATCAGAGAAATGGCAAAGGTTTGCTGGGGTTTTCTAAAACAAGACATTTCAGCTTAGAAAGGGAATATATGTGAATATATTGAATATACATGGAAGTTGGACTTCAAATGTAATATAAAAATGAGCTAGCATGAAAACATTGGCCCTTTTAACTCATGCATCTATTCTTTTACCAAATATTTATTGAGCATTGGCTATGTACCAAGTTCTAGAAAGATAGTGACAGATTCCATGGCATGGTCTCTGCCTTCATGGAACTGGAAGCCTTGCTGGAGAGATGGTTATTAGGGAAATAAAAACAGAGATAAGAACAGAATTATTTTGTTAAGAGAAGAGAAATTGTATTAAGAGAAGTGGGTGTGAGGGGAGCGATGAAGGCATGCAACGGGATGGTCATGAGTTAGGTGAAAGAGATCAGAAGAATGACTTAGATAATGGATCAGAGTTTTCCAGATGGAGGAGATCATTCCAGGCAAAAGGAATGGTCTGTCAAAAGGTCAGGTGGCAGAAAAGACATGGAAGGATCTGATAGAAGGTCAGACCACACATACAGAGTGACTGATATTTATTGAGCGCTGACTCCACATAAAGCATCTCTCAACATTATCTTATTTAATTGAATCATTCCCATTTTACTGATTTGGCTTCATGAAACTGAGTCACTTATCCTAGGCCCCAAATCAGTAAGCTTTCTATTTTAGTACCCAAGGATGCCACAGGGTCTGGAAAGAAATCACCCAAGGTTTCTTTTTGAGGAGAGGGATGTATGGTGGGGGAATGTGGGTGGCAAGGTGAGCTCATTGTGGTCTCTTTCAGATCCTTAATGGATACTTATTTGCCCAGCCCTGTGGAAGAGACATGAATGCCCTCAGAGCTTCCTAGTAGTGCAAAAAATAGGACAAGTACACAGTCACCACAACTGGAGAAGGACCCCACATGCATCACAAACAATGGCCTGAGAACAGAGAAACTAGAGGGGTCAGAGGGTAGGCTCCTGCAATTACACAGGATCAGAATTGTGAATGATAAGAAAAGTGAGGAAAAGAGGGACCATGATGAAAGCATATCTGGAACTTGGCAATGAACAGGTTAAGTGTAGGAAAGGGAGGAGCAAGGGAGAGGTCCGAGCTCTTACTGAGGTGCTGAGTCCCAGTGACTGACTGGGAGAATCAGAGCTCAGTAAAAAAAAAAAAAAAAGTCAAAATGAGAAACCCATGCATCTACATGGTGGAGGTAGAGAGGGAGACAATGAACATGGGTAGGAGGTCAAGATAAGCCTGCTTATGATGCTTCAACAGCAGGCCAGGCATCCATATTATAGTTATCCTCTTCTCCTCCTATAGTATGGTCCTGTCCATTCTGTTGCTCTTCTGGTGTCAAAATAATTGTGAGACTCAGTGGATGCCTTAGTTCCAAGTGGTCCTCTGGTTTAAGTGTAAGAATCCAGAAGCATGCCTTTTCTTTGCTCCATGGACCTTGAACATTCCTCCATCATGATACCTTGTTCCACTTTGTATTGACACTCCTTTCAATGTGTCTTCAATGTGTCCTTGGTCTTCCCAGCTATGTTGAAGTTTGCTGAGGGCAAGGACTATATCTCATGTCTTAACCATGGTTTGTTTCCCCCACATTTGGTATAGCTCCTGGAGCTTGTCACAGAAACTCACAATGATGCCTGGAAAAGGCCCACTTATTTGAGGTCTATCACACACTATGCTTGCTTGGAGGGTGGATGCAGGGATAAAGTATAAAGTATAGAAATTGTGCAAGGGAGTTTTGGCTCTGGAAGGAACCTCATTAATCATCCAACCAGACCTCCTGATTATACAGAATATGAAATTCGAATCCCTGACACAGGGACTGAATTTTCCAGATGTCAGAGGTAGGATGAAAAAATCTAGCTTTCAGGACTCAGTGTTGCCCTATTACCACAGACATCAACACCAAAGTGTTCTTTCTAAGCTTCTTCCTGCTTAACTTCCATCATGATTTTCAGCAGGATGTCTTAGCAGAAGACAAAATGAAGAGCAAAATGCCTAAGGTTGGGGGCTAGAGAGACAAGGTGGAACCAAGGGCATATCCTCTTAGCATATATCAACCTCCCCAGTGCACTATAAATGTATATTTATGCATAGGGTTATGAATTAAGGATTTCTTCCAAACTAGAGTAGAAATCTCATGAAGGCAAGGAGCAGGTCTTATGTTATTGAGTTCTGCATCTATGGGTATGGCAGTGCAGTTGGCACATGATGGGGAAACCAATAAATACAATTTGCATAATTAAATAAGTAAATGAATAGTCTCCTTAATTTTCAATCCAGGAGTGCTATCATGCCCAAGGGGAATTACAAAGTGTTCAAACTCTTTTGTACCCTCTGACTTCTATGGCCCAAACTTCTAGGTAAAGAATGACTGGTTAAACTCATTGACAGGGGAACTGTGGTGGGCTGTATGAATTTAGGACTTATCAATTTTCCTATTTAGTCAAATGCAGTCAGAACTAAGCAGTTCTTTTAATCCCAGGCTTTGTGAAGAAACAGCATGCATTATTTAAAGAACAACAACAAAAATAAACCCTTGTTAATATTGCATATCCATTTGCAAGTAGAAGATTAATATAATAATAACATCTTGGATATGAAAAACAATCCATGAAATGCAAACTTTGCTGAGAGAAATTGCCTTCCTTCTTGAAGAAGAGTCACAGGAGACTGGAGAACAAATTATTTTTCTCAGCTCTGGGTCCTTTAGGGCATCAAATCTTCCCAAAAAGGATTATGCATCATGGAAAGTGTTAATGTACTTTATTATTCCATTTATTTCTGATGAATTCTTTAGAATCAATAAAGGTACTTAACAGTTAAGAATTACATCAGGCCACATTGCAATACCAGGAATTTCTCAGATTTATATAATACCTATCTTCAGCAAGACATATTTTGAAGAAATCATAGAAGATGAATAGGTTTTCCTGCTGTGGGAACCCAGTGAATCATGTCAATTTAGGATGTTTTTCTCCTTGTGTACTCACTGAGCTGTGGGTAGGATGAAGCTTATACAAGTATTGCAAGTTTTCTACATGTTTAGCATTCTATTGGTATGTTTTAAAAATATGTAAGTTCAATAAGTATGTGTCCAAAAAGTGGTTGAAAGATGGGTAAAAAATAACTCCTCCTCATGGATGGAGAGTTTAATGTAGTAATTAGCTGGGAAGATGAGACAGGAATATGGGGAAGTTTGAATATCTCTGCAAGACAAAAATATAAAAAAGGTCACAAGACAGCCCTTTGAACAATTCATTCATGAAGGGAAAGCTGGAGATGCTGAGAGTTCAGGGAAGGGAATTTTCTACCAGGGATGGTATGTGCTTAAGAAGAAGGAGATGATCCTTGAAGGGAAGGAATCTGATCAGAAGAAATGAACACAGCAATTATTCCAAGAGGCATCCAAGGATGACACAGGATTTGTATTGGTTATGTATTTCTTGCAAAATTTGTCTATTTCAAATTCATTCATGAGGATGATGATCAATGATAACATGTCAAAAAACTGCATAGGTATCATTAGATGAGAGAAAGGAAATAGAAAGGAAATGTTTACCAATGTTGGGCTTCGACAATTCCTGCCATGCCATATTTAACTTCTGTAAACCTTACAGCCATAGAGGATCCTATAGCAAGAATATTCTGTTGTTTTGTGACTTAACCATCCTTTGATCTCTTAATTATACTAGGGTCTTTTGCTAAAACAACCTACTCCAACATGAAACAGTATAGAACAGATTTTCCTTGATCCTTACTGAAAATATGCAGCTAGCAGAAGACACAGCAGTCCCTCCTCATAAAATTGGACCACCTATAACCACCCACAGATACGTGTTCAGTGTACAGAACCTAACAATAAAAACCCACTTTCCTGAGTGGATGCTTGGTGTCATGAAATATCTCAGCCCTGAGTCAAGCTGATTCCTTGAAACCATGAATATTCTCTATACAGGTACAGATAAGGGAAAAAGAGAACATTTATTTGAGTGGTACCACCTGAGAAAGCTTCCAAGGGCTGGGGTTTAGGGGAGAAACAAAACAGTTTGGTTAAACCCACTGCTTATCTTCAAAAGTTTGCATTCTCTCTGCTTACATGCATAGGGGCTTTCTGAGAATGTACACATTTAGAGAGGCAGTACACGTGATTCCTTTTAGGTTTTTGTTTTTTACCTCAAGTGAAAGGAAAACACAGTGGCTATGCTGATGACATGTTTGGCATCTGTTCTACACAGCTGGGGCAGGCTTCTTTGAACCAGTCTTGTCCCAGTGCATTCCAACCCTGGCTTTCTTGTCTTGCTTTGCACCTCTGTTGCTGCCAGCATTTCCATCACTTTCCTAAAGCTAACAGAAAGATTATAGTAAAAATCTACCAGGACACTTCTATGGCTTCATAAACTCCCCCACTTCCACCTCCATAGTAATTAATTTCAGTTCTAATCACTTTATTCTCTGTGTGAAACAAAACATCTAAATTTGTCCCTCACAATCTTTATCTACCTTCAGATTCCTAAAAATACCGCAAAACATGCATAAACATAAGGTTCTGAGAAGTAAGGTTTATCTCTTAACCCTTAGCATTTTTCAACTTGAAAACTTGTCAGAGAAATCAGATGCCAAGTATTCTCCCTTTAGCCAAAGAAATATTTCCCATGTCTCCTGATGTTGCTTATTCAAAATAGATTTTCTTATTTGGGTTTCAGATCACATTAATTGCACTCTTTATTTCTTTCCCTTTTGAGATCCTCTTTCATCTGCTCTTGCTGTCTCCTGCATATATTTCCCATTAGCAGGAAGCTCTAAATGATGAATAGAATCTTAACCTTTAAGATTGTATCAGGCTTTCAGACACCAATATCTAAATTTTGTGTTTGCTGATAGCAGTAGGTTTTTCAGTTGGGGAAAATATTGTAAGCGTTAAATTAGAGAAAGAAAAAGGTAATTGTTTTTTGATCAGGGGCTCACACAACAAAGTGTCAGTTTTAGAGAAGCTTATCAGTGGGCTACCTGACTGCTTGGACTGAGCACTATCAAAAGACAGCAGTAAAAAGCATTATGGCTACCTCTTCAACCTGCCTAGAAACAGTAAAAAAAAAAAAAAAAAAAAAAAAGCCTTCAAACACATTCCTAATTCTTAAGCAAAATACTTGAGAAATGTTATGGAAATAGTGATTGAGAGAACAATGTGTGGTAATGGAAAAAAGTTTGGATGGGGAATCAGAAAACTTGGTTTCTAGTCCCTGACTTACTTTTAACCTAGACATTTGACCTTTGCCTTATCACCTTGCTGTGGTGTGGCTTCTTCATTTGCGGAATGAGAAGTTGAATGAAGAAAATAATCTAAGCCTTTTTCTAGTTTTCATAAACAGTGATATTATTATTCTAAGGTGCTCACCAGCAAGATGGAAGGACAGAACTCTGAGTCTGAGTTTCTCTTTTCTTGCATTATTCAAATCTAAAAACATCCAGCATATAGACAAGGGAGTGTCATACTCTACGGTATGATTAGTTGCTCTACTTTGGAGGCAGAAGGAGACTGTGGGGAGATGTTATATCAAAGCTGTGGGACTTCTGTGTCATCAGGAGCAGAGAGGGTTGAGTAAGCATGAGCACTATGAAGTAAAGACCATGGTGGGCCGTCTGCTGAGATTCTGAATCAATGCGTGTCAATGTGTTTTTGAGAGGACCCTCAGAGGTGTCCAAATGGACTTCATTAATAGCTGAAAAATACTTGTTTTGTTTTTAATGTCACTAATTTCTTTAATGGTTGACAAAGTTACAATAATTTCTACAAATCCACCTTGTAGCTGTGAAATAAGAGCATATATATATATTATATTATATATATTTGCCTCTGGTTCCTGGCATCGAGTTCCTAAAACCCTCATAATTTCCTAAGTGTTAAGAATAATAGGAGAATCTTGTTCTAATATTTAGTCTTTGATCATGGTTCCTGACGCAGAGCTCCCAAATCCCTTGGAATTTGCTGATGGGATGTCTTTTGTTTTAATGAGACAACACTTGATGGGATCCTGGATGGGGGCTGGTCACTAGAAAAATCAAGGCATGATTAGAAATTTGGAACTTTCAGCCCTCACCCTTGTTCTGCAGGAAGTGAAAAGGGGCCAGAAATTGAGTTAATGATGAATCATGCCTACAGGATGAATCTTCCATAAACTCCCAAAAGTAAGGGCTTACAAGAGCTTGGAGTTGGTGAACAATGCATGTAACAGGAGAGTAGTACACCCGAACTCCACAGGGACAGAAGTTCCTGTGCTTGGGACCATTCTAGACCTTGCCCTATTATCTCTTCATCTATCTGTTCATTGGTATCATTTATCATATCCTTGATTATATAATAGACTTACAAACATAATTAAAGTTTTCCTTAAGTTCTGTGAACTGTTCTAGCAAATGAGTGAATCCAAGGAGGAGGTCATGGGAACTACTGATTTGCAGCCAGAGGGACAGAAGTTGTGGGTAATCTGGAGACCTACTACTTGGAATTGGCATCACTGGGATGGGAGCAGTCTTATGGGACTGAGTTGTTAACCTGTGGGGTACAGACCAACTCCAGTTAGTGTCAGAATGGAATTGAATTGTAGGACAATCAGTTAGTTTGGGAAAGAAGCCCACATGTTTGGTTACCAGAAGTATCAGAAGTGAAGTGTTCCTTGTGAGCAGTAAATACATACTTTTCCCTTTACAATAGCCTTCTATGGAAAATTTTGCTTTGCCTCTTTAGCATGCCCTGTGAAATACATAGTATTTCTTACTCAACATACATGTAGATTTCCATATTCTCCCAGAAAGATACCATGGATTGTGTGAACTCCTACCATAGTCAGCTTTATAGCATGAGGAAATGCCTGTGAAGATCATAAACCTTGATGGAAAGGACTTTCATTTTTAAGACTCAGTCCATCTCCCAACCTCTCTCTTAGTCTTTCAATTAGAGTTCTTTCTAATTGGGCACACCTCTCTTTTGTCTTTCCCCAAAGTTTTGTCTCCCTTAGAAATAGAATAACATGGGACTCCTGGCCACTACATGTGAAGTGTCTGACTTCATCTTCTTTATTTTTACTCCCTTGCTTCTAAGGCTTCAAAATGAAATGCTATCTTGGCAGACTCAGCCTCAAGCTTGGGAACACCACTTTAAGTTAACATGAAGGAATCAGTTTCTTATCTTGAATCCATCTTGCCTCTGCCCGTGGTTGGATTTACTCATGATGTGGCACAGCCCAGCCATAAGTCTGCAATACCTTGTAAAGGCAACATCCTTGAGATACTTGCTTTATTGGTTTGGTGGATGGAAATAATCTTATAGCAGAGTCACTGGAGTACAGGGCAGGGCCATGTGATCCACTTAGCCTGAGCTATTTATCCATTAATATTATTTATGACAAAGGCAAGAGTTCCTAATTTTTCACTGTAAGTTCTTTCACTGTGACTGGGGTTTGGAAAGAAATGAAGAGAGGAAGTTGGTAAGGAAATTTGTCACTTGGAATGAGGTTGAGCTCTCTGGGAGATCATGTTCTTCTTTATGTGAAAAAGTGAAATCATTTTCCATATATCTTCACACACATCAGGAGCATAATTTTACCCCTTTTGAACTGTACTCTTATTTTCATTCATTGCCCTAGATGACAATGTTCTCTAATTAATGACATGTCTGTCTTAGGATGTTCTAGTACCTTCTTTCATGAGTGGGGTAATGTTAGAAGAGTTAGAAAAGGAATTCTTTGCCTTCTCATTATTTTTCTGGATAGGCCTTACCTGGGACTTTACTTATGTCTGGTTGATTCAACATAGCCTTGGCTTATGTCCATTGTACTAAAATAATTATTAGCATCTCTTTTCCTGGTTTGGACACTAAATGATATAGGCACTCTAGCTTTGCCTGATGATGCTAGACATCACCCTGGCACCAAGAAGGCCTGATTATGTGGACTCACTTTGTGACTAAGAATTTTTTGGCCCATGTTTATACAGAGTTCATTAGGTTATCAAATAAAACAACTTCTCCATGATAAATATCCACTAAATGGATACTAAAGCAAGACAGAAAGAGGATTCGGCTTCTCCATTTTTCACAACTATCCCGTTTAGTTCAGGGTGTGGGTTGTAGTGATGAAATGAAGCCTCTCTTGAGGAAAATTACAAAGAGCATTGCACTGTGACCTTGAGATGTCAATCACTCCTGTGATGTCTGTGGAAGTGGCTGGCCAAAAAAAGTAGTTCAGGCTACTGTGGAAGCCTTGGTTCTTAGCTACATCAATATCCTGAAATGTACTGCTTATGTGAGACTGGCCGCCTTCCAGTTGTCCTTCTTAACTCTTCCCTCTATTCCAATCCTCCTTCTCTCCCTTCTGTTCCTCATTCTCAGAGGTCACATGAAGGCAGCAAGAAACCTGGCTTGTTCTATTTTGACTAATGATTAAATTAGGAGCATGTCTGTAGAGTTGAGTCAATTATATGACTGCTGAGTTGTCATGAGACTGCTTTATGGTTGATGGAATCTGGTTGGTTCTTCACTTCCATATTTGGTATTTTGTCATCAGATAATATGAAAAACTCAACTGATTGTCATGGGGAAGTTGAGTTGATTGCTTTGTATCCTAGTTTTGCTCAATCAGTCAATGTCCCTATACTCATCACTGACATTTTGGCAGCATAGGAATTAAGTCACTAGTTGTACTGTTCGTGGGTAATGAATGCTTTGAGCTTTAGAGAAGCAATTATCCACACAAATCCAATTTATTTTAAAATTTTCCCCAGATTATGTCTTTTTCAGGAAAACACAAAATACTCTTGCTTATGTGTCCACAGTTTAAAAACTTAACTTTCAAAATGGACCAATTCTTTGAATAGTATTAGGGTTCATAGTAGTAGTAATTGGTTTATAGGGGTGCATTTGAAGATGATGGCATTCATTGTACAATAAACAAATGCACGTGGCTGGAAAACACCCAGCCCCCTGTGTGGCACTTTCCAAACTAATAGAGTGTAAAATCATGCAGGAATATGATTTGGCAAGAAAAAAGCTTTGTCTTGCCACTTTGTGAAGCAAAAAATGGACTCTCCTATATTCTTCATAAATACAGATTATGAGCATATAGTATTGACTATGAAGTCATGATATTGGAACTGGATCATATTTAAGCACTGGTGATAAATGATAATTTATATATGTAATTTCATATATTTCATATAATTCTTTCAATTACATAATGAGGTATTAGATCTCTATTTTGCCAATGAGTTTGGATGCTGGTTTGAGGCTGAGGATACACAATGGGAGTCATTAGAGTCCATCTCTCCAGGTTTTTTTTTTTTTAAAGATTTTATTTATTTATTCATGAGAGATACAGAAAGAGAGACAGAGACATAGGCAGAGGGAGATGCAGCAGGATCCCTACAAGGAGCCTGATGCAGGACTCCATCCCATAACCCTGAGATCAGGCCCTGAGTCAAAGGCAGATGCTCAACCACTCAGCCACCCTCATCTCTCATGGGATGAGAGGAGGGATGAGGTGTCCCTCATCTCTCCAGCTTTTGAAAGTCATATTCTGGGCACCTGGGTGGCTCAGTGGTTGAGTATCTGCCTTTGGCTCAGGGCATGATCCTGGGGTCCTGTGATCAAGTCCCGCATTAGGCTCCCTGTGGGGAGCCTGCTTCTCTCTCTGTACATGTCTCATGAATAAATAAATAAAATCTTTAAAAAAAGAAAAAAGAAAGTAATATCCTATGCAACTTTCTGAAATCTTATAAGGGACTAATGGTAATTTGTCTTAGGAGCTAGGAAACTAGTATTATCTGAAGCAAGGTTATTTTTTGAAAAACATTTGTTTGGTAAAAAGGAGTGAGTTGACCTCATGCTTTCCAATGTCCAGAATCCAAGCTGTTGGCCACAGGCTCATGAAGATGTTTTTAGCCTGCAGATTGGATGTGCAACAGTGGCAGTTAAAGTATCTCTTTGGATTCTCACACTACTGGAGTAGTTGTGTTTGCTGTAAAATTCCATGTTTGCTATGCACCTGGAAGCTATAGTAAAGCATTCTGCATGCAGGATGAATAACGCTGTCATTAATCTTTGCTGCTAACTCTCAGACAGAAAAGTAGATAGGAAAGCCCATGGCTTCTTGAACAGCGTAGGTTGAGGTTGTGAGTTGATCCTGCTTATTTTCCTTTAGAAGTCTCTCTCTCTCTCTCTCTCTCTCTCTCTCTCTTTTTTCTACTGTTGTCCTTTGTCTTCCAACTGAAAGGCTGATTGTCCTAGAAACATTTAAGGGATATGTGTGAATGCATGTGATGTACAAATGTTTCTGTGTAAAACTAGTATTGCTCCATAAATCTACTTTTCCCAGAGGAAGATAATAAATTGGATTGCAAGCACCCTTTTGAAAATCAGTCAAAGAAAAGAGATAACTTCCAAGAGGAGCCCAAATATGTCAGATGTTTGAACAGATTGATTCTGGGGTCTCAAAAATTCTTCCCTCTTAGACCCTTCCTCTCCTTGCCCCCTCCATTTCCCTTGTTATAAAAGCACCTGGGGGATTGCCAGTCTAGCATGGCACTCTTATGTTACTTTCCTAGCAATAGGAAGGCCAACAGTATCATCCATTTCATTGTTAAGATTCTCCAGTTAGAGGCTTATAGAAGAGCATTGGGCTGTTGGTGGCATTGTGTATCGAGTAGGTCTCTCTCCCATCTCCTTCCCCAGCATTATCATGACTTTGATTTTTGGCATTTTGAAAAAGTTTAAGATTATGTTAGATCTTCAGGAGCCCCTCAGTTGATAACTCATCCTAATTGTTCTCAGAATACAAATGCAGTTGCCAAGTGGGGCTGGCAGCAAGCCTTGATTCATTTCAGTGCATTTATCTGTTTTGTTTGAGAGTTAACTGTTAATAGGAAATTAGGATTCTGAGCTAATATTTTCATACCAGAAGGCAAAATAGGAGCTGGACTCAACCAGCCTGAGCCAGGGCTGTGGTACTTGGTAGAGCAGAGCATATCCACCCTGCCATGCAGGTTCCCAAACACACTGAAAAGTGAAGGAGCTACCATCGTCAGTCCTACAAGTGCAGTTCTTATAAAAGAGAGAGACCCTACGACATGAAAGAGGCTTTGATCACTTTGGAAACTTTTATTACTGTTGAGAAGCAGACCCTTTGCACCTCCTAATGATTTTAAGTACTAAGCTACCTGAATAGACTCCTTTTTGGTGCTGAAATAAGTCATCTGACTCTCTATAGCCTCTCTAAAGAGACCATATAGATATGAAACTATATCTAATGTTAATAAAAATAAGAATAATTAGATTTTATTTTAACAAAGATGATGATACTTATTTGTAATTCCCACACAAATTACAATATGTTAGTTTAATTCCCTAGAGGGCCAAACCCAAAATTAGTCTTTCTAAAAGTATGATTACATCCAACCAATAATCTAGGAAAATGAATACAATGTAGGCTTGTGCTTCCAAAGGAAGTTATATGTTTTTTGTCCAGCATCCCAGGAGTAATCAAGGATCCGCTGTATGTGACTGACCAACAGGCAAAGGAAACTTGATATTTTTGACCTGGAGAACTTTGGAAACACATTTGCATTTCTATATAAAGATGAGGCAAAATGCCAACTCATAAGCAGAAGAGCATAACATTGAGTTGTTTGGCCAGCAGTAGAGGTCAATTTTCATTAAGCTACCCCAAATGTCCTCCCAATGAGACCAGCCCACATACATTAGTAAGTGTGTTCATGGAAGATTCTGGCCACAGGCCTTGAACCTACAGGTATAGATTTCCTAACCTTGGTCTTCTTCAACCATTGCTATTTTTGTGATACAGAGTTAGTCTGCACTATCCATCTTTCCACCTATCTACAATCTCACACACACATGGTTCTAAAAATCACTGGTAGCTGTGGCAAATTATATTTTCCAAAGGCAGCTGCAAAGATATTTCCCATCCCACATGGTATTCTTGCAATGTAACTTCAACACTCATTGAGTGTTGGGGTCTATGCCCCCTGCCCTTGAACATGGATGAAACTTTGTCATTGCCATGATCAATAAAGTATGGCAGAAATAATGCTTATTAATTTCCAGGATAGACCAATAAAATACTATCCACTACTGCCTTATTCTTTGGGATACTTGGTCTTATAATCCAGCTTCATGCAGGAAAATCAAATTGCCCTGACAAAGAAACAACATGGAAAGTCCATGTGTGGGTCTGCAGCCAGTGACCCACCTGAGATCCCAGCCAACTACCAGCAAAACCTACCAGATGTGTTAATGATGATGCTTTCCAGTGATGCCAGTCCCAACCACCTACTCAGTCTCTTTGAATATCCCCAGCTAGACCTTAGGCATTGCAAAGAAGAGACAAGCTATTCCTACCATGCCCCATCTAGGTTTCTGACCCACAGAATCTGTGAGCATAATACAATGACTGTTTTATGCCAATGAGTTTTAGGGTAGCTCATTACACAGCAACAGGAACTAGAATACTGTGGAACACAGTCAAGCTTTGACTTGGCTTTTGCTCACAAGCCCCCAAACAAAACACTCTATTCTATCCTCATATTTCTTCCATGGGCCATAAAAACCCTCAAGTTTCCACAAGTTGCAAGTTTCAGTGGGAGCCAACTGGATAAAATAAGCTCAAAATTTCTCAAGACAAGGACTTGGCCTTCTTCTGAAGTACAAATTTTTTAAAGTAAATAAAAGCCTATTTTGCTCTTACATAAAGCAATTTCTTAATCCTGGTATTTTGAAGGACTTTATGCTCTCAGAGAAAAACCTTAGAAATGATGCAGACTCTCTTTCTTATACAAATTTGAAGGGTCTTCTCTACCTTTAAGATGACATACACTACTCCCCCTCAGTCCATGCCAATTGTCCCATGGTCAGAAGAGTTGAGCTTTCCTTCAGAACCACAGAGCATGATTTACTTAGATTTTAGAGTAATTGAATGCTTCAAATGCCTTGGAGCCAGGTCTAACAGTTACAGTTATAGTGCTTAAATTACCACCAGGGAGGGCATCTGCCCTCTCTCAGGGCTGCTGATACTCTCTTCCTGACATGAATCTTTCTGCCTACATATATCTGAAAAGGAAAAAGGAAAAAATCCCTAATTCCCTCCTTCCTCCACCCTCACACAGGGAAAGTACTGACATAGACCCTAAGACTGCTGTCTAGCTTTTTTTCCCTATTGTGGGAGTCAGATAGCTCCTTTGTGGCTCTCAAGGGGACACCCACAGTGTTTCATCCACATGCAGGTGATCAGACCATCTTCTTCCCATACAGCTTGTCTCAAAGCCCACATCTGTGGATTTGCATGATAAACAATGCCCACATGCCCATGTGCCCTTATCAACCAAAGGAGGCAAAGGGCTCTTCAATTTCCTTTACTCATCAATCTAAAAGGACAGATGATACACAATTTCCTCCAACATCAGGCCCTTGGGAAAGTGCATCTTGTTCAGAACTAGACACTTGCTCCCGAGGATGACAGTTTGATTCAAATCCCCAGGAGTCAGAAAAAGCAATCAAAACAGGAAGCAAATACAAGCCAGGCTACCAAAGAGGGTCACTCTTGGAATGAGCTTGTCCTGGGGGTGGGAGGGAAACATTTGATGAAATGTAGGGTTTCAGTGGCAGCCGAAGAGGCACCTGGATTACGATATGCCAACCATGTCACTGCAGTCTCCCTGGGGAAGGCAGAGCAAATATTCAAAGGCCAAGAAATGATTTAGGATAAAGAAGAAAAAAATAGAAGCAGCAGTAAAATCCCCAAGTAGCTGCAATGCTGGTCACTGATTACCAGTATCCCAGTGGAATTTGGCCAAGTCCTTAAAGAGTATATGAATATTACACATGTCCCAATCCAGGAAAACAGCAAAGATTATTTTCCCAAAGATTGCATCCATTTTCTAGGTCGTATTTAGGAATTTTTTAGCTGTGTTTAATTTACAGAAAGGATCAACTGGACTAGAAATCAAAAAGTCCTGGTGTGAAACCACCTCCACTAGAAAGGGTACATACACTGGAACCTTGATATGTTCTGGGGTTTCCTAGTTCATGGAGACCCCTATTATGGTTGACCTCCCTCTCCTTTTTCCACATGCTGTAAAATTCCAAAATCTCCCAAATTTTCTGTAACTTTCTGGGGAAGGACAAATATTCCGATGGCACCTCTGACCTTGGTTCATCTTTCAATAGCAATTGTCTCTTTTAAATTCTTACAACCCAGGGGTAGCCCCGGTGGCACAGCGGTTTAGCGCCGCCTGCAGCCCAGGGCGTGATCCTGGGGACCCTGGATGGAGTACCATGTCAGGCTCTGTGCATGGAGCCTGCTTCTCCCTCTGCCTGTGTCTCTGCCTCTCTCTCTGTCTCTATGAATAAATAAATAAAATCTTTAAATAAATAAATAATAAATTCTTACAACCCAGAGACAAAAACCAGTCTCTTCATCAATGTCTGCATAACATACCTACCCTCACCCAGCATTTAAGGAGGGAATAATACCATGCACAATGTTTCACGTGTAGAAACCCATATCAGGTGTCCCTAGTCTACAAAGTCCTCCTGATGATCCTGTCACCCCAAGAGTGTTCCTGGCCCTTCACTGTCACCTTCAACTTGAGGGCTGGCCCTTCTACTCACCATCCCTCTTCTCTCTTGTCTTCTCCCTGTCTTCTGAAAAGCAACAACTGAACCCCCTCCCATTTTATCTCAAAGAGCCTTTTTTAAAAAATATTTTATTTATTTATCTATGATAGACATAGAGAGAAGCAGAGACATAGGCAGAGAGAGAAGCAGGCTTCCTGTGGGGAGCTTGATGAAGGACTTGATTCCAGGACCCCGGGATCACAACCTGAGCTGAAGGCAGATGCTCAACCACTGAGCCACCCAGGTGGCCTCCAAAGACCATTTTAATAATTTTATTGTCAGACTCCTATAGGCCCAAGGTCCTAGAGAAAGTTAGTTCTGTACATCAGTGAAATCGTAACAGCAGCTAGTAAGATAATGCAAAACTTTGCCTCCTTGCAGGAACATTAACAAAGGCCCTTCCCATCTTGGTGCTTGAGTTTCTCATCTTTAAGGTGTCAGAGTTAGACTGTGATCCCCACTCTGGCATTCTCCTCGAGCCCACTGGGGAGCCAACATTGTGCATGTGGAAAAGAAATGTCAGCATATTGGCATCTGGGCCAATAAACAGATCTTCTAATTGTGTTTTACATGAAATGTGAAATTCAAGGAAAACACTCAGGGACATTAGCGTTGCTAAGCAGAGTCCTGTGCCATTAAAAAAAAAATATGTTCATTCCTGCTCTGCCACTAATCATCTGTGAATTTGTGTAATTAGTTAACATATATGAGCTTTATTTTCTCTCAATTTTGCATTTGCATTGCTGAGAATAGTCTTGGTATTTTTTAAGGTACACCTCAACCACTTTGGGTTACTGTTTTCTAGGATATACTAACGCTAAACCAAAACCATATAGTTTATACTTCTAATCCTAGGTATAAACCCAATAGAAATGCACACACAAAGCTCCAAAAAGACAAGTGTGAGAATGTTCACAGAAGCACTATTCATAATAGTGCTTTCATGGGTTGAATGGTGGCCCCCAGTAAGATATATGATAGTGTCTTAATCCCCAGAATCTGTGAATGTGAACTTTGGGAAATAATAATTTCCCAAATATATTTGCAAATATAACTTATATTTGTAAGTTATGGATCTTGACATGAGATCATCCCAGGTTCTCTGATGCATTCTAAATTCAACGATATGTGTCCTTATAAGAGATAGAAGAGGAGGACTGAGCTAAAAGAAGAGAGAAGGCCACGTGAAGACAGGGGCAAAAGTTGGATTGATGCCACCACAAGCCAGGGAACATCTGGAACCACCAGAGCCTGGAAGAGACAAAGAAAGATTCTTCCTTCAAGGCTTCAGATGGAGCACAGCCCTGCAGACAACTCGATTTCATTCAGATTTCTGGACTCTTGAATGAGGAAAGAAAGCACTTCTGTTGTTTGTGGCAATTTGTTACAGAAGCCCCAGAAAACAAGAAAAGCCTCAAACTGGAAACTATCCAGACATTCAGCAATAGCAGCATGAATACATAAATAGTAGTATAGTCATACAATAGAATACTATATGGCAATGAAAAAGAGTAAGCAACATTCATGAAACTTGTCAACATAATATTAAATTAAAGAACCAGAATCAAAGTGTATTATACATGACTGTATTAACATAAAGTTCAAAAACAGGGTGAATGTGATTATGGGCTACGTTAGAACTGGAGTAACTTTTGGCCAGAGGCATGGATTAGAAGGAGGCACATGGGAGCCTCCTGGTGTTTTGGTTATTCTGTTTCTTGAGCTGGGCAGTGATTACAAGGGTGTCTTTGTTTTGTAAAATTGGCTGAAATGTATACTTAAGATTTAAGTACATTCATCTTTAAAACGTTTTTTCAGGGACGCCTGGTTGGCTCAGCTGTTAAGCATCTGCCTTCGGCTCAGGGTATGATCCTGGGGTCCAGGGATGGAGTCCCACATCAGGCTCCCTGCCTGGAGCCTGCTTCTTCCTCTGCCTATGTCTTTGCCTCTTTCTCTCTGTGTCTCTCGTAAATCAATCAACCAATCTATCTTTTAAAAAAAAAACATTTTTTCAAACTTTATGTGTTTCTAACCTTAAAATATTAACATAATTGACTACTTTGTTCACATAAGGCCAGGGAACATTTACCAGAGCTTACAATATGCTTTGGGCTAGTACATAGGATGATTAGCTATGGTATTTGTATGAGGAACACTTTGCATTCTAAATTTAAAGCAGGATTGTTACCTGCTAAATTCACATATTTGGTGACTGTCACAATATAGTTATCCAGATTTCAAATGTTCAGATCTAAAATTACCCAAATCTCCCAAGTATGAACTCTACTTTGAAGACGGTGAAACATGACCCTACTACATAAAGCAAGTTGGCATGAACTGGTTTATATACCCTAATCTATTCATGGCATTCGCTTTATAAACCCACCAGCTCACCTCCTCCAGGGAGATTCCCTGCTTACAGCTACATGTGATGCAAGTGACTGCATCTTGCAAATGTCAGATGCATTCACACTTAGTATCTATTTGATTAATCGCAATTATTTATTCCTGTGCTATTTTATAAGAGGTCATAACTTGTTTGTGTGTTTTTTATTTATTTTTAAGATTTTATTTATTTGTTCATGACAGACACAGAGAGAGAGAGAGGCAGAGACACAGGCAGACGGAGAAGCAGGCTCCACGCAGGGAGCCCTATGCGGGACTCGATCCCGGGACTCCAGGATCACGCCCGGGCCGAAGGCAGGCGCAAAACCACTGAGCAACCTAGGGATTCCTCCATAACTTGTTTCTATACACGTTTGATATATAATCTGTGCAAATTTTAAGCATTTATTTCATTTTATTTTAGATAGGGAGAGAGAGAGAGAGAGAATGATAAAGGGAGGAGGGGCAGAGGGAGAAGGAGAGAGAGAATCTTAGGGAGCTCCACATTGGATGGGGGGGCTCAATCTCACTACCCTCAGATCATGGCCTGAGGTGAAATCAAGAGTCAGATGGCTAACTGACTAAGCCACCAGGTGCCCCAGATTTTAAGCATTTTTAAACATGTAAGCATTGGGGCTTTTTTGGTGAAGATATGGACACTGAGATGGAGATTCCTGTGCCAGTGATTTATTAAGGAAAAGTTTCAGGGAGAAACTGGTAAGGGGGTAAGGGAAGCAGGACAGAAGGGGAAGAAGCTGGACAGGAGTGCAATTGCAGGCATATCCTGCAGGGGGTATCCTCACCCTGATCCCACAAGGAGCTCTGGTGTGGAAATCATATGTAGAGTTTTCTAGGGGAGCAGAGATTTCACACTCCCACACTGTCACCGATTGGGTGCCATCCCTGGGGGGGGAAGCACTCTGACTTTTTTGTGCAGGTGAAGTAGCTCCACTAGTTCACTGTCAGATCTCTAAGAACTCCAATAGACCCAAAAGCACACTAAGGCTCCAAGAGAGAAGCACGCAAGCAATAAAAGGGTCGCAAATGTATCTGGGTAAAGCAGCATCTACTACAAGGCTTTACCTCTCTCTGTGAGGTACCCAGCCTCAGCTTTGGACTCCTCCCTTCGTGGACAGGGCAGCCCAGAGTCATTGCTTGTCTCTCCCCTCTGCTGTGCTAGGCACAGGAAATTCATTAAGCTTTGAGTTCCACCCACAAAACTGGGCTTAGTTAGGTCTCCTTTACCCTGCAATGTCTCCAAGCCTCTCAAAATCAGGGAGAGAGAAAGGGGGGCGAATGGCAGGGGACATGGTCCTTTGGCAGGACCTCTCCCTGTTTGAGAAGCAGAATCATGGGGTGGTTCAGAGCGCACACCCTACAGGCCAGTATGCCTGGGTTTGTCCCCACCCCCCCAGGGTACTATCTATGAGACTTTGGCAAATTATGTGACCTCCCTATAGCTCACTTTCTTTGTATCTAAACTGAGAATGATAGTCATATTGACTTTTGGGAATTATTTTGAGGGTTAAATGGATTAATACATGGAATTAGTAAATGAAACAAGGAAAACATGTACAACAGGAGCTGGCCTGTAGTGAGTCTTCGCTAAACCTTTCCAGCTATTTACTATTAAAGTCAGAGCAGGCACTCCATCAAGCAACAAAGACATAGACAGAGGTATGTTTATCATGAGACTAATAAGCTGGAGTTCCATGGCCCCTCGGTTACACCACAGTGCACATGACACTTGCCGCACAGAAGGCGCTGACCAAAGCCTGTCACATGTCAACTTCCTGCTCCCACTTGACCCCTTATGGAGGACAGAATTTGACATACATTCACATAAAAGATGTATACATAATAAAATAAGGAAACAAATAATAAGACTCATGAAAAAGAAGGGGAAACAAGTGTGTTAATCATGAGGGCTAATTTAGTTCTAGCAGCTAATATTTGGTTCTGGGTTCCCTGCAAGTCAGGAAAGAATACAAACACACAAAGTTTTCCAAGAAAGAAGGATATAAGTGTGTTTATCTTTGTGTATGGTGTAAGAAAATGGTCCAGTTTCATTCTTCTACATGGGCTGTCCAATTTTCCCAGCACCATTTATTGAAGAGACTGTCTTTTTTCCATTGGATATTCCTTCCCGCTTTGTTGAAGATTAGTTGACCATAGAGTTGAGGGTCCATTTCTAAGTTCTCTATTCTGTTCCATTATCTATGTGTCTATTTATGGGCCCGTACCACACTGTCTTGATCATTACAGCTTTGTAATATGATCATTACAGCTTTGTAATATAGCTTGAAAGTTGGCATTGTGATGCCACCAGCTTTGGTTTTCTTTTTCAACACTCCTTTGGCTATTCAGGGTCTCTTCTGGTTCCACACAAATTTTAGGGTTATTTGTTTCAGCTCTGTGAAAAATGTCAATGGCATTTTGATAGGAATTGCATTGAATGTGTATATTGCTCTGGGTAGCATAAATAGATGAAAGGATAGATGAATAGATAGCATGAATGGATAGCATAGGTAGATGAAAGAAGATGTGGCACATATATACAATGGAATATCACTCAGCCATCAGAAAGTATAAATACTTAATATTTGCATCAATGTGGATGGACCTGGAGACTATTATGCTGAGTGAAATAAGTCAGAGAAAGACAATTATATGGTTTTACTTATATGTGGAATATAGGAAATAGCACAGAAGATCATAGGGGAAGGGAGGGAAAACTGAATGGGAAACCATCAGAGAGGGAGAAAAGTCATGAGGCACTGTTAACTATAGGAAACAAACTGAGGGTGGCTGGAGGGTAGGTGGGTTGGGGGATGGGGTAATTGGGAAATGGGCATTAAAAAGTGCACATGATGTGATGAGCACTGGGTGTTAAATGCAACAGATAAATTATTCAACATTATATCTAAAACTAATGATGTACTTATGTTGGCTAATTGAATTAAAAAGAAGGAACCAGTTTATTGGGGTGCCTGAGTGGCTAAGTTGGTTAAGCTTCCTACCCTTGGTTTCTGGTCAGGGTGTGAACTCATGTATTAGGAGACAGAGCCACCCACCGCATGGAGCTTCATGCTCAGCAGGGAGTCTGCTTGAAGAAACTCCCCTTCTGCCCCTCTTCCCATTTGTGCACACGTGCTCTCTCTGTCTCTTTGTCTGTCTCTCTCTCTGAAATAAATAAATCTTTTAAAAAAAATCAGTTTATCTTGGCATTAAATTCCAAAAAGATATTCTTACATAAGTCTATGTAGGATTTCCTGAGACCAGTTTCAAAAAAAAATGTAGAAAAGATTCTGTATAATTGTCATTTATATAGACCTTGGGTCAAATGGGGACCTAAAATTAAATCCCTGCACAATCAAAGTGATTCTGCAAAGAATAAAGCAGATGTACTTCAAGAATGGAGTCTGACAGTGATCAAATTTATTACAAGGACAGAACTCAGACAGCATGGAGGGGCTTAGGACTTTGTCCCTTAAACTTTCTTCCTGAAAAGTCACTTCTCACAGCTGCTTTTTCAATAAGAGATGACTGTGGGAGGTTCAAGTTTTCATTCTTTGACAGGAGGTTCAGGTACTGATGTTAAGATTCAAGGTGAGTCTGTATGTTACAATAGTAAATCATATGGGTGAATCTAATAGTAATAAGGCAATTAGCCTGCACCCTTTTAATATATAGAGTTTTAGTTCAGGGGACATGAAAAAGTATCTGCCAACAACCTTCATGTTGAAACAACTAATATGTACCCTTCTATTTGATGGGGAAAAAAACCTTATTAGGCTAATCAAGATGTATAACTTTGTAGATTCAGATATCATCAATTGAGCTCAAAATACACCAAGAAGTTAGAACTGGTCTTCTTAGAACTTTTCTTGGCTTCCTGAAAGCATATAATTATACAGAACGTTCAGATAATTGAGAAGTTTAAGAAAAAATGTTTCTTTTTTTATACAGACATTTCTCTCCTCCCCTCTTGTAGCTTTTTTTCTTCATCAAAATAACATCAAAAATTAAATTACTTTTATTTTATCATAAATTAACTTTTTCAAAATTTCGGCTGTTTGGCTTTTATCTCCTTCCTAAGTAGAACTTTATAATAGTGGGCACTGTCCCTGGACACATTGTAGCTGCAATGTTCACTCTTAATGTTTTAGGGGAACTTGGCAAGAAGATGGCTGTCAGCTAGACTATTGAAAGACCAACTGTGCTTGACATGACTGGTTATGATGTGTCTGTCTCTGGGTACTTGGACACCTTCATTATTCCAAGTGAGTGATCATAGTGCATTTGTTTGTATTTGTAGAAAGGTGGCTCCTAAACAACTGGAGGGGAATATGACAGGGGCATCTGGGAATGGATTGACCCTTGAGCTATCAATTCCTTTGAGTCTTGATTTTGTAAATCAGTCCATGCTTTCTATGATTGTTACCTCCAGGCTCCAAGCACTGCCCTTGTGGCAAGTTCACCTAATTCTTATAGTTCTTATTGCTCAAACCCTGCTTATACTCCCTGAGCTCCCAGCTTCCCTTACGCACCATCTAACTCCTACCACAATCACCTGCACCCCTCCATCTAGGTTATCATTATTATTAATGTTATTACGGTGGCCCACAGTATGATAGGTTTATGCATTGTGCTGGGGAGTCCCCTTTTCATAGTTCAGCCCAGGATGGACAGGAAAACATATTCTATTTTCCTTGCCCTTCACAGGACAAATCAGAAGCATGTTCTGTGGTGTCTCCTAGAAGTCCCAGCAGGATTTAGGTCCTGGTTACCCTTAGTACATCGTGCTCACTGATGTACTCTGTACTTAACCTTCCTTCCCTTCCTCATCCCACTTCCCACACTCTTAACAGTTTCCTGGGATCGCCTACTAAATAATCCTTGTCTCAAGATTAGCTTTTTTTTTTTTTTTGCATGACTCAGTTTTTAAATGTTTGTCATTGAGGTATAATTGACATATAACATTATATTAGTTTCAGGTGTACAACATAATAATTTGGTATTTGTATACATTGCAAGATGATCACCACAATAAGTCTAGTTGATGCTTAGTTAACAATTTGTAACATAGTTACGAATTTTTTTTTCTTGTAATGAGAACCTTTAAGATCTACCATCTTAAGCAACTTTCAAATATGCAGTATACACTATGCAATATTAGGGTCACCATGGATTCACTTCTGAAGGAATAAAAGAATGAGACAATCCTTATATGCTTTTGATAAGCTATCTCCATTCACAGTTTACAGACAAGACTTGGGACTTACACTAGCCCAAGGTCCTGCCACTAGTAAGTATTCAGTCCCACATGTACCTGAGCCTTCCCACTCCACCATGCTACCTTATTAAACTGGACAAGCTAATATGCCGTACAGCTGGTAAACTGGTATGGCTTTGTGTATATGAACATCCAGAACCTGGAGTCTTTTCTTACTCAACTGGTTTTCAAGTGTTTATATTTCTGCAAAGCATTTTCTCCTTTCTGTGTCATTAGTAACAAAGTATGTTTGGTTGCTGCTCTGTAAGTCATGCATGAATAGTTGTGCCATTAAAGTAAGTGCAGTTTCATGTTAGCACATAATATTCTTCACTTGGTGTGCTGGGCATCTTCCCTTTGCCCCAGGCAGGTCCACCATCCACTGCCTCTCCACTCTGGGAGGCTGCCCTGTAGAACTAACAACAATCCACCTGGAAGCAAGAAGCTCTGGAATTCAGAGGTGATCACTGAGCTCTTTCTTACCCATGCCGCGATAATAACTGAGTTCAGCTTTGCAAGAGGCACATATACGCAGTGGGATATGAGTGAACACCTCCTAGATCACTGTCAGAAAACAGAATACCTTGTTTCATATTGTAACAAAATGCATTTAAAATACTATGGGGAAAATATGATCAAAGAGAGAGAGCCTGATTTTTTCAGATGTCCCAAAGCAGAAGCAGTGTTAAAATGTCATATTTTTAAAGTTCTCAAGATAGAAAGTAAGCCTGAATGCTTAAAAGTGCAAAATGGGTATTTCTAACTGTGGAAATGTCTAATGGCAAAAATAGGTAGGGAGGAATTGATTAGGTTGGCAGAAAAAGAGCAAACAACCAAGCAAACACAGGACATTTGTAGGAGCAAAGCTAGGGACAGGAAGGAAGAATTAGAATGTTAAGCACAAATAAAGTCCTCTTCTACAGGCTCCATAGATTTTCCTAAAAGAGAAAAAAGGAATTTGTTTCGGGGAGAACACGACCTCTAGAGTGTCTTTCCTCATTTAAGACAAATTTACCCACATTGAAGGCTCAGATCTAGAGCTCTTTCCTCAGTGGGCTGACACTGCCTTAGGCCACTAATCTCTTTGGGATTCACTTCTCCCTTGTCTTTCAGAGTGAAGGCACCTGCCTTGCAGTGGCTTCCAGTCTACAGCACTCTCACTGCTCTGGCTTGCCCTTCAGCCCCACTCACCGGCACAATCCTCTGGTATACCTCTGTCTGCTTATTGTCTGTCATTCCAGTGTTCCATGAGAGACATGAACTGGTCCATTCCCTCTGTCACCCTGTCATGCAATCCACATGACTCATCCTCACTAGTATCCTCACTAGTACCAAGAAACCATTGGTTTCTTCAAAACCAATCCATCCTCACTAGTACCAAGAAACCATTGGTTTCTTCAAAACCAATCCATGATACTTCTTGCAGGAAGTCTGCTTGATGAGCCACACTCACCAAACTTCCATTCCTCCTAGGCATATTTTAGTATAGAGATTATCACACGCAATCTGAATCATCTATTCACTTGTCTCTCTCTTCCAATAAGTTGGAAATATCTTAAGGGTACCTGCTGTTTTTTATATATCTTTGTGTATTCAGAGCTTGATTGGGACATGAAAAATGGTATAGGAGAATCTATGTTCATGAAAATCATGTTGCGTATATTCAACATAGCCTTTGGGTTGATATATTTCTAATGTCTTTAGCCATACCATTCTTCCACCCTTTGTCCCATGGGGTTTCTAGGCATAATTTTGAATATCTGTCCCCAGATGTCTTTATAGTGGAATATTATAAGGCAAGCAGGAGTATCCAAATTGTACCACATTCAACAGAGTGACCAAGAGGCAAGTGATGTGCTACTTCCACGATGAAGTGATTTGGCAAAGCACAAACTAGAATTACTTTAAATGAGGCTAAGCCGATACTTCGTACAAGGAAGTGTACCTTTTCATTCATTTATTTCATTTATTTTATGACTGTGGTAGGCTGAATCACCTGACTTCCTCAGCTGTGTGTCTTTCGTATGGTCCAGGCTAGCACTCAGCTCCCAGGAAACTGTGTTCCCTATCATACAATGTCACATCTTTAAGATTTGATGGTTGGGAGGGAGCGGGCTGGTGCAGCAATCAGAGGGAATTTACTGCTGGTAGATGGCGATTTGTTGCATTTTGCATTCTCTGATGTACAATGTCTTTGATTGCCAGCACAGTCATTTCAAGTTTGACATCTTTCTGTAGGGAACATCTGTGGCATGCAGCATCTCTGCACCGACAAAAAGGCAGACAAGACACTGTTAATTTTTTTTTAATCACATGATACAGCCTGACATATACAGTAACAGTTATGCTGCATCTAGGCTTGAATTATTCTTCAGTTTCATTTGAAAACTAGCAGTTTCTCATTTTGTTTCTTTCTCTTATTCTTTCTAACTGGCACCTTTGTATCCACCTATATTTTCAGGGCTCTGAGCTGAGGCCAAAATGATGGGGATTTCTTTCCCCTATCATCAGTGAATAAATATGTCCTTTTTTTTTTTTAATATGTCCTTTTAAATAAGGTGCTCAGCCACATGGAAGAGCCGAAAAAGTGTCGTTAGGGCCCATTGTTCCTTCAATCTTCCAAGTTCTTCCTCCTTTTGACATCGTCTGTCATTATCTCTCCACCTTAAAATTCTTCCATGTTGTTCACATTGTTCTAGCCTGTTCCAGAAAGGAGGGGAGACTTGAATAAGAAACAGGTGCACACCAAACATTAGTAATTTGGTGTTTTAATTCCTTCCCATTCCTCTTATATGCAACGACATTCACTTACTTTAACCACTCTTTATCAGACTAATATCAAATGAATCCCTTTGGGAAGAATTTCAGGCATTGATAGTAGTTTTTGAGGAATGAGGATTAGAAGCTTTTCTGCATACTTGTAGATAAAACTGGTCCTGCCTTTTCCTATGGTGCCCAGTATGATAGCAGAGCCCTGAACTGGCCATCTGATATCTGTTCTGGCTAATGCACCAAATCACTTGGGATCGTGGATAAGCTGACTTAGCTCTCTGGCCACAGTACTCCCAAATGCAAAAGAAGGAAATGTGTATTAAATGGTATGCACATTGCTCACAGCTCTAAAATCCAGCAGTTAATGAAAATTTCTGGAACATTTAAAAAAATGTCTTCCACTTTTAC
Source organism: Vulpes lagopus (assembly GCF_018345385.1). Taxonomy (NCBI): domain Eukaryota; kingdom Metazoa; phylum Chordata; class Mammalia; order Carnivora; family Canidae; genus Vulpes; species Vulpes lagopus. Next base: position 41,918,247 of record NC_054841.1, read on the forward strand.
ATAGGGTTGATAACAAAGCTAATGACAAGGCAACTGACTCTGGAGACTTATTATCACAAAGCATCCTATTTGTTTGCCACTAAGTGAGGTATAGATATAGCATTAAAAAAACAGAAACAAGATATAGGTTTCATCATGGAGTACCAACAATTTTTTCCCATTAACCTTTTAGATAATTTTGTTATTCACCTTTGTCCATATTTTGTTGATTACTTGCTAGGATGTTCCTCAAAAATTGCACTGCTCTATAAGTTTGGTTTTCTTATTATATTTATTTTGGTGTATAGGACGTATGCCAGCTTAGACTAGACACTGCCATCTTGACAGTGGTGTAGGATATTGGAAGCAATAGGAAAGATTAGTGATGACAACTCATTCTCTGACATTCTTTCCCTATGCCTCTATTTAGGTAAGCTCTGGGACTGTTTTGACTAATAGCATGTGGCAGGAGTAACACAAGATGTCTCCAGGCCTGGCCCCCAAAAGACTGGCAGTTTCCACTTTGTGTTTTGTCCAACACTCACTCTAAGATTGCTTTTCCAAAGGAAAGCCAGATCCATAGAAGAAGTGGAACTATGATTTTCCAAGACCATCATGCCATGATGAGCCTAAGCCCATGAAGAGGTGGTGGAAGATGAGACACCAAGATGAGGCCAAGGACTACCAAGTTGCCAGACATGTGAGTGAAGAAGGGAACTCAGGTATGAATCCTCCAGCGCCTGCTGCAGCAGCCAATGCCATGTGAATCAGTTGACAGCCACCCAGAAACACCCTTTCCAAATTCCTGACTCTCAGAATCTGGAGCAAAATGAAATGTTTGCTTTAACCACTAACAATGGGATCATTTAGTATGTACAAATAGATACCTGGCACTCATCACCAGGGAAATTCAAATCAAAACCACAATGAGATATCATTACAACCTGTTAGAATGGCAACTATCAAAAAGACATGAAATAACAAGTGTTGGTGAGCATGTGGAACAAAGGGAACCCTCATGCACTGTTGGTAGGAATGTAACTTGTATAGCCACTGTGGGAAACTGTATGGGGATTCCTCAAAAAGTTAAAAATAGAGCTTCCGTGTGATCTAGCAGTTCCACTTCTGGGTACTTGTCTGAAGGAAATGAAAACACTAAGTCAAAATGATATCTGCACCCCACGTTCATTGTAGCATTGTTTACAACAGCCAAGATGTGAAAGTAACCTAAGTGTCCATCAATGGATGAATGGATAAAGAACATGTGAATGTGATACAGATTGGTAGGTGATAGATAGATAGATAGATAGATAGATAGATAGATAGATAGATAGATATATAGAATAGATAGAGTGAATTTTAGTCATAAAAAGAAGGAAATCTTGCCATTTGTAACGATGTGGACAGACTTTCAGGGCATTATGCCACATGAAATAAATCAGAGAAAGACAAATACCACGTAATCTTACTTATGTGTGAAATCTAAAATCCAGCAAACAAAAACCCAAGCTGAAAGATACAGAGGATAGATTGGTAGTTGCAAGAGGCAGGGGGTGGCTGGTGGGCAAAAAGAGTGAAAGGAGTCAAAAGTCACACGCTTCCAGTTATAAAATAAATAAGTCCTAGTGATGTAATGTACAGCATGATGACTATAGTTAATAATAATAATAATACAAATAATATATTTGAAAGTTAAGTGAAATCTTAAGAGTTCTCATCACAGGGAAAAAATGTAACTATATATGTGGTGATGAATGTCAATTAGACTTGTTGCAGTGATCATTTTGCTATATATACAAATATCAAATCATGCTCAATGAAACTAATATAATGTTATATTTCAATTATACTTCAAAAAGGAAAGCAGAGGAGGACAAGAATGAGGAGAAGAAGAAAAAGGAGATGAGGTGGGGAGGAAGGGAGTGAGAAAAAGGGGAAAAAAAGAAATAGGCCCTTGGAATGAGCATTAAGACCTCTAATGAAAAGGGAAAGGAGATAGTCGTCCTTTTTATCTAAAAGTGGCAGGGCAGTGCTAAGTGTAGGGCATCACCAGCTGGCCCTGGGACTCAAAGTCTCTTTTAGATGGAATCAACAGGACATTGCTCCTTCATCAAGTCAAATATTTGTCTCTGCTAATGAAACTGCAGTGACTCTCCATTATCAATCATTGGCGGGAGCTTAATGGATCTAAAATCCCAGGTGGTAGGTACATGTTTGGACAGAAATATAAATAATCTCTTTTATTTGGTGTTGCAAAAGCATGAATCAGCAGAACACCACTTCACTGGAAAACAGGATTTGGGGAGTAGAGATAACTGATATACCATCCCAGATGGCAGTAGGTAACCTTCTTCCATTCTGAAACACCCCATAATGCATTCTGTGTTGCCATGTAAACCTCATTGCTGAGAAACTTCAGGTAGCTTGAGCCTTTTCCCTAATTATTCTTAAAGTCCTTTCTAGGTTGCTTATTCCTCTCTACTCAATTTGCAGGAGTCAGTCCTCCCAGCTGTAGGTTTGGAGGCTTTTAAATCTTTACATGTTTTAGCTTTTTCTGATGTGTGTGTGTGTGTGTGTGTGTGTGTGTGTGTGTGTGTGTGTGTGTTTAATTAATAGACCTTGTGGGGACAGCTCTGGACTTACAGAAAAAAAAATTGAGTGAAAGTACAGAGAGTTCCTATGATCCCACCACCACCGTCAAGTTTGCCTGCCTTGGTGTGGGACATGTGTTACCACTCATGGCCTATATCCATACATTATTATTAACTAGGTCCAGGATGCCTGGGTGGCTCAGTGATTGGCTCAGGGCATGATCCTGGGGTCCCTGGATCGAGTCCCACATCAGGCTCCTTGCATGGAGCCTGCTTCTCCCTCTGCCTGTGCCTCTGCCTCTCTCTGTGTCTCTCATGAAGAAATAAACTTTAAAAAAAATTCAAGTGTACAGTACAATATTATTAACTATAGTCACTGCTTTGCATTACATCCTCAGAACTTATTCATCTTATACTGAAGGTTTGTTCCCTTTGACCACCCCCAGCTCCTGGGAACCACCGTTCTATTCTCTGTTTCTAGGACTTTGACTTTTTTCTTTTGGATTCCACATATGAGTGAGATCATACAGTACTTGTCTTTCTCTGGCTTATTCTGCTAAGCACAATGTCCTTTAGTTTCATCCATGTTGTAGCAAATAGCAGAATTTCCTTTTTCTTATGGCTGAAAAATATTCCATTGTATAAATATACCACATCTACTTTATCTCTTTATCTGTTGACAGAAACTTAGGTTGTTTCCGTATCTTGGATATTTTGAATAAAGCTATGTTCTACCTTCTTAAGGACAAAATATCTACACAAATTATTTGGAATTCTCCTGCACAGCGAAGATATTTATTCCCATTTATTTAATAATCATTTTTATATTAGTATATACTCATGGACATTTAGTTTACACTTTGAGTTATAAACCATTAGTACTTTATTAATTTTCTTCCTCAAATTTTCCCAGTTTTGACCATTGAGAGACTTTCAGTTGGCTACTGTATACCTTTGGCATACCATCTATTATTGTAAGGTTTGAGTTTCAAACCATGTTATTCATTTCATTTCATTTTTTGAGCACTATCTTGCTTTCTGTACTACAGGATGCTCCAAGCTTATCTCATATATTTCCTGCCCTAGTCCTAAAATCATTCATTTATCCATGGAGCTCTCATTCTTTTTATTGGAGAATGGTATTAGAAACCAAAATCTGGACACAAAGTTACCCTTTCCTACTGGGATGTCATTGCTTCTAGACACTCCAAGCTGACAGAGATACATATGAGTATACTAACCCTTGTATATATACACATATCCACAAATATTTCTGTATGTAATAATCTGTATCTATATTAACATAATTTCTTATTTATGTCCAACACTAATCCATTACTATGTGGTTTGTTCTAGCCTCTTCCTCCTTGCTTATCTACAATCTCCTATACCAATAGTGAGAAACATAAATCTGCACACCTACCACCCATTTACTTAATTGTTCATTTCTACTATACACACACATATAATGGTTTCAGAATTGTTAATCTAATTCTTTACTTGTTAAGGTATATTTTATGGCCTAGAATGTGGTCTATGAGAATTTTCCATTTGAGTCTGAGGAGAAAACATATTCTGCTATTGTTGGATATAGTATTCTACAAATATCAATTAGGTCAAGTTGATTGATAGTGCTATTCAAGTCAACTGTATTTTTATTGATTTCCTGCCTGCTTAATCTATCCATCACTGGCAGTGGTGTTGAAATAACCAAATATAATGGTGGATTTGTCTATTTCCCCTTCAGTTATATCAGTTTTTGCTTCATGTATTTTGATGATCTGTTGCTAGGTAATCCATATTTAGGATTCTTATGTCTTCGTGGAGAACTGACCTATTTATCATTGGGTAGTATAGTACCACTCTTTATACCTGACAGTTCTCCTTCTTCTGAAGTCTGCTTTGTTTGAAATTAATATAGCTACCCCAGTTTTCTTTTGATTAGCATTAGCATAGTACATATGTTTCCAACCCTTTATATTTAAAGTGAGTTTTGCATAGACAGTACAAAGTTGAGTCTTCTTTTTCGTCTGACATTCTCAATGTTTTAATTGGTATATTTAGACCATTCATTCAAAGAGATTATTGGTATATTTGATTTAATATCAGTGGTGTTTGTAATTGTTTTTTGATGTCGAGGTATAGGGCTTTTTGTTTTTATTTTTATTTTTTGGTATTTATTCTGCAGATAATCTCTGAGCTCCCTAGATTTGTGGATCATGTATGTCATTAATTTTGGAAAGTTCTCAGTTATTATTACACCAAATATTCTTTTTGCTCTACTGTTTCTTTCTTCTCCTTCCAGTATTTCAATCATACATGTGTTACAACTTTTGAAATTGTCCCACAATTCTTGGATAGTATGTTCAGTTTTTACCATTTTTTTCTCTTTGCATTTCAGTTTGGGGATTTTGTATTGACCTACCTTCAAGTTCACTGAGTCTTTCCTCAGCTTTGACAGATCTACTCATGAGCTCTTCAAATACATTCTTTATTTACAGTATTTTTATTTCCAGCATATCTTTTTTGTTATTTCTTAGAATTTCCATCTCTCTGCTTATACTATCAATCTATACTTGCATCTAACCTTGTCTACTTTTTCCATTAGATTCCTTTACTTATTCATCATGAGTATTTAAAATTCTCTATGTGATAATTCCAAATTCTGTGTCATATCTGAGTCCGGTTCTGATGTTTGCTTTGTCTTTCCTTGTTTTGGGCATGTCTTATAATCGTTCACTGAATGATGGATATGTTATATGGGGTAATAGGAACTGAGGTAAGCGGTCCTCTAGCGTGAAGATTTGAGTTACTCTAAATGAGAAGTGGGCTTTGTTTCAAGTTTCCTATAGCTATAGGGCCAGAAGCTTCAAATTTCTCTAGTTTTTGTTGTTGTTGTTATTGTCTATTTTTATCATCCTTTATGAATTTGGGTTTCTTTACTCTTCCTTAGAGAAAATTTGAGTCTGTAACTAAATAGCTCTGTCTTCTAGATGTAACTCACTATTATTTTAACTGAAGCCCAGTTGGTGTGGTGGTAAACTGTAAGGAATGGGGAGGGGGCATTCTATAATCTCAGTTAATTAAATCTCAGTCACATAGTGGGTTTGTGTCTCTGGCCTGTGTCCTTTACATGTGTTTTTCTTGTAGAACTTCCTTCCTCCTCCTTAAGCAAAACAGGAAGGCTAAGAGGGGGAGTTGTGAGAGGAGTGCCCTTTCCCCACAGCTTTGGGACAAGGCTCTGGTTAAGAAGTTTCCCTGGAGAGTAGGCATTTGTTATGGAGAAAGCTCAGGACACCTTGCACAAGAACTGCTCTTTCTCTCACCCTGCCAGAACTACAGAGGATCCTTCTCAGATGTTCACCAACTACAAGATCTTTCTCAGATATTCATCATGTATACCTGGTAAAATTCCTGTAAGTAAAGCCTACAAAAAATGTAAGGCTGTCAGGACTTTCTCTCTCTCATGCTGATCCATATTCAGCCTCCAGAAATTCACCAAAATTTTCATTTAAGTGTCTCTTAAAACTTAGTCAGTTTATGACTTCTGGCTCCTACTCCAAGTAAGAGATCTCAGCTGCAACTCTCAATATTCATCATTTTCTCCTGATTTTGAGGTGGCCAGTTTTCCCTTCAAGCTCAGTTCTCTTAGCGATCCAAGAAAAGTCAGTGATGTCGGTTTTTCCAAATGCTTCTTATAAGAAAAGAGTAACAACTTCTGACTGACCTCTTTCAAGTCAGAAGTTTTAGGTTCTGCAGGGATGGCGCTTCTCAGGACAAGTTAGGGCTTGCTTTCTGGGAGAAGTTGTGTTAAGCTAACATGTGCTGCAATTTTTTAAAAAACAAAACTCTAAATGCAGGATTAATATATGAATCTACAATGTCGAACAATATAGTGAACTTAACCACCAAACTATTTGAATAATTTTTCTGTTCACTAAAGGAGAGATTATTAAGAGACAATTTTGGAATGTTAATAAAGAAATCATAATTTTTAGAAAAATGTATGGATGTATATCCAATTTAAACCCTAAAATCTCAGACAAAACATTGCTTAAAAAATAAATTCTGTTACTCATCAAAGTCTGATTATGGTTTTATTTGAGAAGAACTATGGGAATCCTGTATATTAAATGACATCCAATGGACTTACTTGATTAATTTAAGGCTGAACTATAAAAGAAGAAATAATCTATGTATACATATGGAAGTGAAAAAAAAAAATTCAACCTTCCTCCTATGCTGAATTAGGAAAAATCTACACTAATTCTGTGCCTCTCCTTCATTTTCAAATGACTACCACACTCAATCCTTCTCACCTCAGATGTGTGTGTGATTCTTCCCCCCAACACCAACCAATTCTGTGACACTAGCTGATATCCTGCAGTTTAACTCATTCTGACACTGTCTACCTGGAGGTAGCATTAGACCCTACTACAGATTAAGGGCTCAGATCCACAATTCAGCCCCCCTCAACTTCAGATGTCAATCTCACGTTCCAGTTGTCCCTTGTACTTCTGATCAATTAAATAAATTGGAGATTCCCCCAACCTACTCTTTAGGTTCAATGAATTTGCTAGAGATGCTCATAGAACTCAGGAAAACAGTTTACTTAACTGTTTACAAGTTTATTATAAAAGGATATAAAAAAGGATACAGGCAAGCACCAGATGGAATTGATGATAGGGCAAGGTGTGTGGGAAGGGGCATGGAGAGTTCACGCCCTGTCCCAGTGGGCCACTCTCCCAGCACATCCCCATGTGCAGCTACTCAAAAGCTCTCTGAACCCTGTACTCTTGGAGCTTTTATGGAGGCTTCCTCATGTAGGCATGATCAACGATTAGCTCCATTTCCAGCTCCTCTCTCTTCTCTGCAGAATGGGGACGGGACTGAAATTCCATGCTTCTATTCATGACATGGTCTTGCTGGTGACCAGCTGCCATCCAGGAGTCATCAAGAGTCACCTTATTAGAATAAAGACGATTATGACCCAGAAAACTCCAAAGGGTTTAGGTGTCAGCAACCAGGATCAAAGACCAAATATTAGAACAAAAGATGCTCCAAATGTTCTTATCAATTAGGATTGTTACCAGGGTTTTGGGAGCTCTGTACCAGAACCAGGGGCAGAAACTAATATATATATATTCTCTATTATCTCACTGTCATTTTAAACTAGCTTGGCATAATTTCTCTGTGGTTTTAATTGCATGGCACTGAATACTAGGGGGGAAAAGATAATATGTAAAAGAAGATGGTAAACAATTGAGTCTTCCATTAAAAAAAAAATTCCTGGGATCCCTGGGTGGCGCAGCGGTTTGGCGCCTGCCTTTGGCCCAGGGCGCGATCCCGGAGACCCGGAATCGAATCCCACATCGGGCTCCCGGTGCATGGAGCCTGCTTCTCCCTCTGCCTGTGTTTCTGCCTCTCTCTCTCTCTGTGACTATCGTAAATAAATAAAAAAAATAAAAAAAATAAAAATAAAAAAAAAATTCCTTTCTTCAGACCTACTTTTGAGGTAAGCACTTTCGAATTACTCTGTATATTGTGCCCATGAAAGAACCTCTCCGTGAGCAAACCATGAACATCTTGTTGATTTAACTCCTAAGGTTTCAAGGAAAGAATGAAGTATTGACATTGCTCTTTTCTACTCTCTGCACTGGATTTTTGGCTACTGACAAATGGGAAACTTTTTATGGTAGGGTAAATGCTTTCATTTCTCCATGTCTCAGCAGGAATAGAAATCAGAAAGCAATTGCTAGTCTGTGGGGGTAGATGTTGGGAAAGATATTCCACGAAGTATGGTCTTTGTATACAGTTCGCATCATCTCACTGTGGACATCCTTGCTGACGCTCTTTCTTTCCCTTCACCCATCACACATCTTCTGTACATGACACGTACTTGACTCTCAGGCATGTGGCATTACTCAAGTGAAATGGTTTCTGGGATCCAACCATTTTAGATGTAGAAAGACTTTAGGGATAAAATATTCCTTACTCATTTCTCAAAGCCAAGGCTCTGTAGTTCAGTGATGTGCCCAAGTTCACAGAGCTACAGCAAACACAGACCAATCACTGTGTCTCCCTTGCCGCCATCTTTCTTTTATAACAGCAAACCAACTAACAGATCAGAACATTGAGTGACTTTTGCATGAACTTGACTGATTTTCTAGTTTTATTTTATTGGCAAAAGTGGGGATTTGGGGGAAGCTTGAATCACTTTTCATTTCAGTGTGTTCTCTTCAGTTAAGATGTCCTTTGAGTCACGTGTTGTTTTTCCTTTGAACCTTTAATTGCCACTGCACAAAATGTAAAAATAACCTAGGTTCTCAAAATCTGTACTTGTGGCAAGAACACTTGATTATTTATCTCTTCATCTGTCCTATATACAAAGGCTGCACACAGCCCTGTGTTCTGTAAAGACTTTTCCTCCCTGGGGGCTATTCTTCTCTGTGTGGGGAGCCAGCTTCTCCCTTAGTGATGGGTCAGGTGTAATCATCCACGTATATAACAAGCTCCCTTTTCCCTGCAGACAAGATGAGCTTTTGGGCTCTGTGGTAAGGCTGTGACCATGCTAACTACCCTTTGTTTGGGATCAGAGTCAGAGCCCCTCTGTCAGGATACTACTCCCTGGGTCCACGTCCCTGGGCTCCAATTCAGGGCTGGCTGGTCCTGTGTTTTGCATTTGGAATCTTTCTCTTTATGGATTTGATTATGTCCAGATTTTATCCTGAGGATGTTTGCTCTTTATACTCAATCTTCTGTCCAGTTCAGTCAATATTTGTCTTCTGTATCAATACTCTTCTTTCTCATCCCAGTATTTACCTTTCTTACTCACTTTTACTCCCTTTTAATTTCCCCCAGCTCATTTTTTTCAAAAGTGACTTTGTAATCAAACTTACCATTTATTTTTCCCTGCATCCCTTCAGCTGGCCCCTTACTGAATCCTTGCTTCCTGGAAGCACTGGCCTCTGCATACTCCACTGTGACCTGTTAGCAAAAAGTAGCAAACCTTCTACATGCATGGCTTTTTCTTTTCTCCTTCCTTCCCACCTTTCTTCCCACCTTTCTTCCCTCTTTCTTTCTTTCTTTCTTTCTTTCTTTCTTTCTTTCTTTCTCTTTAAGTCTCTTTTTCTTCTGTGTAAGTCTTTCTAATGGACTTTGTCTACTGGTGAAGATGGATTCTGTCTGAAAAGCAACAGGAGAAGGAGATGAAAAAGTCACTTCATGATAAATATCTCCAAATTCATTGACTTCAAAGAAAGTTTACCCACACTGATAAAGGTTAAGCCACGCTTCTGGAATCAATGACTTAGGAACTATCCTGCCTCTAACATCAATAAGAAATCACTCAGAGACTTCACAACTATTTTCCTCTGCCAGGAAGGCTCTTGCCCCTACTCATAGCCTCACTAATTCCTGCTTATACTTCAAATAATAAATTAATATCATTTATTTACAGAAGCATCTCCTGACCCTTCAATCTAAATTATGTACTTTTATTGGTCAAGTCTACCTTCCTCTGAACATCAGATTCTGATATCCCACAACGTACTCGGTATCTCCCCTTGATGTCCGGCTGTCATGTTAATAAGTACTAAGTACTAATAAGTCATGTCAATAAGTACTAAGTACTAATAAGTCATGTCAAACTTAATAAGTACAAACTGAACTCTTCATTTGTTCCCCTCAGTCATTTGTCCTTTGGTTTTCCCCATTTCAGTAAATATCATTATACTTTGCCTCGTCACTCAAACCCCAAACCATAAAGTTATCTGTATTAGGTTGGGTTTCTTAGAAGCAGAGCCTAACTAAGATGGAGATTCTTATAGGAGTGGTGCATCAAGAGAGAGAACTCACGAAAACCTTGTAAGGGTGTGAAGGAAGTTGTAAGGACAGGAGAAGGAGATTGGCAAACCAGTGGCTTCTGATGTAGTCTAGCCTCAGCCTGATGCTGCAAGGAACTCTAGAGCATGAAGGACTGGGCTTTGTGGCCCAGTATCAGTGAGTCACTGGTTGCAAGCTTCCCACATTTGATGAATGTGCTCCATTGACTAAGGTCAATTCTCCAGGGAAGGAGGCAGTTAAAATCCATTAGCAAGGAATCCAACCACTAGAAATTGGCATACCGCCTGGTGAGGGGGTATGCACGGAGCACCAATAGAGTCTATTGTACCTACCCAATATCCATCCCTTCTTCCTCTTACCAAATTATCTCCTCCACTTTTAGTCAATCCTGAGAGCTCTGCCTTCAATGAATGTCCCAACACTGTCTTTTTTTTCCATCCATACAACTTTTCTATCTACCCTCAGTCCCTTGATAATTTCATTTAGTTGCATGGTTTTAATGCCATTTTTTATGCTGTGAACTCTAACATTTTCTCTCCAGCTTGGACCTCATCTTGCACTCTAAACCATACTGCTCACTTGATCTCTACATTTGGATGAATAATAGGTACCTCCAACTTGCTGTTTAAAACTGGCCTCCTGATCTCCTGCTACTTCAAAAGTATTTCAGTTTTTCTCATCTCAGTAAATGGCAATTTCATATTTCCAGTTTGTTCAGATTGAAAATCAGAAAGAGAGAGAGAGAGAGAAGAGAAATTTATTATAAGATATTGACTATGTGATTATGTAGACAAGCAAGTCCCAAGATCTGCAGGTGGGTCAGCCAGCTGGAGACGGAGAGAAGTTGATGGTGGACTTCCAGTCCAAAAGTCAGCCAGCTTGAGACCCAGGAAGAGTCAATGTTTCAGTCTGAGTCTAAAAGCGGGAAAAATTATCTTGTACTCAGGAGAGGATCTGCCTTTTTGTTCTAGTCAGGCCTTCAGCTGTTTGGATAAGTCCCACCTATGTTTGGAAGAGCAATCTGCTTCACTGAATCTACTAATTTATTTTTTTTAAGATTTTATTTATTCATTCTTGAGACACAGAGAGAGGCAGAGACACAGACAGAGAGACAAGCAGGCTCCATGCAGGGAGCCTGATGTGGGACTCGATCCCAGGTCTCCAGGATCACACCCTGGGTCAAAGGCAGGTGCTCATCTGCTGAGCCACCCAGGTGCCCCTACTAATTTAAATTTTAATCTTATCCAAAACCGTCTCACAGAAACACCCAGAATATTTGAACAAACATTTGGACACTCCGTGGCCCCACATAGATATGGTAATATCTTTACACATAAAATTAACCATCACAGATGGCTATTTAGTATTCTCCTTAAACCCTCCTTTTACCAGTTTAGTTGTCCTTGTCTTGGCTTCAAGTGTCCTGCACTGTGCCTATCTTCAAAGGATGCTCTGGGGCTAATGCAGCCACACTGCCCATGTAGAGCAGAGAGCAAGCAAGCACAGAGCTGGGAGTTCCTTGGAATTGGCCTCCTCAGGGTTCCCCTGAGCCAGGAATTGGCTGGCTAATGCAGGAGTATGAAGCCTCTGGCTCATCTTCAGACTTCAGACTTCAGACTGCCTCATCTTCAGACTTCAGACTTCAGACTTCTTTCACTCCCTTACTGTTTTTTGGGGGGATTAGATATTTAATAAAGCATTTGCACATGGGGTTCCTAAATGGCCAGTCAAGAGTATGCATCCAACTCTTGATCTCAGCTCAGATCTTGACCTCAGGGTCATGAGCTCAAGCCCTGTGTTGGGCTCTGTACTAGTGTGGAGCCTATTTAAAAAAAAAAAAAAAAAACATTTGCACATAAATTCTTACTCTAGGATCTGCTTCTTAGGGAACCTGGCCCAAGACAGCAGGCTTTCTTGTCATAGCTTGTTGACTTTAATAACACTTGTCACTTCCTTTCTAAAGCCAGTCCCTACTCAGTTTTAGGTGATAAAGTTTCCTAAAATTTTAATATCATCACATGGTCAATTAAAAACATCCTTTCTGATGATACTTACCATTTACATTGATTTGATGGAACTGGAGGCTTTTATGCTAAGTGAATAAGTCAATCAGAGAAAGACAATTATCACATGGTTTCACTCTTATGTGGTATATAAGGAACAGCACAGAGGATCATAGTGTACGGGATGGAAAAGTGAATGGGAAGTCATCAGAGAGGGAGAAAAACCACGAGACACTCTTAACTATAGGAAACAAACTCAGGGCTGCTGGAAGGGTGGTGGGTGCGGGATAGGGTAACTGGGTGATGGGCATCAAGGAGGGCATGTGATGTGAAGAGCACTGAGTGTTATATGCAACTGATAAATTATTGAACTCTACATCTGAAACTAAATATGTACTGTACGTTGGCTAACTGATTTAAATTTAAAGATAAATAAAATAAAAATAAAAGCATCCTTTCTGTGGCATCAATAAGTAGAAGCAAACCTCACAGTTAGGAAGGTATGGACTCTGGAGTCAGCGTGTACCTCTAGTCCTAATCTTCTGTGGTCACACACACACACAAAAGAGTCAAACTCGCTACAATGCCCTCTGGGAGAGAAACCCCTACCATCCAAACCTCCCAGAATGAGAATCTGGGGCAGCCTGCCATTTGCTACACTGTATGCTTGTCTGTGAAATGAGAGCACCAGGGAAGAAACTCTGGAACTAATAATAAGATCCAGTTAGCATTTAATTTACACACATGCTGATTTATTTTATAATTGCAGGTTACTGGAGAGGCATGTCTTTCCCTTCCTGAGCCCCCAATGACTGTAAAAAGTAATTACGGAAATGGCTCAGCTCAGCTTATAATGTGGAAGCCTCCCATTTCTTGAAATGACTTGACCCCTGTGTTATTGAACTTCCCCTGAAGAGAATTGTGAGCAAGAAACCCACCTCAGTGAGTGGAATATTCCTTTTCTGTACTCATATAATAGGACCTACTGTAATTACCTTTCTGTTCTCCATACAAGCAGGTACCTAGAAGACTGGAAAACACAGTCATTTTTAAAGAACCTGATGATAAACGCTGACATAGAAAATCCTTTAGAAAATAGTTACATGGTGTTCTGGAAGCCAGGGTGCTTCAAGGGATTTTCTGCCAGTTGTGAATCTAGGTCGTCAAGCTGTAGAACTTTGTGTACACACACACACACACACACACACACATGCACACACACACAGAGTTATCACTTCTCTAAAGCCTGATGCTTCGAGTGGCCTGTGACAAAGGCTGACAGGGTGAGAAAGGAGGATGACAGAGGACCCATGAATGACTACATGAGCATTTCACTAATAAAAGCCCTCCTGGTGACCTGGTAGCATCCGCAAACCCACTCTGTAATGACCCAGAGACAGGCTAGACCACTGCATATTGTCTTCCATTACATGCCTCACCTTTTCTCCTGTTTACTCCCACCCCAGGTTTGGCCTCTTGGCCTTCCCTGGTCTTGACTTCCAGACCAAGACTTCACAGGAGATGAGACGCCCTTCTGTACAGTTAAGTAGAAGTCTACCAGATGAAGGCAGAGAGATTCCAACAGCTCCAGCACCAGCAACATAAAGGGGGTGGGAACAGGAAATGGAGCCACATGGCAGGAACTCAAAGAGTCCATGATGGTAAGAAAAGGTAAGGGTGGACTGAGCAAGAAAAGGTAAGGGTGGACAAGAAGGCAAAATCCATCTCAAGGAGAAATTCATATGTCAGGCAGGAGTTTGGATTTAAATAGCTATCAAAATGTTTTGGTGGGGGGAAGGACACATTCCTAGGTTTCCAGGAACATACCTCAGGCAGCAGTGCGGATGGCACCTTGATGGAGCCGTACTGGAGGCAACAAGGATAGACAGAGCCTACTGAGGTTCACTGGTCTCATGAGCAGTGGTCAAAATACAGAATGGGAGAAGAGGGCAGATGACAGACAGAGCTGTTGGGTTGAGCTGTCAGGAAGAAAGGATTGTAGAAGTCACACTGTTATGTCAGTGCATTGAAATGGTGCTGGGGCAAAGCCCAGAAGCCAGTCTCTTTGGGAGCTTAGTGGGGGAATGTCAGCAGAATTCCTGAGAGATGATCAGACCAGAAGAGCACCTTTCAGGTTCCTCCACACCCAGGGCTAAGCAAGAGATTGCTGCATTTATTGATTTATTTGTGGTTATTCACAGGCACTGAAACAGTCATTTCTGCAATTCCCTTTAGTGGATCTTTAGTGGATGTGATGAAATGAACCCTATTGTGGGAGATAGGGTGGGAAGGGGTCCTGTGTTGCCAAACTAGGTTTCCTGGTGGTATAAAACTGTTTTTATTTAGAGTGAGGTTCCATTTAGCTGAATTGATGCTGCCTTTGACACATACTCAGTGCTTTAAATATCACCTGCTACTAAGGGCTTTGTTTTCCCTGGGCCCTGAGAAGGGATCCCCAGATTGTTGATGAGAAGCTATTCAGTAACAGCCTGCAAGTGTTTCACTGATAACGTTCTCTTGACTGATTCATCAGGGCTGCCCTGGTGCAGGTGGGAGCCTGTGGCTGGGTCTCCCTAAGCAGGTGTCACTGCCCGCCATGGCCTTGAGCCTTTAGAATCCTATAGGCAAAGAACCTAAAGGGAGGGGAGGAAGGATCCTGGTGCAGTCTTGTCCCAGACTTCACCCTGCTTAAGTCGTGCTCAGGCCCACAAGCACACTGTTTTCCCTTGTCAATTCTGTGAAGTGAGTGGGAGGCTATATGGTGAACACTGTGTGCTCCTAGCTTGAAAAAGAAAGGAAGGAGAGGTTTTATAGAGTTCTGCAGTTTTTTCAAACCCAACCCATGATTCCCGTGTGAAAGAGAGGCAAGAATCAGGTATAAGTGAGCACCAGGGCCACAATTTCCCTCTGTGGAAATTTCCCCTGGATGCAGAAGCTTATGTTCTAATCTCACGGCTTCCTATGAAATTGTTATGGGCAATTATCTAATCTCTACCACCTCTTCCAGATCTGAGACACCTAGGAATGTAGCCGTAATAATTAACATGAGTTTTCTTGATCAGTGAGGTTAACAGGTTGAAGCCAAGGGAGAAGCAGCAGTGCTCGAAAATCCTTTCTTGCACAGCCTTGAAGAAGAGCTATCTAAGGTGCTAAGGAGCTAGAAGGACCACAATAATCTTCCATGCAAACTAGGAAATTTCTGAAAATGAATGAGAGTGTGCTTACTGTTTCTACCAGCACAATAGGCCTCAACTGAAATAAATAGTCACTTTGAGAGAGCAGCAACCCTTGGTAAGATGATCTTGATACTGTCATTCTTTGTCCTGCTCCCTTTAACTGCATGCTTCCTACCAGTCTGCCTCCATGGACTGAGTTAGTCCCTCCATCCCTATTGGTTTACTTTTTATCAAGAACACACTATCAAACTATTCTTCATCAAGCACCTACTTTTAAACTGTGTGGTAGATTGTTGCAAATACAGCTCCTTTACCCATGCCCTCAGGTAGTCCCTCCCACACTGGCTTTGGGCATAGCCATGTAGCTTGCTTTGGCCAATGGAACATTATTAGCAAGCATACTACAGACAGAAGGTTGAAAAATGTTTGCATATTAGGACACAATCTCTATCACTTTTAGAACTTTGCAATTGCGATGCAAATAACCTCAAGTTTGCCCACTGGATAATGAGAGTCCACACAGAATAGAAAAGACCAGGTAAGGTCATCCTTGACCAGTCAAAACCCAGACAATTTAGCTGTTGATTGTGGACACATGAGCAAGCCCATTTAAGAGCGGCATATGTTTTTGGAGAAGCCTATCCTGAATTTCCAACCTACAGAATCATAGGTTAAATAAACAGTTGTTGTTTTAGGGCAACAAATTTGGAGTTACACAACAAAAGCTAACTGATGCCAATTATGGTGTAGGGATGAAAGAGATAATTCACAAATATAGCACTGTACCTGGCATATTGTAAATATTTAATATCATAAATATTCAATTCATATCATAAATATTACTATCCTATGTGATGGGAAAGTACTAAAGAAGTAACAAGGACGTTTATGTCCTCAAGGACTTTCCTACACTCTGGTTATGTGAATAAACCTGCTCATATGAAACGGTAAAAGAATAATCCAAAGCACCATGTCTTTGAGTGCAAAAGTACTTGTTACTAATATTTGAATATTCTCATAGAGAATTCTTCACAGTTTGTACCTGAAGAACAGAAATGATGATTACATGGAGAACCTTGTTCTGACCCCTAAGATGAAGTGGGTGGGTTTGATTTCTTGTTACCAAGGTAACCTCTTTCAATAAACCTTGAAAAGATAATTACTCTGTGTGAAGACTTGCTTTGCATTGCACACCAATATAGTTCACAGACAATACATTTCCATAAGAAACAACAGACATGTAAGATCACCTGGATTTTATGAAGTGCAACTATTCAAAGTGTAAACTATGTGTTTATAAAAGGACTTCTAATCAGCATTAGTTTAAAAGTGGCTCATCTCAATGTACAAGAACTTAAGTATAGGGACTTAAAAATATAAATTCATCCAACCTCCCCATTTACTAGTCGTGAAACTGAGACACAGAAATATTAAACTATAAGCTCAGTGTCTCAGAGCGTATTAAAGGCAGAACTGGACTAAAAATCAGGTTTCTTGATTCCTGGTCTAGTACTCTTCTGATCACTTTGTGTATTTTTCTATGGCTATCTACCAATGAGGCAGAATGCATTTTAAAAATATAATGTTATTTTTAATTCTTTAAGGTAGCAATTAATAGTTGACAACAACTCAAAAATGCAACAAAGCACAAATTAGACTATAACACCAGTCCTTCCACCAAGAAATAATCATGGTTAATTTTTCAGACATATCTTTCCAATCACCTTTCTACAGACAGATAATGTATTTTTAAAAGAGGAAAAGCAATCACATTGTACTATGTTTTAACTTGTTTTTTTTCCTTTAATACTTTATTGTAAATATATTTTCCATGTGATTAAATATACATCTATAATACCATCTTATTGGCATGATTTATCAGCATGGCTTATCTCTCTGTGGTTTTTACATAGACAAATTCATTAAGCTTGATTCTCAAATTAGGTCTGTCTTATATTTCTTCTGCCTGAAAGGTCAGCCTCAATTTGCTCCAGACATAATTCTAGTGAGTCCCAGGAATCCAAAAAGAATAAAACCACCTTAGTCACAGCATAAGGAAAAGAAACCAAAGCCCACAGCTCTTAGACATCACAAAAGGGGCTCGGTATTGTTCATGAAAAGGGTGTTGCATATTAAAATCACAATTACCCCCTTTCTCTTGTTAAATTGGAAAAAATCAACAAGTCTGACAACACATAATATTGGAGAGCATGCAGTGTGTGGAAAAAGCAGAACCCTCGTGTATTAGAGATGAGAAGAGAAATGCATACAGCTTCTAGGGAGAGAAATTTGGCAAAGTCCATTACAATCCCAGTATATTGAAAGTACATCTCTCAGTTCAGCAATATTTACCCAACTCTAGGAAATATCATTCACTATCTAGGAAATATCATCCATATTTATCATTGCAACACAATTTCTAGTCAAGAAAGCCTAGAAACACATAACTACTCATAAATAGGGGATTGGTGGCTTCTTCATAGAATGTAAACCTCCACAGACACAAAGAATGAGAAGACCTACTATATAATGATACAACATAAGGTCCAAGTATTAATGTTAAGTGTGACAAGCAAAAGACAAGATAATACATAGACTGTGCTGCCTTTTGTGTAAGATGAAAAATATATTTATTAGCACAAGAATTCTGAAGAGATTCCTTTATCATTAAGAATCTTGGGCACCATGGAAATTGATATGATTGACCAGGTAGCAACTTGGATCCAAGTTTGGGCAAATCTACACTGATTAGCAGCAAACAAGTTGTGCTTCTCATGTCACTTATTTTGTTTATAAACCAGTCTGCTATTTGTTTTTTTTTATTTTCCTACAGATTGCTGCTTTCCTCAAGGAGACTGGGCAAATTAAACACTGTTTAAGGCCAGAACAAGGTCACTTCTGCTTTAGGATATGACTGATTCTCCAGACCAACACTTGCATTGGCCTTTTATAAACAAACCTTTGACATGAGTTCTGAATTAGCCTATGAGACTCCAACTAAACAGTTAAGTTGAAAATAGAAGGGAGAACATTTTCACAATCTTTTCTATTGTTGCTTATTATTTTATGTCAGTGATGCAGATGGAGAAGTTCTCCTCCTCATAGAGACTGAGCAACTGAGAGGCAGAGAAACCTGGACTTACAACCTGGTTATTTCCATGGGATGAGTAAATTGTTTTCTCTAAGGCCTTCTGTAGACACACACAGATATATTCCAAGCATGTTCTGACCTTTAAAGGGTAGAGCCATAAATCTCCTCTTACAAGAAAGACTACTACTACTGTCTGCAGTCCATTACTATCAGCTCTGTTCTGCAAAAGGATGGACCTTAGGCCTGTCATTTCTCCAGTTATTGTGGCCTTGTCTCTTTCCTTTACATTATCCTTCTCAGAGCACAGCATTCAATGTCTTCTGCATTTCCTACCTTCTGTTGGAATTGTGAGACACAGGTCAGACCATTTAATGGCTCGGCCAGCTTTCCAGAACTTCAGTGATCTTAAAGTCTAATCTGTTCAGCTTTTGAATTTTTTAGATCTTCCTATATATCCATAAATTTCTCTTTTTTAAGATTTATTTACTTATTTTAAAGTGAAGGAGAGCAAGCAAGAGGAGGGGCAGAGTGAGAGAGAGAGAATCTCAAGCAGACTCCACTCTCTAAGCATGAAGCTCAATGTGGGGCTCCATCCCACAACCCTGAGATCAGAGTATGAGCCAAAATCAAGAGTGAGACACTTAACCAAATGAGCCATCCAGGGGCCTCTACATCCATGAATTTCTGAGGGTAAGACATTCAAAGCCCAAGTGCTCAACATTTAGGTTTGCCTCATGTTGGTGTCACCTAATATCCCACGGCAGATACTGTGAGGGTGACTTCCAGAACCTCTCAGTACTCATTCTACATGTTGAAAGCAAATACCAGGGGATCCCTGGGTGGCTCAGTGGTTTAGTGCCTGCCTTCGGCCCAGGGCACGATCCTGGAGTCCCGGAATCGAGTCCCGCGTTGGGCTCCCAGCATGGAGCCTGCTTCTCCCTCCTCCTGTGTCTCTGCCTCTCTCTCTCTCTCTCTCTCTCTCTCTCTCTCATAAATAAATAAATCTTTAAAAAAATAAAAATAAAGAAAGCAAATACCAGTGATTATCTGCCTGAGGGCTCACTTCTTGCCTGTGTATAAAGCAAACCAAAAGTGTCAAGAGTCAATGTTTCTGGAGTCATCTTCAATCAGTGATGAATAGGGAACTAGTCCCTAAAGATCTCAGTTTTTCTCAATTTTCTCATCCTTTACTTGTAATAACTGTAGGCATGTTCTACACAGGCTCCCAGAGTTCTCCAGCTACATTACACTCTAGCTGGCCAAAGTGGTAACCAGGTTGACCATATGCCGTTATAAATGCTGCAGTAATGTGATAAAATAAAATATCAAGAGAAATCTTAGTTAGTAAATCACTTATCTCTCAACACTGGATTGAAAAAAAAAAGCCAAAAAAAATTTTTAATTCATAGGTAAACTAGCTGGTAAAAAAATAAAGGAATTCTTTGAAAAGTAGAAATAATGACAAAAAGCCAATCCAAAGAAAAAAGCAATGTTGATGCCAACATTTTTTTCTCTATGGTTGTCTCTAATCTCAGGTTCTCTAAACCTTGAATTTTAGTGGGGTATGTGATAGGGAAAAAGAGATAAAACTTGTGCCCAAATTGGGAGGGGACCTGATCAAGAATCTATACGTGAGGCTGGGACCCTTAGAAGACAGTGCTCTGGAGTGCAGACTAAGAAAGAATACCAGACTGGTGGGAAAGATGATAGTAGTCCATTCATGTCTCACCTTGACAATAGAGAAAACATTAATAATAGTAATAATTTTTAAAAGAAACTTGTTTAAAAAACTGTGACCATAAACCACCATCACCAAATTAGAATTAATGTAGCCCAAACATCCTGAAATAATCCAAGCTCTGATGGTAAATTTAAGTGTTCCTGGTTGGTAGCACCCTGATAGCTGGCAGAAACAAAGGCAAATCCTTTCAGAAAGGACCATCATCCTGACTCAAAATTCCAAAGCACTCCAAGAGATGATCTAAAAGAAATGAGCTCACAATCAAATATCACCAAATATGTAAGAAACAAGGCATGATGAATGACAGGAAAAACAACAAATGAGATAATCAAACTAATAATGATTGCAAATATTAGAATAAACAGAAGATATAAGATAAATAGATTTAATAAATGTAGAGGTATCAAAGAGATAAAAATCTAATGAAGGAATAAGAGACACTCAAAACTGAACAGGTATATTGGAAAGTGAACCAAATGGGACCTCTTAAGAAAACCATCATAAATAAAATGAGAAATTCAATGGGCAGGGAAAACAGCAGATAGACACATATGAGATGAGAGTTCATAAATGGGAGAATCAAACTAACAAAGGAACCCAGTGATGTATGAGAAAACACCATACAGAGCTGGTGTGCTGGAGAACAGAGTGAAAGGATCTTATGGGTGATCAAGGCTCCAAAAAGCAAATTAAGAGGCAATCTCTGAAGACATAATCACTGAGATATTTCCAGAACTGCTCAAAGAATTACATAATCCTCAGATACAGAAAGCACATTGATCTTGATCAGGATAGATAAATGACAGATAAATGGGTAGATAAAAATCCACATGTAAATATATCCTAGTTAAACTATATAACCCCACATTAAAAAAAGAAGGAAAAAGCCTCTTCTAAATAGCCAGGGAAAAAAGACAAATATATTACAATTAGGAAGAGAGCTTCCATATCAATGATGATAGAAAGCTCAGGACTGTAGGATAGTTTTTCAAAGCACTAAGAAAAAAGCTACTGTCAGCACAGATTTGTACAGTCAGTAAAGATAAATTTAAAAAGAAAAAGAAAAAAATAAAAAAAATAAAAAGAAAAAGATTAAATAAAGACATTTAAAGACAAACAAAATGGAGACTTTTCTATCAATAACTCTATTTACAGAAACTTCAAAAGATAAACTTCAAAGAAAAGCCATCATGCTCAGAAAATCTAAGCTACAAGAAGGAATGGAAAGCAATGAAAATTATAGACATGTCATGGTAAGTCAAAGGAGTTAAGAAATAAGGTTGAATAAAATCCTTGACAACAACAGTATAGAAATTAGAAGGTGGTGATTGGAGGTCAAGCACTCTAAAGTAAAATCTTATTGTTTGGGAGAAGCATAAAGAGTGCACTGAATTTGAGACTTTGTTAAGTTTACACCGGGTAAGTGTGCTCAATTTTCTATAATGTACGAGGAGGCCTTCTGGGTATGGAGTGCTGTTTCTTAATCTAGATGCTGGTTACATGAGTATGTTCATATTGTGAAATTCCAGTAAGGTGTGCACCTACTATATGTATATTTTTCTCTTTTTTAAAAAAGATTTTATTTATTTATTCATGAGAGACGGAGAGAGAGACAGACAGAGAGAGAGAGAGAGAGAGAGAGAGAGAGGCAGAGACACAGGCAGAGGGAGAAGCAGGCTCCATGCAGGGAGCCTGACGTGGGACTTGATCCTGCGTCCCTAGGATCACTTCCCGGGCGGAAGGCGGCACTAAACTGCTGAGCCAGCCAGGCTGCCCCTAATGTATATTTTTCTATACTTAAATTATACTCTACTGAGAATTTAAAACATAAGGAGGGAAATATCTAAGATAACCACTGAAATAAAAGAAATAGGGTTATATGATTTCCCAACACGGAGAAAAGTGAATTAGAGAAATACACACATGATGCAAAAGAAGACAAACAAGGTAAAAAAGTAAAGGAAGAAAAGAAGCATAAAAAGGCAAAGCAACAGAAGAAAATGTAAAATAAGATAATAAAAGAGAATTCAAATATCTGTAATCACAATCTGTAAATTTTATTAAAAAACAAAATTTAATTTTCAGTAAACTCTGCTTTTATATCCTCTCAAAAAAAGAAAAAGATAAAAATTTATGGACCACCATAAGAACTTTGAAAACATAAAGCAAATGGTTTTTATAATCATACCTAAAACAAATGGCATAAGATATTATGCAAATACTAACTAGGGTTGGTGTAGATGTGTATAATATTACACAAAAATAGGCTTTCTGAACAAAGCATTACTCAGAGGTAAAATCAGTCACTAAAAAGTGGTAAGAATTTCAATTCACAAAAACATTGCAGGAATTCTGAGACTGTATGATACCAGGAACAGCTGTAAAAGAAACACAATTTGCAGAAGACTGGAAGAAATTGGCAAATCTATCATGGTAGTGGAAGGTATTTAACACTTCCTTCTCTATAATTGAATGATCAAGGACAGAGAGACAGAGAAAGAAAAGCATAGAGATAGAAAGGATTTGAATAATGGTAGGCACCATAGCTTGCTCTTTAAAAAGTGTTATCCTTGGGAGAAACAAAAATCATTTTAAAACATGACTTCAGTACCTGAAATAAAAACACCTACATATCTCTGGATAAGTTTGTTTAGAATGTTCTTTTAAAAATGAATAAAATAAAATAAAATAAAACAATAAAACCATATGGATTTTTTTTCTGATTCCAAAACCAATCTAATATGCTCAAATAAAATAGCAAGATCTAGAAAGTGCACCGTTCGGTGTTTGGTCTTCATTAGACATCCTTAATCTCCGGTGTGAGGCAGGAAGTGTTTTTAATGAGTCTGTATTGTGAGAGTCACACACATTGTCAAACCCAGTACAGGTGACCACAGGCCTATCAATTAATTAAACCGCTCCGTTCTGCTTTGAAGCCTGGAAAATCACTGGTTTGAAATTGTAGAGGAGAAAACCAGGTCAATGTATTAGCTGAGATTACAGAATCCTATAAAAAGATGGTTTTTTTATTCAATTAGAGGGTGCATTTATTTATTTATTTTAAAGATTTTATTCATTTATTTGAGAGAGAGACAGAGAGAGAGAGAGCATAAGACGGGGGTGCGCAGAGGGAGAGGGACAAACAGACTTCCTGCTGAGTGGGATGCCCAATGCTGGGCTCAATCCCAGGACCCTGGGATCATGACCTGAGCCAAGGGCAGAGGCTTAACCAACTGAGCCACCCAGGTGCCCCTAGAGGGTGAATTTAAAAGGTAAGAACTGAGCAAATGCTGCTTTTATCAATTGGAATTTTTCCTATTCTCTCCCTGAGAGCAACAGTTGGTATGCACATGCAGCTCTTAGGGGTCAGAAGCTTCAGCACAAGTGGAAAATGAGATAAGGTGGAGAATAGGCTATATATTCTGGTGTCCATTTAGAGGCAACAGTGAGAACAGATCCACTGGTTTCAGACCAGGCACCTGGTTCTTTCCCTGTTCCTCTGATGAACCGTTTAGACATTTGGCAAAGTATCATTCATTTTGCAACCTGACAGGGAGCCATTTACAAAGGTTTGCTTTTTCTTTGGGGCAACTCCCAAGCATGAAGAGAAATTCTTTAGATGGTTTATGTATTTGTTTTCCATTGTTCTCATTACAAGTAACAGCAAAAACAGCAAATTTGTGTTTGTGTTATACATAACACATATAACACAAACAGCAAACACATATAACACATATAACAGCAAACACATATAACACAAAAAGCTCATATAACACAAATTTATTACCCTCAAGTTCTTAAAGCCAGAAGTCCAACATGGATTCACTGAACTAGAGTCAAGATGTCAGCAAGGCTGTGCTCCTTTCTGGCGGCTTCAGGGAAACAGTCATTTCCTTGGTCATTTGGTTGTTGACAGAATTCAGTTCCTTTCAGTTGTAAAACTCTCAGTTGAGGGCCATTCTCAGCTTCTAGAGGCCATGCACGTTCCTTGGCTTCAGTCTGTTTCTCCATCTTCATAGCTATCGGCAGTGGGTAAAGTCCCCATTATGCTTCAGATCTCCCCTTCTTCTTCTGTCTAATCTCCCTCCCCAGAGTTGGAAATGGTTCTCTGCGTCTAAGGATTCATGGGATTAAATTGGACCCCACCCCCACACCCAGGCTAAGCCAGGCTCCTCTCCCCATTGCAAGCATAACCTTATTCACAGCTACAGAGTCCCTTCTGCCATCCATATAAGGTTAAATAGTCATGAGTCCTAGAGATTAAGTCATGGGCATTTCTGGGGCTTTTGTTCTGCTAATCACAGTGGGATAAAGAGGTGGTCCCAGCACAGCTGAGGTCTTATAGTTTGGGGACCAAGTTGGCCCCAAACTTCAAACTGAGGAAAGTCCTTCACTGAGCAGATGATAGCCCTGTGGTTGAGAAGGGGAATGGGGTGAGCACTCTTTTCCTGTTCACCCTTCCCCTCCTCTACTCCCTAGCTGCAGGGTCTGAGCCCTGAAGTGAGGAAAGTCCAGAAGGCAGAGCAGTCTTTATTGGGCTATGGGTCTTTGCCCTCATTGGCCTGGCCAATGGTTAAAGAATCCTTTTATGGGTTCTTTAGAGGGTCCCTACAGGGCCTCTCTCTCCTATGGTTCTCTTGAGCAAAGGAAGTGCATCTTCATTCAGGTAATCAAATGTACTCTTCTCTCGGCTTCTGTGCATTCAGCAAGCTTTATCCAGCATGTTCCTGCTGAGATCTGTTCACTTCTTCAGCCACCACACCAGATGTCTTTCTCTGATGACCTCATTGACCCATAGAAACAACTGTATTCTTTCCACTTTCCCGAACTGTCTTTCATGGGAAGGAGTACAGAAAATGCCAGCCTTCAAGGGCTCAGGCATATGGTGGTAGATAGAGACCCAGCTGGAAGCTCAACTGTATGGAATGGGCATCTATGAAAAGTGGGAGACAGAATGAAGAAGGTGTGGAAAGGGAGTCAGAGAGTCAAGTAGCCAATGAACTCTAAAATGAGGTTTAGTCTCAGGTGGACTTCCTCAGAAGCAGATGCTGAGACAAGAATTTGAAGGCAAGGAATTTACCCGGAGGGTTCCTTCAACACTAACAAAGAAGCGAGGGCATGATACGAGGAAGGAAATGTAGCTTGAAGGGTGTGTGGTTCCCTTAGCTATATAATGGGCGGCTGAAACGTCATGCTGTGGGAGAACATGAGGAAACGGTGTGGAGGGAGCTCCCCTGAGGGGCAGGGTAACTGAGATATTGCTACACCCTCTGCCATCACTCATTTGTTGAGTGTCCTCCCAGGGGATGTTTGATGTCCAGGCATTTCTGGCCTGTGCGTGCAGGAGCCAGCAGCTCAAGTCAAGAGCTGCACACGGCAGAGAATTCCAACCAGAGAAATGGTGCATCTGGGACCGAGTGAAAATGGGAGCTTATAAGAGAAGCACCCAGGCTGTGACTGAGCCCTCTAGAGACAGAATATGTCCCAGAATCTGGATAGAGATGAGTCTATAAGTGAAAAGGAGCTTTCAAAGCAGAAAGACACAGGGTTCATTGTGACTGAGCAGCCAAGACCAACACATAAAACGACAGCATGAGAACCCTGTGTCCCTTCTCATAATTTGCTTTGGTAACCCCTTTCAGCTGTGACGTTTAATTAAAGCCAGAAGGAAAGTGAGGGAGAAAATGAATGTGTCAACCTGGGGAGGGAAAAGGAGTGGTTCCCGAGGCTCATTCTAAACGGGGCCACGGGCATGTCTCCCAGGCCCAAGGAAGGCTGCGGAAGAGCCCAGGTTTGCTGGATGCTGAGATTGCCTCCAAAGAAAAGACCCTGTGGTGTTATTTCAGGGCTGAAATGGCTTTCTCGGTTTTCTCTTCTTAATTTGCCGGAGACTAGTCCAGAGGAAATAATTAGAGCTGTTTCGGTAATGTGTTTGCTTTACCACTTTCAATTAAGGATGAGAATATAGTGAAGGAGAGAGAGAGAGCATGTGCACAGCGGTAGGATGACTTTATTCGTCGAACATTCCTCCATGCAAACTTGCATAATACTTTCTTGGTTATTTTAAACGAATGAAGCCCTAAGTGGTTTTCTTTAAAACAGTTTTATTAAGGTATAATTAAGGCACAGTAAATTGCACACATTTAAAGTATACAACTTTGATAAGTTTTGACATAAATACATGATGAAACTGCTCTTCCAATCAACAGAGTGGATGTATCCATCATCCTGAAAGGCTCTTTATGCTTTTAATGAACCCTCCCTCTGGCCCCTCCTGCTTGATACTGCCATCCCTGCCTCAAGTAACCACCTGCTTTCTGTCATTATAGATTAGTTTACATCGTTAGAATTTTGTAGATGGAAACTTTCAGTGTGTACTTTTTTAAATCTGGTTCCTTTCACTCACTGTAATTATTTTGAGATTCATCTGTGGTTTTTCTTTGTTTGTTTGTTTTGTTTTCCTGTATCAATAGTTCATTACCTCTTAGTGATGAGTGGTCTTCAAGTTTTTAAGTTTGCAAAACCAGGTATTTCTTTAATTCAGAGACATACCCATAGCAGTAGTTTCCTAGGGTCGCCTTAACAAATGGCCACAAACTGAATGGTTTTAACCAACAGAAATGTATTCTCTCTCAGTTTTAGAGATAGAATCCAAAATCAAAGTTTCAGCAGGGCCATTGCTCCTCTGAGGATTCTAGGGAAGAATCTGTTCCATACCCTTCTCTTAGCTTCTGGTGTTGCTAGCAATTTTTTGTGTTGCTTGGCTCCTAGACCCATGATTTCCATCCCTGTCTGCATCTTCATGAGGCATTCTTTCCTGTGAGTCTGTCTCTGTATCTCTTCTCTTCTTAGAAAGACACTAGTTATCTTGGGTTATGGGTCCTCCCTGCTCCAGAGTGACCTCATCTTAGCTAATTACATCTACAATGACCCTAGTTCACATCCTGAGGTTCCAGGAAGGACATGACTTTGGGGCTATCCCACCCAGTACAGTCATTCCTCACCATTAAATTTATACGGCTATTTAAATTAAATTAAGAAGACAGAGCAAATTTTTTTTAAATTCTTGACCTACCTTGAGATAATGTAAGCCGAGAATCAAATTTCCCAAAGTGTGTTCCAAATAATTACATATGAAACCACAGTCTCTAAAAATAGGAAAGCATGGTCAAAAAAGTTTGATGAATGCTGGGTTTAAAAAAAAGTGTCTTTATTGTAGCTTTAGTAACATGTATAACTGGAATAAACTTGGCTCTTTTCATTGCTTTTCTCACCACAGCATTGCTTTCAGAAGAGCTACAAAAGAATTGAAAAGCAATTTAAATCTTTATTGCAGAACTCTTGAAAAACACCACAGGGGAAATACTACATTATGTACAGTAAAAATGTCCCCCAAATCCTCATCCATGTCCCCTAAGCCTACTGATTACCTCGAAGCAGCTGCCCCCAAATTGTAGAGTTGTCCCTTTGAATAAACCTCCTCAAACCTTCCCCCCTACATAAATAAAAAGTGAACTGATCTGGACTCTTCTGTCCCATCCTCCCCTCCCAGCTGCCCAAATTCACTTTTTTAGAAAGGGGGAAAGCTCTGTTCTTTCTAATGTAGAAAAATTCAGCCTTTAGGAACATCTGATTTTCCTCCCTAGCCTCTTTGCTAATGCAAACACACTAAAACCATCTTAGAAGGTCAAAAAGAAAGAGTGAGGAAAGGTTGTGAACATTGAGAAAATTTCCTGAGCTATGGGCTAACATGGGCATGGCTGAACCAAGAAAGAGGTATTGAAGGAAGAAAAATGGCAGCGTCTCAGAAAGATGGTTCCTCCCTTTGCTCAACCCCAAGGCTTTCTGGAGAACTACACAGTGAAAATTGTTATCTTGATGCCCTTGGTTGGCCTCCTCGAAAACAGTCTGCCCATATGGACTTCTCCCTGCCAGTTTTCAGATAATCAGTTTACACAAAAAATTGTGCAAACAAGATTTACTGTTCCCAGACTGTCAACAGTCTCGCTTTCTTCCTTCTGTCTTATGACTCCTGTTTTTGCCTTTATTCCTTGGCTCAATCCACCAACTGACTCCTTCTCATGTGAGTAAACAATCTGCCTGCAAAACAAACTAATAAGCATGATCTAACAAATGTCTCTGGATTGTTCGTTGACAAGAAACATTTTTTCTTTTCATCTTGGTCACATGAATTAGACTTCACTATGAATATCCTAGTAGGGTATACCATGTACTCCAGCCTTTTCTGAAGCTCTACATTTGTCTTTTGAACCTTTTTAATGATACAAGAAAGGCTTCAAATGATGATCCTACCCCCAGCCCCGCCCTCACTCCCCATTTTCTATGTCATTACCAATTAGATCTGCGGCTGACCCACAATGTTTTCAGTCGGGAATCACTAAAAACTAGGCAACCAGTCCACTGAACATGTACCATACTCAGGATATACTCAAAATACTTAATATCTTTTCTATCATTTTCCCTTAATGTAAATTCCTTGCCCCTGGGTGAAAAGCTGGGTAAGTCAAATGAATTAGGCAATTGATAGTATTATGGCCACTGAACACACACATACAAAGTCTCAATTTAGAAGTTAGACTAACTACTCCTTAATAGAAATGAAATAACTAACTATGGCTTGTCAGTTTTCAAGGGGCATAGAAAAGGGTGTCCTTTTCCATTCTTTCACCACACTGCTTTCTCCTGAGCATGCTGACTGCACAGCCTGCCCTCCTGGGGATTGGACCAGGAAGGCCTGCTCTTGGGAAAAGGCCATGCTCTGATATATTGAGTGTGTTTATTGTCTATGTCTTGACATAGACAATAAATTCTTTGAGGCCAGGTAAACAATTACCAAACTTCTTTCTGTGGAGTACCTTTGTGGATTCTTCTGGGTGCAGATTTCACAGTGTAGACCATGGTTCTCCTTTGACCAGCCACTCTGCCTCCAGCCGATGGTTCATAGTCTCTCCATTGGGGGCCTCATAATCTCTGCAAGGTGGTCCTCTTGCCCAGACCCTGACATGGCTCTGGGGAGCTCTCTTTCTTTCAGGGCCAACAGTTGATCCATGGGAGACACTCATACACATTGTGTCCCATGGGGAATGGGAAGAACATTAATCCCCACATGCAACAGGCTCTCCTACACCACCACCAAAAGATCTCACAGCCCTTCCCCCTGGGGATTTACTGCGGCAGAAGACAGTCTCCCATTGCAAGTTCTCTGAGTGGTCTCAAGGAAGTAGGCTTGACAAGAGGGTCCCAAGTAAGTAGGCTTACAGCCTCCCTACTTTTAGCAACACAGTCTTGTCTAGAAAGTACTCATCACAAAAATCCTCTCTGTACATCTGCACTCTCTTGAGCCCAAGATGAGAAGCCAAGAAATTTGAAAACTAGTTTTCTTCTATTTTCTTTGTAAATGATGCAGGTGGCATTCTGGCTCCTAACTTTGGAATTGCATTTCTAGTGTACTGTACCTTGGTTTTCATTAGGAACTTCAGTTTTAAGATTCTGTTAGAATAAGACATGTGTCAGAGGGGGAAAATGCTAGCATACCCCTTTTCTAAGAAAAAAAAATCCAGAAATTGGACAACCTAGCACTCTGTGATCTTTTTCTTTGATGCTGTACTGACCTGATTCTCTATGTATACATAATGTAAGGGAAGGACGACCTATGCAAATGTGAAAAAGTCATGACTCAGAGGGAAAAAAAAGTAACAAATTTAAGTACTTTGAAGTTTTGTGGGGTTTTTAAAAAGATTTATTTATTAATTTGAGAGAGAGAGAGCACATGGAAGTTCGGGCAGAAGCAGAGAGAGCAGACTCCCTGCTAAGCACACAGCCTGACTCACCACCCTGAGGTTATGACCCTGAGATAGTGACCTGAGCTGAAATCAAGAGTCAGATGCTTACCTTAGGGAACCCAGACATCCCTAAGGACTTTTAAGTTTTAAACAGTATATTCTAAGGCCCAAAACAATTTTTGAGATAAAACATTTTTAAATAAATATTTTTAAAATGAAACCATTTGGTTGTTCAGCAATAAGTTATTTATGAAGCAAATAGACATACTTAATATTCTAGATAACCATGCAGTAATTACAAATAATAATTTAGAACTAGATCCAAACAGTTTTTATGGTTTAATATCCTTTAATAAGTGTGTGTGTGTTCATAAAAAAATTGTGGGAAAGGATAAACACCTATATTTTAAGAGGAGTCATTCCTAAGTGGTAGGATTGTGGGTAATTTTCAGCTTTACTTTATATTTTTCTACGGTCTCTGATTTTTTTATACTGAATACTTTATACATTTTAATACCTTTTATAATGAGAAGAAAAATGAGAAAGATGTTTTCATCAAAGGGAAAAATACTTCTGCCACAAACGTAAGGTTTTTAAATCAAAATGATTATATTTGGGTTTACTGTTACAAAATTCAGTAAGAGCATTTTTATAATACTTCTTATGTATTTCATAATATCCTCTTATGTATTTTATAATACATAAACAGATTTCAATTCTGAATCAGGCAGTTTTTGCACATGACCATATCGGTGACAATTTTTTAAAGATATTGACAAGCCAGACCATTTACAAATGGATCTATTTATAGTCTCACAATTTATATTCATTTTACTCAGTGGTTGCAAACTGATTGTAGGGAGAATTTTAGCTGTAAGGTTAAAATTTGTGAGCATTTTCCCAAGCAAACAATAGGAATAGATCCCTAAGAAATGAGTGGCTTAATATGCACTATTTTTCAACATTCTTGTGAAAATAGATTGCTTGTCTTGCTTTTCAATACTTGATATATACATTGTGTCTGCAACTTCCAATGATACAGATTTCTAGTCTTCATGTTTATTTGAATACCTATTTCATAGTTGCTATAATATAACCCTATGCTTTACTAACAGTTCTTCCTAAAGCCTGCAAGGAGGACATTCGACTATGTGTGATGCATTTGAAGAGAGCAGAGAGCTGCAGCAGGCCTTAATATGTGCAGTGTGTTCCTACTCGGCCTTCCTTGGGTACTGTAGCACTTACAGATGTAGAGTAAATGTGCAACCAGAATGATCTGGTATAACATTATCTTTTCATTGGAGTTTCTATTTTTGTCACTGTTTCATTCACTTACCATAAGAGCTTAAACCATAGCAATTGGCAGAAGCATCGCTGTTGGTTTGGACTGAAGACAAAGGGACACATGCAAGGGTTTTATTTCCAAAGAGGCTTGGAGAGGAATTTAGGATTTTCCCTAGATTTTGCTGGGAGAACAAATGACATCTGAAAATAGCTAAGCGCACATTGAAACCAGATTCCTGAGGAGTCTGTACCTCCAATGACACCTGAGGAGTCCTCCAAACTCCACATCCGCTACCAGCCAGTTCAAGCCAAAGCTTAATTTTTATAACTTGAAAGGTGTATTTTCCTGCACAGGGCACATGGGGAGACAGGGAATGTGGAACCGTGGCATTTGTTGGGAGCTAACATCCAAAAATGTCAACACATTTGTGCATGAGATGGGAGCGGGCGACTTTGTCCTCACGTAATGGACGGTGACATTTCTGGTAGTTTCTCTGTTTGGAGGCAGGAAATGCTGAGCCTGAGCATGTTTCACCTGGAGAATTGTATTTGCATCTGCTGTTTGTGGATCAACATGAGTTATTAAAGAATACTTTCTAAGTAGCCTGTCCCTTTTGCTTCCAAAAGTTGAGTCATGCCCTTACCCAAAATCAGTTGCATAGGCTCCCAAACTTGATTATGCACTATTTCCCATTTTCTGAAATTATGCAAGCTATTTATATGCTATGTAAAGTAATGAATATGAGTGCAAAGAGATTTTTACATTTTAAAAAATAAAACTAACTTGACTACTTTGGAAAATCTCAATAAAGGCGAATAACTTTAAAAATTGCTATGAATTAACAGTAGCTTGACTATAAAAGATTGGGGAGAAAATGTCAAAAGTAGGATGGTTCCACACTGGGATTATTTTCCAGTTGGTACTCCTGCTGTTGTCAGGGTCATCTCATTCTTGTTCTTCCTTAAAGAGATTAAAAAATCAGAACTGATATGTGAGTCAGGGTATGGTTTAATGCAAGAAATGCTAAGCAGTCCTGAGCACTAACAATTGCCAATTAATCCATTTGCAGGATCAGCCTTCGATCCTATGCCCAGAGATTTCGTTGGTCTAAGATACAAGCCTCTGGATTTTTAAAATTTCCCCGAGTAGTTCTAATATGTGGCTAAGTTCAAGAACTACTGCTCTAGAACACTGCTGCTCTGACTTTTCCATACAGTATCACCTGCAGATACCGTGAAATGCAGATTCCAATTCAGCAGGTCTTTAGTGGGGAGGCCCGAGGTTCTGCATTTCTAGTAAGCTCCCAGGTAATTCGATGCACTCGCAATCACCTGAAAGGTCTGAAAAATACCAAGGCCTGAGTCTCCCCGACAGGGATTCTGACTTGATTCTCTAGAAGGTGATGTGTTAAATTGTGCGCTTGACAGAGGACATTTTTGTTGAGCCATCCTGTCTGTGCACTGCTGCTAAAATGTTGTTTGTTCTCTGTCCTCAGGATGATTCCCCAGTTCTTGTCCATTCTCTCCCCTGCACTTAGAAAGTTAGTCTGTTGCTTAAGGGTTCCCTCAATTAGCCCATATCTTGACACCATCATTCCCAAAGGACTTGCCCTATACTATCAATCAACTCCAGAGACTCTGAAAGCATAAACAAGTCACTCGTTTGAGAACAGAGACCATGTGTTACTCTTCCCAGATCCTTCAAACTCAGCTCCTGGAGCTGTAGAAATAGCACATGGGTTTGGAGCCAGATGCCATTCTCTGTGGAAAGCTAGCTTAGTGACAGGTTTCAGCTGCTGAGAGTGTTTCATGCCTCCATGAGCTGAGAGGCCTGGTGTGGAGAAGAACTAGAGAGAGAGCTAGCCATCTCTAGAGAGAATCTTTGGGAATGCAAAGAGCAATCTGAATGTCTAAATTCACACCAAAAATTAGAATGTTGAACTTGATATAGCTCTTGGAATGACTGAATTAGAGCTTATTATGAATCTTCAAACCAGCAAAAATTTGCACAAATATGTGATTCACTGTAGAAGATCGAGAGCAGAAATCTTTCAGAGACTGAATACTTGAAAAGAATTCGTTGAACATTTATTATGGGCTGCTGATGGCAGAAATGCTAATATACACCAGAGATGCCGCACTCCCAGCATGTAACTTCGGAAAGAGCAACCTCTCAGCTTTGCATAACAGATACTATTTATCTTGTTGTGTGTGTATTTTACATTCATTCTACCATTTAAACCTCCAAAGAATCTGCCATTATTCCCAGATTATCCTGCATGGCACTTTATGGATTTCAAAATATATTCCCACCTGTTATCTCCTTTGATCCGCATAATAACCGACAGGACCACTTCACACTTGAAGAAAACAAGACTCAGAGAGGTCAAGTAACTTGTCCAAGATCACACAGCCAGGAGGTAACAGAGTTTAGATTTGAAAGCTGATTTGGCCAAGTGCTCAGTACCCTTACTTTGTGGTAATATCTAACTCACTCAGAGCAACCAGAGTGTTTGTGGGTCTTAAGGCTGCTTTATTAGGCTAAACTCACCATTTTTTTTTCTTTCACAAGACACCTAACATCTTCCTTCAACAAATGTGTTAAGGACTCCTGAGAAGCAGTTGTTCTGGAAGCAACACAAAGAAAACAAAGTTTCTTTACAGCGAAAAATCTGTTAAGTGCTCCTTCCTAATTTCCTGGTTTCCAACTCTCTGCATACTATGGAAACATCAGTTTTGTGGCTAACTAGTGGTCCACTCCATTTACCTAAAGGGAAGACTATCTTGGAAGTAAACAAGTATTATAAAAGCTTAAAACATCAGTTCCAAAGAATTAGTGAAAAAAAATGTCAGAGTGAACTATGGGTGTGTGGCAGATTGCATTTTCTGAAAACGGCCACATAAATATCTCCCTCCCATATGTCCCTCTTACCTGGTGATTTGGCATTTCTCCCATGGAGGAATGGGGTCTATGTCCCTCTCCTTGATGCCAGGTAGGTTTTGTGACTGTACCAGAAGTGCCACTATGTTCCTTACAAGGCCAGGTTATAAAAGGTGATATAGCTTCCATTCACTCCCTTGGATGCTCACGCTGGAATCCAGGCACATGCTGTGAGAAACCCAAACTAACCCCATCAGAGAAATCGCCAAAAAGGGCCCTGTGGATCTGTTCCAGTCAGTAGCCAGTATTACCATCAGATGTGTGAGTGCAGACACCTCCAGATGATTCCAGCCCCAGCCATTAAGATGGACCTTGCTTTCCAGTCTTTTCAGCTAAGGTCCCAGACATCTTAAAACAGATACAAGCCAGCTTCACTATGTTCTACCCAAATTCCTGACCCACAGAACCCGCGATCATCCTAAAATGGCTGCCTCATGACATTACACTTTAAAGTGATTTGTTATGTGACAACAGACAACTGATACTGGATGACTGATTTTTCTATCATTTATTATGACTACAATATCAGGCTTTCAGGATAATTGAACCATTAAATCTAGGCTGTTACATGTAATTTAAGCACATTAGAAATCCAGACTTATAGTTTATAGTCTCTGTAGTAAAATAAAAATGATAGGTGTGTTTGAAATAAAGGATGAAACAATTCTAAATGTTAAACGCTAATGTAATTGCTAACCGCACATCATTGAATAGGCATGCAAATAATAGTGCACAAAGAAATGGTGAATATTAAACTATAATTCAAACAGTATACTATAGAAAAATTGGGGAAATGTCTGGTTATTTTTTATAAATGACCTACTTAGGGATATCGAAGACACAATTACAGCCAAAGTTTAATTTTCACATGACAAAATATCTAATTACATTTTATTTAAGCAAAATGAAGACAGGTAGATAAACAAATTAGAAATGAGTTTTGTTTTCATGTCATTTGTTCATGCATGTAATGTTATTCTATTTATTTATTTTCTCTTCTCATGAATAGGGTAGTAGAAAAATGAAAGGGAATTGGGAAAAATTGGTTTTGAGAAATATATAAGTATTTCTATACATACATCTTAGTTTTCTAATACGTATATTAATTTGTGTGGACTTTAGCTCCTTCAAAAATTTAATGAGCTGTTAGCACCTCCAGTTTCAGAAAACTATTGGTTTTAAATATAGTAAACACATGATCATGAAACAGGCCAATTACATCACTTTGATTGTGTTGCAAGATGCTTGCCTGAAGACTAGCTGGTCTAGCTGTCTTTTCTTCTCCCAGATGGAGAAGGAAGGACCTCAGGACAAAAGGGATACACAGGGAGGGGGAGCCCTGGGCTCTTTGAGGTCAGATGCTCCTTTATTCACCTCCTCTTTGAGTACAGCATCAAGGGATCCCAATTCAAGAGAATAATCTTTGCACTCTGTTAAAAAAGAAACAAAGAGCCCAAGTTGGAGCCCTTTGCCCCCTAGGGAGGGCAAACCAACACTTAATTGTGGTTTCCATGTATCCCAGGGATATGATCTTGTAATAATCAATCTGAAACTTCCAGATCAGTTAGAGTGAGGTCGTCTGCATGATAAAAACCTTGCAGTTCCCATCTCCACAAAAAGGACAAGTAGCAACCTTTTCTTTTCTTTAGTTAGTAACTCTTGCCCCACCTCCTGCCAAGAGAAACCTTCCATTTCCTACAACTGAGAGTTTCTCTACTTGCGAGATGGGATGCTATCCTATTCATCAATCTCTTAAAGAAGCCAATTAGATCTTCAAATTTACTCAGTTGATTTTTTTAACTCCTTCTTTATGATTTTCTAGTATGCAATTAATTTTATGGGGGGAAAATCCTTAAAGCAACTTGCTTCTAAATGAGGTTTCTAAAATCTGCTCTTCTCAGAATTTACAAACGATACAAAGCTTTTCAAGGGTGCAAATGTTCATAGCTCTCTCTGCCACTTTATTATATCTTATGCTCTCAAAGCCCAGAAGCAAAAGTCATTTTGGGGGAGTTTATTTACATTTCTGGTAAAGAATTCCTGCCTCTGTACTTCATCCCCCACCCCCCCCCCGCAAATAAAACCTAAAACTTACAGATAATTTCTTTCTTCTTTAAATCATTATTCAATAAATATGTTAAAATTCTACTGTTTAAAACAAAAAAAGGAGGGATGGTGGGAGAGGGGATAGCGGATTTCCTTGTGGCTCTGGAGACATGTTTAATAGAACTAAATTAAAAAGCAAAACCAGAAAATGAATAAAGAGGAATTCCAGCTGCCAGCTAGGGGTCTCTTCCAAGGACAAGTCATCAGACACAGTAACATACAGACTAATCTGATGTCCACTGCAATCACCTAGGGGCATTTTGAGACCTACCTGCCTAGGTCCTATTGACTGACATGCAGATTTTATAGATGTAGAGCTCCTAAGGCACCTGGGGTGATTTTAATATACAAAGATGAGTGAGGACCCATTTAGGACAAGAGAGTTCTGATTGCCTTCTAAAAGGGTTGCAGGAGATGTTGTGTCTACAACATCCAAATGCCATTCTGCTGAGCCTCGCATTGTAGTAGGTACCTAAGAAGAAGGTGAAATTTAGATTTCTTAAACTTTCGCTTTTTACTTACAGTATTTTCCTCTCCAAAATGCTGCCTGCCTTAAATAAAGGCTTGCTTGCCAAGGATATCTATAGCAGTGGAGTGAGTCTTGTTTTTCTTCTTTTAATTCTGTCTCTCAGGCCAGATTCATTCTCTTTGAGTCCTGATCATATAAATTATTGATTTTTGTGACCTGGAGGAGTGATGAGAAATGACAGGAGTCCCACTTCGGGGATATCTGGAATAAGTTCAAGCAAATTTGCTTGATGGAGCATGGCCTACAGCCTGAGCATGTGTAGAGGCTAAAAAATGCAAAAAAAAAAAAAAAACAACAAAAAAACAAAAAAACCCACAAAAACCAAACAGCTAATGGAGGCAAGTTTCACACTCCACTCGGTTTTTCAGGAAACAGGAAGGCACCTGCTGTTTACTTAAGCTTCTCCAAATGCAGGTGTTTTGAATCTAAATTTGAATGGGCTGGCATTTCTTCCAAAGCAGCTTTGCACCGCAGCTCTTAGAGTCTTAAGTAACTCAACATATTTATAGGCAAGGTTCTACCTGGGCTAAGAATTAAACACAGCCACTGCTGCCTTTGTTCCAGAACCATAGACTTGCCTGATTGTGGAAGTTGTGCCCCTCAATTCTCCTGAGGCTCTGGCTGAGAAACCTCAACTGCTTACTGGTAACTTGAAGAGGTGGAAGTCCATGGATAGAGGAAGGTCAAGTGGTTTGCTTGATGTCACAGCCTACCAATGAAGTCGAGAGATAATAGGACCCAGCCCTCTGCTAGTGGCCCAAAGAATATCTTCAACTGCCACTTGGTACTGGTTGTTTCTGTGTGTGTGGCGTGTGTGTGTGTGTGTGTGTGTGTGTGTGTGTGTGTGTGAATATGCCTGAACAGACACCCTATGTGTCCTTATGCATGTTAATAAAAGTGTTTCACCTTAGAAGGAGCAGTGGCACACAACTTGAAATGTCTGTCATGTTTATAAAGAATGTCTGCGATTTCCAATCCAATGAACCATCAGGGAGTGAAGGGACTATATGCAATTGACATTTCTCAAAAATGATGCAAGAGAGACTACAAAGGCACATTATCAGTATCAGAATCCCCCATGGGAATTAGTGTGATTAAGAACCTGGAATCAAACTGCTCGAAATAAACTTCCATTATGTAAATTTTCTGTGCCTACTTTTCACATCTGCAAAATGGATTGTTTGGGGGTAGCTGATCAATTAACACCTGTAAAAGATATGGAGAACAGCAGCTCGTACATCATCTCAATATAAGCTAGAAAATAAAACATTTCAACACTGATGGATTGACCAGGCTACTTTGATTTTCTTCCTACGTTGTGCTGAGAAGACTGCTTCTTCCATTTGTAACAGAGCTCTTTCCTGAAATGTGCCTGAGATTTGTCCCATTTTAGTCTTTTCTCACTGCCGTCATTACAAGAGTGAGGGTTCCTTTACCTGGGGCCAAGCTGGCACAGAAACTTCTCAATTGCTCTCCTTGCCTCTGCAAGGATCTGTCCCAGATTTCCATTGGCTCCCGTTTGTGCCTCTACTGCTCCTTTCATCTCGCCACGCATGCCCAGCTCAGAGTCCCCTGCCTGCCACCCCACGCCTAACCCTGTGCTGTCTCCACTCCTTCCCCTGCGCAAACTCCACCCACCGCCCCTGCCTCAGAGCGCTCCCCCTTCGTGGGTCAGGACCACAGACAGGGCGCTAAGGGATGACTTGCCTCTTTGGCTCAGTCCTTGGTCTCCTTGTGGACCGAGTCCCGTAGGATTTGCACCCTCCGAAAGGAGAAGGGTTTTCCACACAGGGTGGTAGCAGTGAGAGAAACAAAGGAAGCAATAGATCAGATGGACATTTTGAAGCCCAGGAATGGCAACATTGCAAGACTCAAGGAAGTATGAAAAGTAGCTTGATACTGTTAATTTCCTCTGTCTTAACGTGCAGCGAAATCTCCTCCCCTGCCCAGAAGTAATCAACACACATCAATTTATTGGTGATGTCACAGGAAGCATTAATGTATTATAACCCTATGTTCTTTTTTAAAAAACTGCAAGATTATGTGAGGAAATAATTTTGAGCTCTTATTTTTCACTTCTCCTCTTCATTCTCGTGGTGAGTTTTTTTTTCTTCCTTCCCTTCTCTTCCCCTCTTCTCCTCTCCTCCCCTCCATCTTTTTCCTTCCCCTTTCCTTCCTCTTCCTTTCCTTTTTTAATTTGTTTATTTCTCTCCAATGGTGCAGTGCACATCTGCTTTGGCCCACCACTTCCACTGGGGCACTGCTTCTCTTGTCCCAGCCATGGGTTTCAAGGAGCAACTGCTGGTCACAGGACCCTGTCACTCTGCGGCTGAGCCAGTCAGAGTCCTTGCCTAGGATTTTTCCGAGTCTCACCCTGAAGCCTACTACAGTCTGTGTCTCACACGGAACACTGTATAATCTCCAGTTGGGTCCCTGCTTCCCCCTCCCTCTGTCCTCTGCCCCTCCAAACTGCTCTCCTCTTAGCAGCCAGAGGAATCTTTTCTCTGAAATTTAATTCAAATCATGTCAATTCTCTTTTTGGTTCCCTCTTTTGATTTACCATCCCACTCCAGATGAAATCCAGGATTTTCTCCACTTCCCACTAGCTCCATCATTTCATCTCTGGCCACTCTCCTCCTACTGTCAATCTGTTCCTTACAAAGGCCAGACACACTCCCACCTCAGGGCCTTTTGCACATTTCTGTTCCTCTCCTTAGAATACCCTTCCCACCAGGAGTGGCTATCCTTCCCCACATTTAGGTTTCTGCTCAAATGGCACCTTCGTAGGGAGGTCTTCCCTGAACTCCCCACACAAAATAACCCCTAGCTGCCACTCTCAGCCCAGGGGCCCTATTTCCTTACTCATCTTAGCACGTAACGTCACCTGATATTCACAATTTTTTAAGTATCATGGTCTCCTCCTACTAAAATGTAACCTTTACAAGAGAAGAAAATTTCTCTGTTTTTGTTCGTGTCCCTGGCATTGAAAAAGGTGATCCACACAGCACATCCTCCTTAACTACTGTCAAATGAATGCCTTACTGAACCATACCTCTACAAGAATGTGTCTTCAACCAAGTCCTAAGAGACTTTGAAAGGCCACATTAATAAATGTCTTAGGTAATGAATGCACAAGGAAAAGATTCAGAGATAATCCTATCAAACCTCCTCTTTCTAAAGAGGAGAATATGAAACCAAGAGTGAGTTGAGTGAGGTGCCCAAGAACACACAGCTATTCATTGTGCAGTTGCTTTTGGCAGAAAACAAAAAGCCCGGCTGAAGCTGTTTACCAGCCTCACAAAGGAAGGCACCCATGCTGTGTGCGAGCCTCTCCTGATTTCAATTACCTCTGGTAAGCTCTGAGCAGGAAGCAGGTGCAGCCAGCTGGCTTTGTTTTCTTACGGGCCAAAGCAATACATGGCCTCTACCTAAGAGTGTTTCCAAAGAAGAGACTTGGGGAGCATAGAACAGAAGGTCTCCCTGGCCCCTTCTCCTGTCTCTATCTCTGGCTGCACAAAGGGATTGAATACGTCTGCCAAACAAATGACTCCCACGTCCCCAGAGCCAGAAGTGGGGCAGCACAGGGGAACGTGCCTGAGGTGCTTGGATCTTCATCCCTCTCTCCCACAAGCAAGTATTTCTGTTCCTTCCCTGCCTCCATTCTGCACATCCACACTCCCCAAAAGAATGGTGCTTTGGGCAGCCCAGGTGGCTCACTGGTTTAGCGGCTGCCTTCAGCCCAGGGTGTGATCCTGGAGTCCCGGGATCGGGTCCCGTGTCAGACTCCCTGCATGGAAACTGCTTCTCTCTCTGCCTGTGTCTCTGCCTCTCTCTCTCTCTCCTTCTCTCTCTCTCTGTGTCTCTCATGAATAAATAAATAAAATCTTAAAAAAAAGAATGGTGCATTAAATGATAAATGATTTCCAGCTTGTTTGATAACAGAGCTCTGTTCTCAAGGAATCCTGATTAGTATCTCCTGGATTCTTTCCAACACACTTTGAGAAATGCTGCCATAATATAGAATTGTAAATCAAGAGGCAGTGCCGATGGGCCCTTCGTAGAATGCCTTCAATTTTCAAGTTAGGGAACTGAGGTCTAGAGAGGTTTAATGGCATGCCTCAGGATCACCCGTTCAGTTATGGCACAGAGCATACCAGGTCGCGGCCTTCTCTCCATCAGACTGCCTACTGAAATATGTCAACTGCAGTTTCTGGGGAAGAACCAAGTTCAATTGCACTATTCTCATACAATGCAATTCTGAAGTTGCTCATGGTAGATAAGCAAACCTTGCAAAGAGTTTTTTGCTAATTCATTTAATGAAATATAACATTACATAACACCTGTGTGTGTATATATGCATATATATTCATACTATACATCTATGTATATAAAATATATATATGCATATATACACCTAAGTACATATATATGATGCTTCAGACGTATAATAAGACATATTGAACAGTATAATGAACACTATGTACCCATCACCCAGCTTAAGATGTAAAACATTAAAAACACCAGTGAATCTTGCTATGTAATCCACCCTAGAGAATTATGGTTTTTTAAAACTTAGTTCCAGTTAGTTAACATATAGCGTTAGATTAGTTTCGGGTATACAATATAGTGATTCAACAATTCCATATATCACCTTGTGCTCATCATGACAGGCCTCCTTCATCTCCATCACCTACTTCCCCCATTCCCTCACCCACCTGTCCTCAGGTAACCAGCAGCTTGTTCTCCATAGTTAAGAGTCTGTTTCTTGGTTTCTCTCTCTCTCTCTCTCTCTCTCTTTCCTCCTATTCTCATTTGTTTTGTTTCTTAAATTCCACACAGGGGTGAAATCATATGATATTTGTCTTTCTCTGACTGACGTACATCACTTAGCATTATACTCTCTGACTCCATCCATGTCATTGCAAATGACAACAGTTTGTTATTTTTTATGGCTGAATTATTTATATATATAATAATCTTGGATATAAATACATCTGCAGCAGCCCCGGTGGCTCAGTGGTTTAGCGCCGCCTTCAGCCCAGGGTGGGATCCTGGGGGTCAGGGATGGAGTCCCACATCGGGCTCCCTGCATGGAGCCTGCTTCTCACTCTGCCTGTGTCTCTGCCTCTCTCTCTCTCTCTCTCTCTCTCTCTCTCTCTTTCTCTCTCTCTCTATGTCTCTCATGAATGAATAAATAAATAAAAATCTTAAAAAAAAAACATCTACAGCAAAATCATAGGAAATATATATATCACATCTTCTTTATCTATTCATCAATCCATAGACACTTAAGCAGCTTACATATCTTGGCTATTGCAAATAATGTTGCTATAAATAAAAGGATTCACTTATCCCTTTGAAGTAGTGTTTTTGTATTCTTTGGGTAAATGTCTACTAATGCAATTGCTGGATCATAGAGTAATTCTATTTTTAACTTTTAAGGAGACTCCATACTGTTTTCCACAACAGCTGCACCACTATGCATTCCTACCAGCGGTGCATGAGGGTTCCTTTTTCTTCACATCCTCACCAACTCTTGTTTCTTCAGAGCAGTATGGTTTTAATTTGAATTTCCTGATTACTAATAAGGCTGAATGTATTTTCAAGTGTTCAAATGTTCCTCTTCTAAAAATTGACTGCTCATGTAATCACCTGATTTTTCTATTGAATTTTTAGTCTTCATACAAGTTTTTATATATTCTGGAATTGAACCCTGATCATTTACATTAATCATTTATATTTCAGATATTTCCCCTTAGATTGTGACCTGTATTTTTAATTTTTCATTTTGGCCTACAATAAACATAAGTATTTTGTTCTTGCAAAGTTGAATTTACCATTTTTTTAAAAAGTTTGTGATTTTTAACTCTAAGAAATTCTCCCCTACCCCCAAATCCATAAAGATATTCTCCTACAGTTTCTCAAAAAAAAATTTAATGATGTGCTTTTTGTCTTTAATCCAACCTGAATTTATGTTTACATAGATTGTGGAGGGGGAACCCAACTTTATTCTTTCCATACAGTTAATTATCACATCACTATTTATTGAATATTCTATTCTTTCACCACAGATCTGCAATGCCAGCTTTGTTATTCATCAAGTTTTTATGTCAATACAGACCTGTTTTGGGGTCCTCTCTTCTGTTCCATTGTGTGGTCTCCTGAAGCCATAAAGCTAACAGCAGGTATGAATTTCATTTTCCTTTAAAAAAATCACTGAAGCTGAGCAGTGGGCCTACAGGACTATTCCCTCTACTTTGTGTATATTTCTTTATTTCCATAATAAAAGAGTTAAACAAGTAACTGTAGCTTTAGAATGCATTGCTGTGTTGCAGATGCTTACAGAGCATGCTATTGTGGGTACCAAATCTCTGCTTTTCAATCCTTCTCTTTGAAACACCTTCTTCCCAGCCATCACTCATTCTCTTGGCTAGGACACACACCTAATGACTTATCCACTGGAAGCATTTGCTGATCCCATGAGGCTGGACTGGTTGGGTGACCTTTGTCCAGGACTACCTCCAGCAGTCCTTGACTTTCCTGGCTGACACTGCCATTACACTGAGCTCCCTGAGAGTAGAAACGGTGTCACATTTCTATTTCCCCACAATGGAGCAAATTGCAGATATCAGATGCCTTAATGGTTACTGTGTGAAAGACTAACTGAATGAATAATGTATAAATGTTCAAATATTCGTTTAATGATAAGCAATAGGAAAGAGATAGGGGAGACTAGCAGGTTGCTGACTCGGAGGTTTGATCTTTAGGGTATAATCAGTGCTGGGATGATTCCAAATGCAAAGCCCTAGACTCCATCAGCAGAAGGGCTGGGAAAAGCCCATCCTAAAAAACAAAACAAAAAAAACAAAAACAAAAACAGAAGGTGTCTGTGAGTATCAGCAGAATATGTGACCTAAATGCACGTGAAAGCATTTTGCAAGCACAGAAGCCCTATACTCCTATACAAAGTAGCATGACTATTATTATCAGTAGCTTCTGGTAACTCTTATACTATTCATGATTGTCTTTTGCACTTCTGAAACAGTGACTGTTTAGAAATCCAAGATGCATGCCAGAAATAACCAAGATCATTTTCTAAAATGCTCTAAAATGCTAAGAAAAACAGAGTATGGGATCTATCAACAAAGCAGACAGCACAATTCAGCAAACAGCTCAAAGATAATATGATCTGCCCCGCCTTGATGACAGTTTGAAAT
Source organism: Vulpes lagopus (assembly GCF_018345385.1). Classification (NCBI taxonomy): domain Eukaryota; kingdom Metazoa; phylum Chordata; class Mammalia; order Carnivora; family Canidae; genus Vulpes; species Vulpes lagopus. The sequence goes on from NC_054841.1 coordinate 41,962,553, forward strand.
ACAGTTAGGAAAAATAAAAACCTTTTAACAACAGAACCAATTAATAGTCAAAGCATAACGATAGTGTCTGTTTAGAGTGTGCAATGTTTTCCTTTTGTTTCCCAGAATCTAGCACAAGTGAGATCATGTTGCTGCTACTGGTTGTTTGTACCACCAGAGGATAAAGGTTCCTACATAGAACACAGAAAAATGATTCTCTGCCCTACTGTACTACTTGCTATCACAGAGTAAATCCTTTTCTTTTTATTTTTTTTTTTGTTTTTTCTTTTATTTCTCCGAACTGGAAGCTATCTACAACAGAATAGAGAGAACAACCTCTGATCTTAATAATTAAATACGAGAACATAATGATTGTCTTCAGTTTACAGATGAGAATCGAGTCCAGGAGATGAAGGGAGTTAGGCACAAGGTCACGTGGCCAGTGAGCTGCAAGATTCCCTGACTTCAAATCAAGTGATCTCTCCCCTCTTTTGTGGATTTGGGTTTTTTTTTTTAAATTAATCTGTATTACACCCCAGTTGGGATGAATCAAGCAGATAATATGTAATGCCTTTTTGGAAATGGAGAAACAATGTTGGGCAGTTTGGTAATTGGACAGCAAAATGAAAGGGGTGAGGAATTAGGGAAAGATTCCAGGCATTCTCATTGCAGGGTAACCCCACATCGGATGTCAGATGCTGTTGCCTCAGAAGTTCAATGCCAAATTTTCTATTCCGAATCTGAAAAATATCTTCCTCTACCTACTTAGCTCCATCTAAGGCTATAAAAGGCAGTGAGGTGTGGTGTGTGGTTTTATAAAAATTAGCAAAAATGGTGCCAGAGGAGAGCAAAACACAAAAGCAGATGTGTAAGCATGTGTAATCAGAAAGCATTATGTACATAATCCTAGAAGCTTTATTCAATGGCTCACTCTATTTCAGTAATCATGTTGGTAGATGAGCTAATTGCAAATTTGTTAAATATTCATAACCAGCAATTTCTGCTAAGTGACAATGAACTGTCACAGTCGAAAGGATTACAGACCTTAGTATGACATGATTTCATAGGCTGCTTCCTGTCTTTGCCCAAAAATCATATTCCACCCTCTTTCTACCTATGACACAGGCATTGAAGAGCAGGGCAAGGCTGAGGAAAGTGCCCCAGTGTGGAAGGAGGGAGCAAGCCTGTCCACGTGCAAGTTTTAAGCCCAAAGCTCTTCCCTAACATCCAGGGTTTTCCAGATGGGTTTGAAGAATACATTTTTCCAGGTCCTATTCCATTTTCAACGCCTTTTATGGGAACACTGCAATGTGGAAGTGGGAAAAACCAGAGGAATAACTACAAATTATTTTCACCAATGTTTTTTTTCTGTCATTTAGAGACTTGCTACTTCAAACTGTGGTCTGAGACCAGCACCACTAGCATCATTGGGGGGCATGTTAGACATCCAGCATCTCAGATCTCACCCAACCCTGCTGTCTCTTGATCTACATTTTAAAAGCATTTGTGTCCTCACATGAATAGTATGCCATTCAGAGCAAAGCACTTCAACTTTTTCTTTCTTTTTTTTTTTAAGATTTTATTTATTTATTCATGAGAATACACAGAGAGGAGAGAAAGAGAGTCAGAGACACAGGCAGAGGGAGAAACAGGCTCCACGCAGGGAACCCAACGTGGGACTCCATCCTGGGTCTCCAGGATCAGGCCCTGGGCCGAAGGTGGTGCCAAACTGCTGAGCCACCCGGGCTGCCCGCACTTCAACTTTTTCAAGGGGAACAACCAAATATCTTTTGTGATTCAAGATCACCTAAGAATAGAGGCTCAGATAAAAGAACTCACAGCTCTGGTATTCTGATTTTTTTGGAGATCTATTAATCCCCAAAATGCACTTGGAGGTTAACACATCTGTTTTGCACTTTGTCAGTCACTGCCATGACTGTAGTAACTGTCATTGGTGTTTCTCCTTTATCCAATGTGTAGGAATTCCCTGTTCTCTTCATTGGCTTTTACAGTACGCTGCTCCAGGTGAGGTAATTCGTTGGTTTTCCATGGGACACAAAGCACATTCTATCGGTCAACTCCTTGATAACCTTACACTGTGTTAGGCAGTTTCTTCATGCAGTCCAAATCAACTTACATCTCCACATACATTCCAACTCTTCTTATTTACATACCCAACCACTGACAAATCTACATTTCTTGATTTCAGTTTAGTGTCTTCTTATAAATGCAGTTTTCATTTCACTCTGACATTTCCCATTAGAGTCACAGTATATCAACTAGTTCATCACTCAGGAACTCATTGTCACATGATCAGTTGCTATTTATTGCGCATGTACTAGGTGCCAAGTACATGGCTCAGCATAGCACATGTGCTCTCTCTAATCCTCTCAGGAAGACAGCATATGGTATTTCTCCCATATTCAGATAAAAAAAAATGGTCTTGGGAAGCTTAAATCATTTGCCCAAAGTCACACAGCAAGTAAATGATGACATCCAGATTAAAACACGCCTTAATATCAGTGAGGATGACAGAACATGAGAGACTCCTAACTCTGGGAAATGAACAAGGGGTAGTGGAAGGGGAAGTGGGTGGGGGGTTGGGGTGACTGGATGACGGGCACTGAGGGGGGCACTTGGCGGGATGAGCACTGGGTGTTATGCTATATGTTGGTAAATTGAACTCCAATAAAAAAATTTTTTTTAAAAAAATAAATAAAAATATTTTTTAAATAAAAAATAAATAAATAAAACATGCCTGAGTCTAAACAGCTTCTTTCACTGTCTCATGCCTCCCCATTACCATTTGGCAGTTTGTGTCATTACACTCAAAATTTAGCATTCATGTAACCACATTATTGATCCCTTGTAAATATTAGAAGCTTTGAATATGAGATTGGCATGTGTTTTATTTGCAAAAGGAATGTGAAAAAAAGGAATCCATGTTCCAGTCAGGTGTCTTTGGATTGCAAGGAGAAACTCACTCCAACTAATTCAAATAAGAGGCAAGTGAAAAGATCCAAGGACTAGAAGCTCACCTCAGCCCCCCTAGGGACTAGAGCAAAGACCTGAGAAAGCAGGAACAATTTAGAGGCCACAAGCCAAAGACACCTTTGGGGGCCACAGGATTTGTCTCCACCTTGAGTTTTCCCACCCTGTGGCTGTGGCCACCCATTGTCCCATTATGCTTTGATTTGTCCCATCTCCAACTGCCTGAAATGGCTTCTCTGTGTCCAAGTAGAGAGGGCCCTTCTGTGCAAAGTCTCTCTCTTGATGGCCTACCCAAACCTGCTGGAGAAACAATGGTCCCTAATGATGAAGAAGTGAACCATGGAAATACCCTAACTTTGAGCAAATCCAATCCTGGCTTCATAACAGCATTGCTAAAGGCAGCACAGGAGACCAATAGAAAGACAGAGCAACACCTGGCCCTGTGGCCATGGGCAGCCTGGTCTTGACACCTGCATTGTGTATCTTGTTGGAGCTTCTCCACAAAACCAAGTCTCTTTAAGTAGGAGCATTCTGTTCCAAGTTTTAAGTTGTCATAAAATCAATATCTTATTGTCTTCTCTTCCACTATCTGGTGGCACCTGTGCTTATCTTGATCTTGGCTTTGTGTCATTGTATCTTAACCCTAGTGAACTGGGAGAATTTTGTGGACAGAGATGCTTAGGCAGCTTAGATACTAAAATTAAAGATTGCAGTAACAGGGTAACAACTCAAGGAATGCCAGCAGTTGCCAAAAGCTGGAATGGGCAAGGAATGGATTCTCCCCTAGAACCTCCAGATGAGGCGTGGCCCTGCCAACACCTTGGTTTCAGCCCAGTGATGCTGATTTCCAACTTCTGGCCTCCAGAGATAAGAGAAAATAAGCTTTTCTTGTTTTAAGTCATCCAGTTTGTGGTAATTTGATATGGCAGCCATGGGAAGCTAATACACTTGGACATACAAAAACTGTACATACGAGTATGTCACCACAATAAATTCCCGGAGGATGATGGCCTACATACATACATTTGTAATCTTTGTTAATATTGCCAAGTGTCCCCATAGTGAGGGAGTCATTTGACATTCCTAGCAGCAAAATATAAAGTTTACTGTATGTTGACAATCTTACTATCATGAAGTTATTAAATGCTTTGATTATAAAACTAAAATGATATTCTAATTGTAGTTTTACTTTTTATTTTTATTAATATGTGTTACATGGACTTGTAATATAAGAGTCATTTGTATTTCTTTTTTCTGAAATGCCATTTGTAGCCACTGCCATTTTTTTTTTTTGTCGTGGTTTTGATATTTTTCCTAATCAATTGCATGAATCTTCATATGTTCAAGTAATTAACTCTTTGACTATGAATTGCATTTGTTTTTATCATTTGTTTTTTGACTCCGCTTGTCATACAGGACTCTTATCATAGAGGATTTTGAAAAATTTTTATGTAGTTAGTATCTATAGCTGCTGACTCTGAGGTCATGATTTGAGTCTTTTCCACATCAAGATTATTTTTAAAAGTGCTTTCTTCTGGGCAGCCCTGGTGGCTCAGTGGTTTAGTGCCACCTTCAGTCCAGGGTGTGATCCTGGAGACCCGGGATCAAGTCCCACATTGGGATCCCTGCATGGAGCCTGCTCCTCCCTCTGCCTGTGTCTCTGCCTCTCTCTCCCTCTCTCTGTGTGTCTCTTGTGAGTGAATAAATAAATAAAATCTTTTAAAAAATAAAAATAAAAGTGCTTTCTTCCAATTTAATTACAAATGGCTTAGTTTTTTCATGTCAAAACCTTTGATTATTTTAGAATTCATTTTGGCATTAAGTGTAAGAGATGGATTAAACTTAATTGTTTTCCCACATAACTATCCTAGAGTCCTAAAACTGCTATAAGTGATCCATCTTTTTTTATCTTTTTATGTATAAATTCCCATATGTATCTGGTTCTATTTCTGGATTTTCTCTTCTGCTACAGAAATCTTTCTGTCTATACTTTTTCCTTTTTTTCATAAAATAAAGCAGGCTGTAAAATGTGAACTCTAGTTATGTCATTTGTGTCCTACCCAAGGCTGAGGTATTAGCCACCATCAGGTCCATTCCCTTGGCTCCTAAACCAGAAGTGAGGGACCCTGTAGGAACCTGCAGCATTGGGAATCCCCCATAGATGGGCCCCACACTGCAGTCAGGTGGCTGTTTCATGCTCCTGCTCATCCTTCTGGTGATGTAAGACTGCAAAGCAGGGGACTCTTAGTGGGGACAACTACAGGGCAATCCCTCCCCTCAGATTCAGGAATCCAATTGTGGGGCACCTGTGAGGGAAATGAATAAAAACCATCACTGTTTTTACAGTGGATTTTACAAAGTGGCTACATAGATGCAAAATTAGAGCCTGGGTTAGTGACATAGTACAGCCACAGATTGTTTTGGGAATCCTCTAAGCCACAGGAAACATGAAATCTCTAAAGCCATTCTGGAAGCGAAAAATAAGCTAGCACATAAGGGTCGCTGAGTATTCAGCATCAAAGCTAGGAACAGTGTTAAAAACAGCAATGGAACACACTGACCTTTGCTTCCCATAGATCCAAATATGGGGTAGGGGGAAATATAAAGAATTTCTTCAACATATCCCTTTCCTGTGATTGTTTAGAAATCTTGCCATGTTTCTGTGCTCCTTGCAATTCCTTCAAAGTTTTTTCTTGCTTGTTTATTCATTTGTTTAAGCCTCTTTAAGGCAGCCCCGGTGGCGCAGCGGTTTAGTGCCACCTGCGGCCCAGGGCGTGATCCTGGAGACCCTGGATCAAGTCCCATGTCAGGCTCTCTGCATAGTGCCTGCTTCTCTCTCTGCCTGTGTCTCTGCCTCTGTGTGTGTGTGTGTGTGTGTGTGTCTCTATAAAATAAATAAAGTCTTTAAAAAATTAAAAAAAATTAAGCCTCTTTAAATGCACAGGTATGTATAATATGACTTGATATATGAAAATTTTCCAGTCTACAAAGTAAAAAAAAGTCAGCTAACAAGATGCCAGTTGCAGGCAAATGCAGACAGGAAGGAGAGGCCAGCTTGTTCTCCTACTAATAGCGGCAGAAGCTCCTGTCAATCATAACATCACTCTTTGGGTATTGCCTCAGAGACTAGAGACTCCACCCACAGCTCCCAAGGTGTTACAGGATCTGCACACGCTCAAAGATTTCTTCAGAGCTAGTGAGCAGAAAAGGGTCTACCCTCCTCCTAGTTAGCCTAGATAGAACCCCATCTCAGGGACAGCCACAGCCAAAGTTCCTATTAAAATCAAAATTAGCTAAGGAGAAAAAGAAAGATAAACGTTGCTTCTTTCTTCACCTTTAAAGTAGAAGGGCTTATCCACTGGGCTCAGGGAATTGTACTGCCCCACAGTACAACTGGGAAAGTTGCATGAGAGGAATTCTGTCTAGAATCTGTTGAGAGAAGAGTAAGAGTATTGCTAGCCGATGACCACAGATAACTTCTGCTTAAACACAACCAGTCAAACGCAGACCCAGTAATCTTGACTTTCCACAGTAATATTTTTCATCACTGGCAGTCTTTAAATTGAACTACTAATGCTTTCTTAAAGAGGTTTTATACATTTTAACAAAGAGGAAAGGGATGTCTTTGAGCACCTGAAATAAAAGTTATGGGGAATAAGATAGGAGACTGTAAATTAGAATCTGAAGGTACACATCTCTTATGATTTTTATGTAGGCATACATGCACATGTGAGCTCCCATATATGTGTGTGTGTTATAGTACTTTTTCTCCACTCAATGTCCTGTGTAATTAAGAACAGTTTAATTGAGACAGCCTGTGTTCAGCTACCATCTAGACTTTTTAAGAACTCTGAGGTTGTCCTATCTTCCCTTATTTTATTGGAACAAGAGGAGACCATCTTTCTTGGGAAGATGAATAGCCAAAACTTGGAGAAAATATTGAAACATCATAAAATGTCCAAGCCACCCATATAGCTACTAACACATTTGTGCAGGTTTTTATTATTAGGAAAAGTAATCAAGGTTAGCATAGAAACAAGAAGGCTACAAAATAATTCTTATATACAGAGTCCCTCCTTCTCTAGCTGGATTAATAAGTGTGGTGCATTTTGTTTTTTATTATTTACTGATCTCTCTAATAAGCATCCTAAACTTGCAAGAGGTCAAGAGAGAATAACAGGGACCGAATTTATCACTGGTAACAACCAAAGCAAAACAAAATAAAAACAAGTACTATCTATGGAACAGTTAATTTCAAAACACTTCACCTCAGACAATGAAGGACAATAATCTCTGACAGATGGGAAAGAAATAAAAATTAGCCCTATAATTGCTCACCTTTCAGAGTGTTTCCATGTAAGGCATAGTAAGGAGAACCAAAGTGGAGGCCAGCAGACTCAGGTTTAGAAAATGGATTAAGAGCCCAGGAAGATCAAGGCAACTAGAGTTTGCAGGACAGAGTACTAAGGAGGGGCAATCTGCAAAGAGGAACCCAGAGATCTGCAATGGATTTCACCTGAATATTCAGTAAACATTAGCACATGCATGAAATTTTCTAAGGCCAGGGAAAGAAACATACTCAGGGCCAGGAATAGTGCTTTTTCCCACCAACCAGATTAGCAAATACCATAATTCATAGGAGAATTGGATAGTATGCATTAGGAGAGTTTTGCTTCAATAATAGAGAAAAATTAACTGCTCTGGCTCTGCCTAACAAATCTGAAAAGTGAGACCCAAATGGATAAAAGTATTTTCAAGTAACTGAAATACATAATACAACAAAAAGCACAAGAAACTGCATAGAAATTCAAAATATCCAGCACTAACAATATAAAATTTACATTGTCTTTCTTTTTAAAAAAATATTTTATTTATTTATTCATGAGAGATACAGGAGAGAGAGAGAGGCAGAGACACAGGCTGAGAGAGAAGCAGGCTCACCTCAGGGACCTGATATAAGACTCGATCTCAGCACTCCAGGATCACACCCTGGGCTGAAGGCAGGCGCCAAACTGCTGAGCCACCCAGGCATCTCACATTGCCTTTCATACAATCAAAGATCACCAGACATGGAAAAATCCAGGAAAATGTTATCTATAATAAGGAGAAAACTTAATCAATTGAAAGTTACCCAGAGCTAATTCTGATTTGAAATTAGCATATAACGACATCAAAACTATTATTATAATCATATTCCATATTTTCAAAAGTTAAGTAGAGACATAGAAAAATTTTTAAGAAAAGATCCCAAATCAATATCTAGAGATAAAAACTACAAGGTCTGAGTGAAAAATGCACTGGATGAAATTAATAGCAGATTAGACCTAGCAGGAAAAAAAAAATAATATATTTGAACACAGCAATAGAAACTATCCAAAATCAAACAGAGAAAAAATGGAGTAGCATCCCATCACCTTTTACATATTCTATCTGTTAGAAGCAAGTCAGGTTCCACCATCAATCATAGGGAGGGCATTATACAAAGGCATGACAATGAGGGCCATCTTGAATGTGTTCATCACACTAGTCAAAAAACAAACTAAACAAAACAAAACTCAACTGACATTATTAATATAAGACAGAGTGGATTTCAGAGCAAAGCATATTACCAGAGATAAAGATGATCAGTTTTTTTAAAGATGATCAGTCTTAAACAATAAAAAGATCAACTCATCAAGAAGGCATAATAATCCTATACATGGATGCATCTAATAAAAGAACTTCAAAATAAATGATACAAGAACTGAGAACAAGAAATAGATAAATCCACAATTATAATCAGAGATTGCAGTCTCGTTCTTAATAGAACAAGTAAACAGAGAAAGCATTCAAATTGTACAAAATACATTCTCTGTACATACTGGAATTAAATTGGAAATCCATAACAGAAAATTATTGAGAAAAATGCCCCACTATTTAAAAACTAAGTAAAACAATTCTAAATAACTAATTGATCAAAGAAGAAATTGAAAGGGAAATTAAAAAGCATTTGAATTGAATGAAAATAAAAACACAATGTATCAAAATTTGGGTTGTTGATAAAGCAGTTCTTAGGGGGAAATTTACAACAGTCAATGCTTAACTTGAAAAAGAATATCTCAAATTAGTAAAATCAATGTCTGAAATCAATGATTTCAGCTTCTTCAAGAAATTAATTTTTATTTTATTTATTTATTTTTTAATTAATTAATTTATTTATTTATGATAGTCACAGAGAGAGAGAGAGAGAGAGAGGCAGAGACACAGGCAGAGGGAGAAGCAGGCTCCATGCACTGGGAGCTCGATGTGGGACTCGATCCCGGGTCTCCAGGATCACGCCCTGGGCCAAAGGCAGGCACCAAACCGCTGCGCCACCCAGGGATCCCCAAGAAATTAATTTTTAAAAGGCAAATGAAACACAAAGTCAACAGAAGAGAAGAAATAATAAAGATCAGAGTAGAAATGAATGCAACAGAAAATGGAAAACAACACTAGAAATGAATGATGCCAAAAGCTGCTTCATTGAGATGATTAATATTGGTTTACATGTAGCCAGATTGAATGGGGGAAAATTATACAAATTATAAATATGAAGAATAAAGGAGGTAACATCATATATTCTACAGATGTTTAAAAGATAATCAAAAAACTAAATAAAAGATAATCAAATTCACATTATTTTTAAAAAGTTATGCTAATAAGTTAGAAAACAGTTGAAATGGAAGAATTCCTTGAAAGATATAAACTACCAAATCTGAAAGAGAAATAGACAACCTGAAAATCCCCATATTAAAGATATCCCATTATTACAGCACCTTTTTGTGAAAAGACTAGCCTTTCTTCACTGTATTGTTTTTATCCCCATTTTTTATAGTGACATTTATATATAGCATAAACTTTACCATCTTAACCATTTCAAGTGTACAATTCAGTGGTATTAAATACATTCATAACATTGTACAACAATTACCACCATCCATTTCCAGAACTCTTCATCTTATAAAACTAAACCTTAGTGAGGAAAGAATAGTCTTCTTTCCTTAAAAGAAGCCATAATTTCATTAAAAGGAGCCATAATCATTGGATATCCATATCTGTGATTTGTATCTGGCATAATATACAAAAATCAACTCAGAATGTACATAGACTTCTATGAGCAACGCAAAGCTACAATAAAGAAAACATAGGAGACTTATTTCACTCAGCATAATACCCTCCAGTTCCATCCACGTTGAAGCAAATGGTGGGTATTTGTCGTTTCTAATTGCTGAGTAATATTCCATTGTATACATAAACCACATCTTCTTTATCCATTCATCTTTCGATGGACACCGAGGCTCCTTCCACAGTTTGGCTATTGTGGCCATTGCTGATAGAAACATCGGGGTGCAGGTGTCCCGACGTTTCATTGCATCTGAATCTTTGGGGTAAATCCCCAACAGTGCAATTGCTGGGTCGTAGGGCAGGTCTATTTTTAACTCTTTGAGGAACCTCCACACAGGAAGGGAAAAGAAATGTTGGGAAATATCAGGAAGGGAGACAGAACATAAAGACTCCTAACTCGGGGAAACGAACTAGGGGTGGTGGAAGGGGAGGAGGGCGGGTGTTGGAGGGGAATGGGTGACGGGCACTGAGGTGGACACTTGACGGGATGAGCACTGGGTGTTTTTCTGTATGTTGGTAAATTAAACACCAATAAAAGTTAATTAAAAAAAAAAATAAAAAATAAAATAAAATAAAATAAAAAAAAAAAAAGAAAACAGGAGAAAATACTTGCAAGTTGGTTTAGGCAAAGATTTCTTATATATATATAACAACAAAAGCATCATTCATGAAAGAACAAATTGGTAAATTGAACTTAATCAAAATTAAATATGTCTGTTCTTTGAAAGACACTAATCAGAGAATAAAAGAGACTACAAAGTGGGGGAAAACATTTGAAAAGAATATAACTGATGAAGGACTTGTATCTAAACCACATTAAGAACTTTAAAAACTCAATAGTTTGAAAATAAACAACCCAATAAAAGTGGGCAAAAGATGTGAACAGGTACTTTAGCAAAGAAGATATATAGATGATATACAAATATATGAAAAGTTGCTCAACATCATTAGTTATTATGAAGATATAAATTAATACCATTAGATGCCACGAACACCTGTTAAAATTACTAAAACCAAATAGACTGACCATTCCAAGTGCTGACAAAGATGTGGAGGAACTGGGACTCTCATACACCAATGATAGGAATGTAAAATGGCCTAATGATTTGGAAAACAGTCTGACAAGATGTTACAACCAGTTCAGTGGAGAATCCAAAGCACCACCAATGAATAAGTACATATAAGAAATGAAATAAATTCATGACTAGATGCAAAACTGATCAATATCCACATGGCATTAATCAACTGCATTCCACCAGCCTCGATTTGCATATTATGGGTAAGAATCATCTGTATTACTATCAGTTTTCTACAACTTAACAGTTGTGAAAAAGCTCACAGAAAATGGAAGGTGGAAATGAGCCAGATGGATGAGCTCTGATAGGTGTTCATTTTTAATTGTATAGTAGTCAGGATTTTACCTGTTAAAAAGAATTACACTTTAATAGGAACTTTGAGTGATACCTAGCTCATAATAAATAATAAATATTAGCTTTTTTAACGTTAATTTAATTAATATTTAAAATGACTTGAGTCACAGGGGAACCTGGGTGCTCACTAAGTATCGGACTCATGATTTTGTCTCATGTCATGATCTCCTGGGTGGTGAGATCAAGCTCCATATCAGGCTCTGCACTCAGCAGGGAGTCTGCTGAGAGTCTCTCCCTCTCTTTCTGCCCCTCTCCCCACTCATGTACTCTCTCTCTCAAATGAATAAATAAATCTTTTTAAAAAGTGACTTGAGTCACACTTTAAACTCATCATGCATTCATGTGTTTAGTCATTTCATATGTTCATATAGCCACTGTTAAGCAATTCCTGGGAATAAGGCACAGTATTAGCTGTTAGTACAAGAAAATAAATTCCTCCTTCCCATTTTTCCTTCCACCATGTGAAATGCTGGTTCCTGAAAATATCTCCAAAACAATCTATTGATAAGACAAAGCTGAGTTTACTCTTCTGTAGTGAATTTAAGCACCATTTCAGAGAGGGCAGGCAAAGTAGGGGTTCGGGTGAGATTTTGAAGTCTAGTTTAAAATGAATCTTTCATTGAGATGGGTCATGGGCTTTGTTAGGAATTGCTAAGGATCAGGACATAGTAGTTTAGGATTGGTGGACACAGCAGGTAAGTAATTTGTAGGGAGAATTCAAATTTATGAAGTTCAAAACACAAGGTGTAAGACACCATTTGGTGCTTTCTTTAAAGCATTGATGGATATTTCAGAAAGTTTCTGGAATGATTGATCAAGTAATTTACAACACCTTGGGCAAGAGCTTTCAGAGATAGTGATGCATGTTGATGAATAGAGTTGAAAAGCAAGGTCATATTGATGTAGGCTTTAAGCTGTGTGGGTGTGGATGGTCTGGTTCTCAAGTAATAACTTTCGTTTGTACTTCTCCCTGGGTATTTATTATTTATTATCTATCTTGATAGTTATATTTCTGGTGAAAATGTCTCAGTGCTACCACTACTGATAGCAACTATGGCTATTATAGCAGTAGCAACAGCTGTATTTATGCCTTGCTTTCGTGGGTCTGTAACTTTGAAAGCAGTCCTATATGGTAGTCCTCATTATCCCTCCTTGATAGATGAGGAAACGGAGACTCAGGCAGGATTAATTTATCTCGGGCTTCCTAGCTAGGAAGTAGCAGAACACAGAGTTAAACGCAAGACATCAGCCTGCAAAGCTGACATTACCCTCCACAGCTAATCAGTAAACTTCTAAATGCCAGGCCCCTGGGCCATGATCTTCAGCATCCAGTACAATTCCAGGCATAGAGTATTAATTAGCCCTCACTAAGCATTTGTAGAGGATGCTGAACAGAAAGATGAGCTGTCCAAAGTCATATGGAGAAGCCTCCTAAAATGGGAGCATCCTCTGACTTTCGATCTAGTCTCTTTCTATTGGCCACAGCTGCTACTTAGTTGGCTAACCAGAAAAAATACTGCACATTTTTATTTCTGTTTAACGATTGCAGTCTTAAAGCTCCTACAGTCACTCGGTCCTTGATGTGGCTGCATAACACACACAGCAAAAGCCATAAGGACTCTATTACCAGCAAATTGGCACTTTAAGCCACAACATTGGTTCAGTCTGGATGCATTAAAGGCCCAATGTGAGGTGCAAACCTTCGTTCTCTAGCTTTTTTCCATTATATACCGAAGAGCATTGATCCCTTGGGTAAAATAGAGGGAAAGATGAATTTAGAGCACACAACGAGGAAAAGAGAACAAAATTCATGCTTGTTGTGTCCTTTTCACCCCAGTCTCCATGAAATTTTTATAGCTCTCAGTAATATGGTTTTAGTATTTTGTTTCTATTTTTTTTACTTGATACAAATTAATATAAATATGTTTGTCACAATGTGTATGTAAACATAATATTCAATGCTAATGATCTGGCATGCCCTGTGCTTTTTCTCCAGCCACATCCAGGAAAGTGCCAAGAAAATATATAATCCATATCTGGTTTGACAGTTCCTTTGGAAATCAGGTTTTCGCTGATTTGTCATACCAGTTTTCTTTTCAAATCTTGAGGGTCTTTTGAGCTTTTCATCAAGCACCTTGAAGCTGTTACAAGCGGTGACAATACATGCTAAGGACTCTCAGTGTTGTTTTCACCTGCATCTCAAGTTCACTTTGTAGTTTAATTCTATTGGGAAATAAATCAGAACAAGATGCAGTGATGTTTGTATTCATTTGTGCGAGATGAATCATTTATTGGACCAGATTCTCTTTGAATTCATAAGCAGTGCAAGGGGAGAAAAATCCACAAGTAGAATAATCAGAATATAGGGATTTAGCCATAATCTCTTTTGTATTTATACTAAAAATTAATTATAAAAGGTACTAACAGAATTGACTTAGATTTGATAGAAAAAAATAATAGAACAATTCATAGGTTGGAAATTTCCTGTGAACAGATGGCAGAATAGAAAATGGTTAAAGATTTTGGAATACTGTATTTTGTTTTAGTGGTCCTCACTCTATCAGGCTGACTTTCCAGGAGCACCTGGGCGGCTCAGTTGGTTGAGTGTTGGCCATCAACTCAGGTCATGATCCCAGGGCCCTGGGATTAAGCCCTGCATCATGCTCCCTGCTCAGTGGAGAGTCTGCCTCTCCCTCTCATCGGCTTCTCCCCTCTTTCCATCTCTCTTTCTCTCTCTCTCTCTCTCAAATAAATAAGTAAAATATTTTTTTAAAAAGAATGACTTTCCAATTTTCTTATAATATTATTTTCCCTTGTGTAAACTCATTTAAAATGTGTCCTTTTGGGCAGCCCCGGTGGCGCAGCAGTTTAGCGCCGCCTGCAGCCCAGGGTGTGGTCCTGGAGACTCTGGATCAAGTCCCACATCCGGCTCCCTCTGCCTGTGCCTCTCTCTCTCTCTCTCTGCGTCTCTATGAATAAATAAAAATAAAATCTTAAAAAAAATAACAGATGCTTTAAAAAATGTGTCCTTTTAAATTTATTTATTTATTTATTTATTTATTTATTTATTTATTTATTTATGAGAGACACAGAAAAAGAGACAGAGGCACAGGGAGAGGGAGAAGCAGGCTCCCCACAAGGAGCCTGATGCAAGACTCAATCCCAGGACCCCGGGATCATGCCCTGAGCCAAAGGGAGATACTCAACTGCTGAGCCACCCAGGCATCCCAAATGTGTCCTTCTTTAAATGAAAAATGTAAGTTAGGAGAACTTCTGCTTCTTGTCATGAATTACCGGGTAACATGTTACCTAAACTAAAAAAGCAGAAAAAAAATGCATAAAATATCTAAGCTACTAAAAGCAAGGAATTAGTAGGCTGATATCGAGTAAAGGAAGGTAGAAAAGTAAGACCAACAGGCCAGACCACTTTCATCTTAATGTCAGTCCTAAAAACAGGGTTGATGATCTGAATTATAATTTTGAAAATGTCAGCAGGCCACACATGCCAGTAAGGAGCCTGCCAGGAAACAACTTCCTATTTTGGTCTAAGATTCTAAGAGTAAAGGTGAAATGAAATTCAACCAGTCTTACCACAGACTTCAGCCTCATTTCAGCTCTTCTGCATAATCCAGAAAATTCCAAATCCTAAAACTAGATTAAGATCATCCTAGATTACTAGTGCCCCTAGGTACCTGAAGGAGTCCATTGAAAATTTTCATTGGAGGGGAAAATAGGTCATCTCATGCTGCAAAAGATTTCTACAAATAATTTTTCAAACACAATGTTCAGCATACAGTCAAAGATAAGCAAGGCATACAGAAAGACACTATGAATGCAAGTCACCAGAAACAATAAACAAGAATAAGCTGCAATATATGAAAATCAAAGAGAGATAAATTTGTGGGTAAATCTAAGTGATGATCTTATAAGACAGTAATAATGACAATAATATTATTTGTAATGTGCAAAAAAAAGTGAGAACAATTAAAATGGTCTTCGTTGTTAAAATTTAGGGTTTAATTTGATGGTGGGATACTATAGAGCAGAAGTCAACAAACTATGACCCATGAGCCAAATCTAACCAGTAGCCTGCTTTTTCCATAGATAATACATGACAGACTATATGTGGCCCACAAAGACTGAAATATTTACTTTCTTGCCCTTTACAGAAAAAGTTTGTTTACTCTTGCTGGAAAGAGAGAGAAAGAAAGAAGAAAGAAAGAAAGAAAGAAAGAAAGAAAGAAAGAAAGAAAGAAAGAAAGAAAGAAAGAAAGAAAGAAAGAAAGAAAGAAAGAAAGAAAGAAAGAAAGAAAGAAAGAAAGAAAGAAAGAAAGAAAGAAAGAAAGAAAGAAAATGAACAAATGACTAAAGTCATACACAAAATGGTTGGATCTTCAACATATATCATTCAGGAGACCCCCTCAAAAAGCAAGGCCAAAAGAAAAAACTCCAATATAATTCTATTGATATAAAATTCCAAAAGCCAACAAAACTATAGTTGTGGGATGCATTCTTAGGTGGTAATACTCTAAAGGAAAGCAAGGAATTGTTGAGCATCAATGTCCAGAGAATGGCTATGCCTAGGGGGAAGGATGGGGATGCTGTTGGGAGGAGCAGAAGGAGTGGCTGTGTTCTGTTTCTCTGTGTGGCAGTAATTTGAGTGTTTACAGTAATTTGTTAAAAGGTAGGTTTATGTTTTATGCATTTTTCTTTGTGTGTATTCTATTTCAAAACAAAAGAGTTTTTTTTAACAAAAGAGATTTAAAATATTAGTTTTATGCAAATTAAAAATAAGGAGAAGAACAGGAGAGAGGGAGGCAGAAAAGAATCTGCAAGCTTTAGTCCACCAGGCAAGACTGATGTTCTTTGCCTACCTGAAAAAAAAAAATTCTAAGCAATATTTTCTTTTTTTTTTTTTTTTAATTTTATCTATTCATTCATGAGAGACACAGAGAGAGAGAGAGGCAGAGACACAGGCAGAGGGAGAAGCAGTCTCCATGCAGGGAGCTTGATGCGGAACTCGATCCCGATCCCGGGGCACCAGGATCATGCCCTGGGCCAAAGGCAGGCGCCAAACTGCTGAGCCACCCAGGGATCCCCCTTAGCAATATTTTCAACTACTCCTTGATTCGAAAGTTTATTTCACAGGAAATGGCTGCCCATTTATATGTTTATAAAGAGTGTAGCTTGGAGAAAAGGTCAGAGTTCTAGCAGTGAATAAAATATTTATGAAAATGACCTTTCTATCCTTTCTGTTTCCCCACCTGTGTCCAGTGACCCAAACTTGTCATGTGTTAATGATTTGCCCTGGCCTCTGCATCTTTAAGAGAGATTTTCACCACATCTTCTCTAAAGGAGTTGAGCCTCTTTTTCATGGTTGGCAAGGCCCTAATTCTTTTATTCATTTCCTCTTTCTCTCAGAAAATATTCCACTTACCTTTGCTTCACTAAGGAGTGCTATGTAGAGTGAATGACAGTTTTAGAACATATGTCACAAGGACTTCCGAGCTGCCATATCACACAACTCTAGGGTGTACATTCACATTCTGGCAAAACCCAGATCACTTCATTTATGCAGCAGCCTGGCTAGCACTGTGGAGGAGTTAATAATCATATTTCTGTGGGTTTCAGACAATGCAGAATGAGGTAAATCTATAGTAATAGGATTCATATAGCATATAGTACAAAGGATTCAAGTAAAACAATAAATGAACGTCTTCTCCCTCAAAGTCCAAGATAGTAGCAGAAACAGTATATTTGTAGTGTTTTCAGAATACCCACCTATATCCAATGTATGCACCCCTTAAATTTTCATTTAGATTGTGGCAGTTAATTTGCATAATTAAAACTACTGGCAGTAGCCAAGGTAATTTAAATTTATGTGAAATGCATCAAACAGACTTGCATGTAAGTCTGGACTCTATGTTTTGCTAGCTGTGTGATTTTGGGCAAATTGCTAAATTTCTCTGACAGACAAATGTATCTATCTTCCAAGGAGAATTAAGTGAGATAATACACATAATTGCACAGTGCCTGGCATATAATATATACCTTGTAACTATGAGATAATACTCTTATTATTTATTCTCTGACAATCTCTCTTCCCTCCAAATATGTGTCTTTCTTCCTATACCCAACCTGTCCTGCAGTCCAAAACCTGGAAGGGATCCTCTGCTACTTCTAATATCCAGTCTCCCCACACCCATTTCCTCCATATTGAGGTGATCACCAACCATCATCCATTATGACTTCATTTCTGATAACATGTTGTTATCTCTTCTCCCAAATTGCTTAAGGACACTTAGCCTCCATTTTCACCCCCTCTGTTTACTCATCCATCCACCATCCATCCATCCATCCATCCATCCATCCATATACTCAAAATCATATTGAGCATGCAGAATGCCTGGAGAAGATCTCTCTGAAGAAGTGACTTCTGAGTGGCTAGGTCAACTGAGGGAATGAGCACAGTGATTTCCCAAGGAAAAGCATTCCAGGAAGAGAAAATTATAAAAATTTTATGTGCAAAGATGGAAGTGTTTAAGGGTCAGAGAGGAAGCAGAGAATCTTTGTGTAGTGCTGAGAGTTGTGATTCAAGTGGCCATCACAGGCTTGAAGCACGTTAGAGGCTCCCTCTGAGTGCCATGAGGAACAATTGACAACTCTGAGCAGAGAGGTGACATTTCTAGAGGATCACACTCTGAATGCAAGGGAGAGACAGAGGAACCCCACAGAAGACCATTGCATGGATCCAGGTGGTATGGATTAGGAAGGCAGCCCTCCTAAAACACAGTTCTGATCAGGTCACTTTCCTCAGCTGGCCCGAGCATACACCACACATACTCACTCCTAAAACCAGCCAAAGTTTTTCCCATTGCCTAGGGAATAAAGTCCAACTCCAGACCCTTCTCCCAATTTCTGTCCTACATGCCATGTCATGATCCCATGTCTCTGTACCTGCTGTTCCCTCTACCTGGAATGCCCTTCTCTCATCTTTCCATTTATTCTTCAAAGCTCTGCTTTATGAGCTCCCCTTAGAAGTTATCCTTGATCCTCCTTCATCTTCCCTCCCTGAAAGACTTAACTACCTACCCTTCTGAGGTGTCTAACCCCCTAGGCCATAAAACTATGATCCTATTTTGTTGTTCTGTCCTATAATTATCCACCATCAACTACTTCATTCTGTGTCTGCCCTCCCATAATGTTTTTACCTTGAGCCCTTTGTACAATCACTGGGATCAAGTATGTGTTTAATTTGTTTAATTAATTTAGTTCAATAGTAAATAGAATCTCCTTTCTGGGTAATTTTTCAAGTAAAGTAGATTGCCTGACATTGTTTGGGCATTACTTTGCTGGAATGTCAAGAGTCTCCACTGATATCCCTTTTGAAACTTTTGTCTCAGTGTTCACATGTCACACTGCCAGTTGCTGGATGAGCTGTGATTCAGAATATAGCAATAAATACTTCCCCCACATTAACTTTCCCTTTTCCTTTCCCAGGTTTTGAGTGCAGTTTCAGTAGTGAATTTTGAGTTCACTGGCTCCATACTTCCTGACCTCCAGCCAATCTTAATCTAGCTCCTCCTTCTCAATCAAAACCAATAAAAATCATGTCTCCTTGTTGATTCATCTTGACTTCAGCTGAGAAATTCTCCCCAAATGCAGCTTTTTAAATATTCTATTTTGAAATCCATCATAAATGTTCCCTTCAGTCCTTCAGCGGGCATCTGCTCCACTTCAGTGAGCTTTAAAATGCTGTCTTTCACAGATTTTTCTCCAACTCCATGGAAAATTAGCAGAGTGATGCTGAACTAGAGCCTGTGTCTTATTGTGTGATGTGGTTTGGTTTTGGCCTGGCCGCATTTCCTAAGTCCTGATGTGAATTTCATTTCCTATTGCTTATCCTGCGTGTTAACTTTCTGCTTGGTAAAATTACAAATTCCCAATGAAAGCATTCTACAATTGATTAGACTCAGGCCGCTTGGCAATTTCTTTCTAATCTCTTTGATTGTGCTTTCTATAAAAATGACAGCTCTGGTATAAATCCTCATTTAAATCAATACCAGTAAGTGCTAATCTCTTCACAGCACTGGAGATGAAAATGTCAAATGGTACCTGCTGGGCGTTAGAACTACCACTGTAAATCATCAAAAATTAAAGCAACACCAAATTGATTTCATTTTCCATCTTTTTAAAGAAACAATTTTCAGATTCATTATTTTTCCATGGAGTTACTCTTTTTTCCTTTGCACTTATACTGTGGTTGGGCAAGATTGATGAACTGATTTTGGCCTGACAGATGTATTGATGTCTTCCAGCAAAATATCCAGCACCTGCGCCTGTACTGGGAAGAGCCTTGGGATAAAGTGGATATTTTATGGTATGATACATATATGCAAGTTGCATTTTAATCCTTCTCCATATGATAATACCTCAACAGAGTGGACTCTTGATTGAAGAATTACATCACAAGAAAGTGCCTCATAATGGTAAAATCATGGAAGAGAATTCCTAGTCCTTCTTTTCCTAGCTCAAAGTCAATGCCCAAGCTTCCACAAGCTACCTGAGATATCTCCTCCAGGAGGTGACTGCCTGCAGTCTGGGCATCTCATGGTAGAGATACAGGAAAATTGCATAGCCTGCATGATAAGTGACTCCGGAAGATTAGGGCAAGCATGCGGTTTCTAAAATCTAGGAGAACTTAGCTATCGTGTCCAACTCCCCACCCTACTTATTTGATAAGCCAAGAAACTGAAACCTGAGGAGATTTAATGGCAAAGTGATGATCACAAATTTAAAGGGAAAGCAGAAGATCTCCAAGATATTAAATCCATGTCTTTACTCACTGCATCACAGAGAAAATATAAGAACTTTACCCACGTTGAGCAAAGAGCATGCAAAAATCTGATGTGTGTGCTCATAAAATAGTTAATAAAATTCATTCATGAAATAGCTAATACATAGAGAAAAAATTCCTCATATTTATTAATGAACAGAGGAGTAGCAGGAAAATGTAATATTATAGACCACATAAAATTTTAATTTAACTGATCAGTTTCAGATTTACTTCCACACAAAATGTTTCTTATGCTTCTCGTGTATGGTCCTTTCCATTTCTTATAGAAGATGTTAGTTAAGCAATCAAATGCCTGAGAAATATGTAGCCCAAAAGAGTGGCAGAAAAAATATGTCCAATAGACAAAGATAAAGGACCCAATCCTTGAATGATGGAGAATTAGGAAAATTTCCAAGAATTGACAACAAAGCTTTCCCTAATCTCTGTTTACTTCACTAAATTATTCACCATTTTAAGTTCCTTAACAGCAGAAACCAAAGCACAATACCCTCCAAATTACTTATCTCTCCTCTCTTAAGCTTAAACCTCCCTAGAGTAGCAAGTGTAGGTGGCTATGGGGACCAGGCAGGTAACAGAAAGAAGCAATGGGTAGAGCACAGCCAAAGGAAATAGCCCATGCTCAATTGTAACAAACAGTTGACACAGAAGACTGTAGATACAAAGTTATTGGCTCATCTAATTTTTGCAAAGATGCCAGAAATTCAAAAATTGATATGAATTCTCTCGTTTTATAAATATGATAATTAATTCAAAATAGGTTAAACACATCTATAGCTTACCAGCGTTGAGATCTTTAATTTAAGAGTGAGCCACCAATCTAGGGTTTAATTAGCAAGAATGCTTGAACAATGAAAAGTTACCACTTTCAGGAGCAACTTTGTAACTTAGCTTGGCAGTTTCCACTTATGAGGGAGCATCTAACGTGCTCACTAAATCCATGGTGTGTATCCTATGGAAGAATGCATTTACATCAGAAATAGAGAGGTCAGCATTCGATTACATATTCCAGAGAAAATGCTCTAGTTGATGCAAGAATCAGTGGTGTGGGGATCAGATTGGGTTTGCCTCTAGTTTGTGTAAATGGAATGGAATCGCTCACCTGCTTGTGCAGTCTTTCTTATTTGTGAATTTAGAATAAAAATACTGATTTACTTGAGCCACAACTTTATCATGATAGAGGTTGAACAAGAAATAAAAGTTCCATTTTAAAAGCCCACGAGAGGATCCTACATCCTGACTTTTTCCAGACTGAGGTCCCCAATTCAGAAGAGATTAGAACTTTGGTGTATGCTCTAAAAAGAGGCTGAAAGGCAGAGAGGAGTGAAAATCGGGACTCAGGGATAATAAAGCAGACAGTGTTGGTGCTCTCTGCTCAGAGTCCCGGGACCACAATTTTCACCATTTCTGCAGGATGCTTTCTTTTGATTTCTAAAGGGTACACTGCTTCTCTTACAGTAACTGCCCTCAAGCTAGTAGAGCTGCCTTGCTCATACACATTGCTGGAGGTACCTGGGACCTGGGTATCCCAGAGCTGGGTTTTAGAAAAGACAGCTCCTTTGCTTCCAGTTGAGACAAATTCTGAAATGTAATTTATCTTCCAGAGCTCCCCTGCAGGATCAGATGGAGATTTGCCTGAAATTACACATCTGTTTCACCTACTTGTCCCTTCCTTGTCCTGCTTCCTTCACTCCTGCACATCAGTGTCTGGGGAGCACATTCTTTAATAAATCACTTACACATGAATGCTTCTCTCTTGGTCTGTTTCTAAGAGTCTGTCCTAAAACACCCACAAATTTTATTAAAACTGCCTTATTTTATTAAAAGCAATATTTCCCTCTAGAAATTTAAGATACTTTTACAAATGAAATGACTGCATCAGCTCTGGGAATGTGTGTGTGTGAACAGTTACACTGTAAACGTTATATAAGAAATGGCTATAGGGACACCGGGGTGGCTCAGGGGTTAAGCATCTGCCTTCAGCCTAGGACTTGATCTTGGAGTCCTGGGATCGGGTCCCACATCGGGCTCCCTGCATGGAGCCTGCTTCTCCCTCTGCCTGTGTCTCTGCCTCTCTCTCTCTCTCTCTCTTTCTCTCTGTGTGTCTCTCATGGATAAATAAATAAAATCTTAAAAAAAAAAATGGCTATAGCCTTGATGATGCTCTACCCAATCAAAGAGTAGTGAATAATATAAATTTCACTGTACTATTAGAGATATCTAGGCATAATAGCCAGGAAACAAAACAAAAGAAAACCATTTTGACTGATTCCTCAGAGGTGAGATATTATGACATAATGCACGATTCTATCATTTCTTGGATTTGAGGATCAAGTATGTTACTTATTACAAAGAGATAAAGAATGTGGCAGTTACAATTGCATTATTTTCCCATATCCCAAAATCAAGAAAAATATTTCTTCAACAACACAAGCTACATCAGTTTACCAATTTCACAGTAATCTGCAAATGCACAGATGTATAATTGGACTAACAGATATTTGTGCAACTAACTGTGATATAAACAGTACTGAAATTATTACGTATTTTTCAAAATAACTTAGTTGAATACTTTGTATCAGATGCATTTGATTATAATTGCAAAGATCAGTGGATAGATTAAATCTCAGGAGTTGCCATTCTAAGCCTAAATGCCATGTATGACTTGCTTTATTTCAAACACCTATTCAATTGTAGATCTATCAGTTCAGGAAAATAGTAGCCTCATAGATGGTATAATTTTAAGTTATTTTCTTTATTTTTAAGACAATAGAAATGGGGAAAATATTAAAATGTGAAAAATGTCCTGGTTGCTGGAGGATGTTTTAGGATGCTAAAACATTTTATTTTTGGTATCATTCCTCAATTATATGTATTATGACCAACTGATTTTTCTAAGACTGTTTCAAAAATAATTCAGTAAACATATGAGTACAGGCTTTTGTGTGAAAAAAAATCTTGCCTAAAAATCTAGTAAGATGGAATAGCATCTTTAAACTTAGAACCTAGAAGTAAAACTTATATTCAGCAAAACCACAATTTGATTTTAGGGCAAAATATCAATATTCTCAGACACATTGGTCTCTGGGAGAATAGCACGCTCGCGCGCGCACACACATCCACAGACACACACACAAAATACACTGCGCGCACACACATCCACAGACACACACACAAAATACACTATCCTGAGACTTTCTCCAGGAAAGAGAGAAATTAGTCCAGGACAAAGTCATGGTCAATGGAAAGTTAGGGTGTGTGATGTTTACTGTTGAATAAATAATTAACAAATGAGAATATTTATAAGAACATTCAACCCAAATTCCAGATTATCCCAGTATGGCTGGTGGTAGAATAAGAGAAAAAACAAGAATTTTTTATTCTGCTTTCTTTCTTCCAGAGCAATGACCATCACCTTCAGATATCTTAGCAGTTGGTCTTAATATGTTAGGAGTAAAGCCCTGAAGAATAGAAATAGAATGTTTAACTTTCAAACCAATTGTAAAGAATTAGAACCATAAAAAAAAAAACAGAAAAAATTCCAAATAGAAGACTATTTGAAATATGGATTTGAATCAATTTTTCCATAGCCATGAACATTGGCCTAAGTATATTTTGGCCACTTCAATTGTCAAGACACATATAACTATTTCATCTTAATTCATTACTTTTAACAACTATATTGGGGTACGTTTCATAACATATGTGATGTCCTGGTATATATAAACATATAAAGGGGCACCTGGGTGGCTCAGTCGATTAAGAGTCTGATTTTGGCCCAGGTCATGATCTCAGGGTCCTGGGATCAAGCTCTGCATCAGGCTCCCTGCTCATCCAGGAGTCTGATTCTTTCTCTTCCACTCTCTCCACCTCCCTCAAATAAATAAATAAACAAATAAATAAAATCCTTAAAATAAATGCATACATACATACATATATGTGTTGGGAGGAAGAATTTCCTCTGCTCCTTAAGGTTCTCCTAGCTAGAATCACACTGACATGAGAAAGATTAACAGAAGAAAATAAAATGTAATAGTGTATGTAGGGAAATTCCAAAGATCATGAGGCAACATGATACTTGTATGAGCTAAAGAGAGGGGTAGGATTTGCTTCAACGTGGATGGAACTGGAGGGTATTATGCTGAGTGAAATAAGTCAAGCGGAGAAGGACAAACAGTGTATGTTCTCATTCATTTGGGGAATATAAATAATAGTGAAAGGGAATATAAAGGAAGGGAAAAGAAATGTTGGGAAATATCAGGAAGGGAGACAGAACATAAAGACTCCTACCTCTGGGAAATGAACTAGGGGTGGTGGAAGGGGAGGAGGGCGGGTGTTGGAGGGGAATGGGTGACGGGCACTGAGGCGGACACTTGACGGGATGAGCACTGGGTGTTTTTCTGTATGTTGGTAAATTGAACACCAATAAAAATTAATTTAAAAAAAAAGAGAGAGGGGTAGGGATTTGAAGATACAAAGGAGAGAAAGACCATTAGCAGGAAGGTGAGAGGAGATGGTTGGAAAACAAAGGTTGCTCTAAAAGTTAGATAAGTTTCTTAGGTAAAGAAGAATCTCTGTTAATAGCTTTCTTCTGGCTACAAGTGGGCAGTTGAAAGGGAAATAAAGAGCTTTTCCTGAGTCTGCTGGGTTTTGCTTGCTTTTAACTCAAAATAACATTCATGCCAAAGCAGCCCACCCTAGGAAGCACCAACATATACATACACATATTATGTACAACTCAAAATGTTTTGTTGATAGGGTATATGAATGAGGACATTTGTAGTGCAGGATGACAGTTAACTTTCCTCAGCATTCAGTACCTGCCCTTAACCTGGCCCAATCTCCATTTCAAGCCTCATTAAAAGTTCAAGTTTTTTTTTGTTTTTTTGTCTATTTTTTAGAGAGAGAGAATGAGCAGGGAGGGACAGAAGGAAAGAGAGAATCTTAAGCAGGCTCCACATACTGCATAGAGCCTTCGGGGCTCAATCTCACAACCCTGAGATCATGACCTGAGTCAAAATCAAGATTCAGATGCTTAACCTACTGAGCCACCCAAGTGCCCCTAAAACCTCAGTTCTTTTTTTTTTTTTTAAAAAAAAAAAAAAAAAAAAAACCTCAGTTCTTAACAGATTTGTCTCTTAGTCATCACTCACATCCTTACTTCTGCATTGATATCATTCCCTGGAACAACCTTCTCACACAAAGCCCTTGCTTGCCTTCTCAGCTTACATCAAGGTTTGCCTCCTACAGGAAGCCCTCCCTTTTTTCAATCCCTCTCTACACTGATTTGACATACAGCATTCTCTAACTTTAATCAATGGTTATCTTTCCATGTGTCCAAACTTTGTCCTCCCAACTAGATATTAGGCTCCTAGAAGTCGGGACAGATTATGGTTAATGCTTCCCCTGGGTGCCTCCCCCGTGGGGAAGGTTTGTACTCTATAGAATCCTAAATAAATAACTGTTGTGATCAGTTTATTTGCCCTAAGGATGTAATAAAGTTCATTCCTCATTTTTCCCTTTTCAGTATTACTGACTATGCTCTACAGAAATTGAGGCTTTCAGGTAAAGCCTGGATCTGAGTGTATAGACCTAGAAACCTCATTTTCAGATAAAGAGTCCCTTGAGCCTCAGTTTTGTCATCCAGACAGTGTGACAATAATAATCACCATGTACAGTTCTGAAGATTAAATGAGGAAAATGCTATAATCAGGGTGTTAAATAGGTCTTTGTTGTTGTCACTGTGTCCATGTCTGAAGAGCCTTCTGCAATCTTTAACCAAATAACAAGAGGAGTTTACATGTTCCCAAATTCCTAGAGGATGAATAACAATTCCAATTGACAGATTTGAGTCCAGCAGACTCAAGTGATTCTAGACAAAGCATTCCCTCTGTCAGTTTATTTTTCTTTAAAGATGTATTTACTTAAAGATATAGTTCTTTAAAGATTTATTTGGGGAGGAGGGGTAGAAGGAGAGAGAGTCTTAGGCAGACCCAGTGCTAGGCAGCAGAGCAAGATGTAGGGCTCAATCTCACCACCCCAAGATCATTACCCTAGTGTTGGACACTTAACCAAAGGAGCCACCCAGGCACCTCCCCCTCTCCTTGCCCCCCCTCAGTTACTTTAAAAAACCAATCCATAATAAGGCTCATCTTCCTCATAGTCCGCCTTATATTCCAATGAGAAAAGTTTAGCAGCTCCATTCAATTCTGCAATCATTTGTTGAGTGACTGCAAAGTATAAAAAGCGCTGGTTTTGCTCCCTTCCCTCTCCAACACACACCAGCTAACCAACTCCTCTCTGTTTCTTCCCAAATTCCAGCCCCCTACTTAGATAACAGCACTTGTTTTTTCACCTGTCACTCAATTTCAGCTCCAGCAGTGTGGCCTTCTCGGGGGGTGTGGCCAGATCCTCTCCCTTCCCTCCAAAAGCATCCAATAGGAGTGCCCTTTCAACTCAGACCACGCCTCCCATGCTAAAATACAAGGATAAGCCTAAATGGGTGAGCAAAAAGATACCTTGGGAAGAAGAGGAGAGTTAAAGCAAGATTACCTGGATTTTCAGACTCCATTCTGAGAACTCTCTGCCCATGCCTTCCCCAGTAGGGATGGTGTTCCACAGCTGATGTTTGGAAAACACACTATGGAAAAATTGATCCTTTGTTTAATGAAAAAAGACCCTGGCCTTGATTGAAGCTGTGTTTGAAGGATGCTCAGCCTGGAAGCAACCAGGTCTCCTGTCTGCTGCTCAGTTCTGGACAACTGAGCAGGAACCCAGAGGCATTGGACTGCAGATTCATTTAAGCCTTTCTCTTTCATTTGCCCTCCCGTGATCTGGAAAGCCTCGGTGACTACACAGATTGGGGCAGAATTCAGTCACCAGAAATAATTGCCTTCTTTGTCCCGTGGCTTCTCTTCATCGAGCATGTGGTGTTGCCTTCGTAAATGCTGGAGATTATCTAGCAACCTGAGACTGTGATCAGGCTGGGTGATCCATGTCATATGCCTTATTGCCAACAAACTCAAGGAAGAGGGAATAGAAGAACAGCCACAATCTGTCTCTTGGAACTGCTGCCTTCCCTTTGCCTGGAGCCAACACACAGCTTCTCCTATCTTCCAAGAACTGGTCTTCCACACTAGCACTTGTAGGATGCTCCTTTCAGCCAGGAAGCCACTTTCTTGATGGCATTAATGTAGGGATGTGGATGACATCCTTCTTGCCCTGCCACACATCAGTTACCCACTAGGCTTCTGAAAATTCATAGTGTCCAGGTCTCAGTGAGGGTTTTGGGATGCATTAGTAATTTATAAGGGTGAAGATAGATGGTAGATTTTCAAAGGAGCTAATATTGCCTGAGGAGTACAATAAAGGGAGTTCTCTAAGAAAGGGAGCAATGGGGATCCCTGGGTGGCGCAGCGGGGGATCCCTGCGTGGCGCAGCGGTTTAGCGCTTGCCTTTGGCCCAGGGCGCGATCCTGGAGACCCGGGATCGAATCCCACGTCAGGATCCTGGTGCATGGAGCCTGCTTCTCCCTCTGCCTATGTCTCTGCCTCTCTCTCTCTCTCTCTCTCTGTGTGTGTGTGTGTGTGTGTGACCATCATAAATAATAAATAAAAAATTTAAAAAAGAAAAGAAAAGAAAGGGAGCAATGAGTTGCTGGGAGAAAGTCAAGAGCAAAAGCACTGAGTTTCTTCAATAATAGCCTTTCTTTCTCCTGTGAAACCTTATAAAGGCAGCATTGAGTTGACATGACAGGTCTCATGACACCATTTTCATTAAAAAAAATGCTGACTGAGCTTTTGCATGGATGTTTTAATAAGGGACTTGCATAAACATGAGTTTAACATCAATACCTATTTCAGTTCAAATGCCTTCTGGAGGGGATTGAGCTGATATGGTCTAAGAATGATGCCAACAGCAATCAAATATAATGCAAGAGCAGAATGAAGAAAGCATCACCACTCTGAGCGCTATGAAATAAGGAATTTATTATAGGACTTTGACTTACATAATTGTTGGGGGAGGGGCTGGGAAAGAAACAGCCCAAAGAACAGAGTTGGAGGATCAGGGGAAAATCACCAACCAGGCTTTTTGGAGCACTGCCACAGGTGGATGTATCAGTTTTCAGGGGAATTTGGAAGCCAAACATATCCTGCAACTGGAGTTGGACCAGTGTCAGGGCTGGTGTAGAAGTCTATGGAAGGCTGTTGCTCATCATACTAGTGCCTTTGTGAGTTTGTAGCCAAGAGTCAGGTGGTAAATCTGGAGTTGCTTTGGTCAACAGGGCTGGGAGTCAGAAGGAATTGCTGAACTTGGAATCAGAGGTTAGGGAGAAGTACAGGCAGAGACAAATAAGACCCCACCTCTGCATCTGTTTCTTGCTGTATCTGACCCCACGACCTTTAGAATTTATCAGCTATGGCTTGGTTTCAGCCCTCTGATTCTCTCACAGGGTTCCCTTTTGGCCAACTCTTATCTGGAAACCAGCAAAAGAAATTCTGGGAAATCCCATACCAGTTTATCCAAGAGATCCCTGAAAAAAAATCACAAAGGACTATTCCAAAGATTAAAAATTTGTTGAGGGGGAAGCCTGGGTGGCTTAGGGGTTGAGCATCTGCCTTTGGCTCAGGATGTGATCCAGGAGTCCTGGGATCAAGTCCCACATCAGGCTTCCTGCATGGAGCCTGCTTCTCCCTCTGCCTATGTCTCTGCCTCTCTTTCTCTCTCTCTATCTCTCTCCCTCTGTCTCTCATGAATAAATAAACTAAATATTTTTTTAAAAGTTGTTGGGGGCTCCTGAGTGTCTCAGTCCAGTCCATTAAGCATCTGCCTTCAGCTCAGGTAATGATCCCAGGGTCTTGAGATCAAGCTCCAGGTCAGGCTCCCTACTCAGCTGGGAGTCTGCTTCTCCCTCTCCCTCTGCCCCACTCCATTGTTCATGCTCTCTCTTATGCTCTCTCTCTCTCTCTCAAATCAATAAGTAAAATCTTTTAAAAAATAAAATAAAAAGTGCTGTGTGAAGTGCCTAACAGAGTGCCTGACACAGAGTAGATCTTCCAAAATGTTGATTCCTTTCAATACCTAGGCTCCTGGCTACAGGCCCCAAAATGACAGACCCAGAACTTATCATTCAAAATCCCATGTCTTCCCAATTCAGCTCAGCTTTCTGCCTATTTGTCTGATGTCACAATCTATTACTTCCTGAGACCATCTTGATTTCAAACACAGTGGAGGCACATCTTATGCAGGGGTTAAGTGCTAATGCCAGAAAATAAGGAGAAAGCAATATGAGGCTACCACTGTTAGTAACGCTTTATATGGTTTAGCACCAAGAAAAAATGTTGGCTGGACTTCAGAATCTGTGATGTACAAATAATAGATATTTTTAAACTCTGGGATCACACTAAATGCTACCTGACACTCATAAAAGAGCTGACATAGACTGAGAAAACAGCAGATTGAACTTCCTTGGCTCATAGTCACTCTGGGACACAAATATATATATTTTTTTTTGGGGGGGGGACACAAATATATTAAGTGATACAGAGTGGAATCATCTACAGTTTGTTCTCCTCTTTAATTTATTACATGCATTTATACTTGAATTTAGATTAGCTATGCATATTATTTGATCTCCTTTCTCCAAAGTAAGGTTGTTAGTACAATATAAACTAACTTTTTGCTGCTGGCTGTGACAAAAGGGTCAGTGTATCGATTAAGGTTGGGTTTAACTATAATAGAAAACTCAATGTAACAGTGGTTTAAGAAGTCCAAGATCAGTGTTGGTGTGTTGCTCCATAATAATGGGAACCTAAGCTCCTTCTTTCTTTCTTTCTTTTTTTTTAATTTTTATTTATTTATGATAGTCAAAGAGAGAGAGAGAGAGAGGCAGAGACACAGGCAGAGGGAGAAGCAGGCTCCATGCACCGGGACCCCGATGTGGGATTCGATCCCGGGTCTCCAGGATCGCGCCCTGGGCCAAAGGTAGGCGCCAAACTGCTGCGCCACCCAGGGATCCCAGCTCCTTCTTTCTTTATGCTCTGCTGTGTATTAACTATGTTCCCAACATTACCTAATGCTCCAGAATAACTGCTACAGCTCCATTCATCATATCTGCCTTCCAGCCAGAAAAAAAAAAAGAAAGAAAGAAAAAGAAAAGAGACCAAAAAGGAAAAATAGGCATTCCTCCTTTATTAAAAGATTTTTTTGGAAGATACTCATGGCATTTATACTTATGTTACAGTGGTCAGCAGTTAAATCATTTATTCTCTGATAAAATTGTCACATTCTTGTTTTAGATAAAATTCCAAGGTATGGCAGAGAAACCCTGAATAACCACTTGCTTTAATGTTTGATCTAACTCAAACTTCTGGGCTGCACTGAAATCTAATCACCTTCCATAATCAGACTGGACCTAGCTGAGTCTAAGATGCTAGAATCAAGAGTGACCAAAACAAAAGCATCCAGTGGAGCTTCAGAACTAGTCTATTTAATAATATAATAACTGTGTTTATAATAATATAGTGTTTTTGCTGA
This sequence comes from Vulpes lagopus, assembly GCF_018345385.1. Taxonomy (NCBI): domain Eukaryota; kingdom Metazoa; phylum Chordata; class Mammalia; order Carnivora; family Canidae; genus Vulpes; species Vulpes lagopus. Next base: position 41,993,486 of record NC_054841.1, read on the forward strand.
GAATTTACCCTATACAAAGCACTGTGTATATTTTACCTTTTTTTAAAATTCTCACAATCCTAAAAGATTTCACAAAAGAACAAATGGAAGCTCAGTAAGTTTAAAATCTTGCTTCAAGTTACACAGCAAACAAGTGCTGATCCAGGTAGTAAAGTCTGACCTATCTGACTGCTTTGCACCCACTCTCATTTTCCTTGTCCTCCCTCATACTGTAAGCATTCAGAACTGCAAAGTGCTCAGTGTGAAGGAGAGGCATGAGGCAAGCCTGAAGGTGTTAGAGCTGTGTTAGCAAGTTGACCAATCATATCACTCCAGACTAGCTTTTGCCTGTGGTGTATCTCTATGGGAAAGCTGGGCATTGACTCTATTCCCAAGGTTGTCTCATGATCCCAGATTGCTGCTCTGGCTCCAGCCATCACAGCAGCAAATGTGATAGCTCTCAGCTACTGCAGGTGATATCATCCTCTCCCTGCCTCACCCTGCCAGGGCTGGATGACAGTACGGTGAGTAACTCCACGTGCTTGCTTGGAGCTGCAAAGTACATTGCCATTGACATGCTGGTTCTCAGGATTCATCTCAATATGCCTGGGAAGCTAAAAACTTAAGTCCTCTTTATTCAAGGTCGAACTTCGTCAATGAGTTCAGCCAGGACATCATATATGGCCACTCACACATCCATTTGAAGACATCCTTATTAACATATTGTGCCTAACTCTGCCACATAATTAAGACCTTTGTTTTATGATGCATACATCAGAGTCTGGAGAAGAGGTGGAATTTTGTCTTAATTGTGAAAGTATAGCCTCTTTTGCTAATAGGGTCAAAGTAACAATGATCTGGTCTGAGGTGGGGCAAGAAAGAAGGATGCTAGTCCTTGTTTTGCATCCTCTGTAACACTGTTATCTGAAAATCTTGAGCCAAGTCATCAACAAAAACCCCAGGAATTCCTAAAGACTGACCATCAGAGCAGCCCAGGTGGCTCAGTGGTTTAGCACAGCGTTCAGTCCAGGGCGTGAACCTGGAGACCTGGGATTGAGTCCCGCGTCAGGCTCCCTGCATGAAGCCTGCTCATCCCTCTGCCTCTCTATCTCTCTCTGTGTGTGTGTGTGTGTGTGTGTGTGTGTGTGTGTGTGTGTCTCATGAATAAATAAATAAATAAATAATTTTTTAAAAGACATACCATCAATTTCAAAAAGAAATTTATTAAATGCATTTTTATTTGTACAGGAGCACAGAAACTTCTAATAAGCCAAATTTCTAAGAGGAAGAGCAGGAGCAGTTAGCTAAAAGCAACTTGCATATTAAGTCCAAAGCCTGTGCATGTGCTCTGAACCTATTTTTGCTTTAAAATATCTGCTAAGTGTCCAAGGATGACCACACCACAACTTTGTTCCACTTCTCCTCTCCTGGCATGAACAAACTGATAAGAGATGGAATAATTTTGTCTTTGATTCTTAGTGTTTTTTTCTCAATAGCATTTCACTGGACTGCAATAGTTGGGATTTCTGCAGCTTTGAGTACAGTATTCTAGTTATTTACTTATGTACCATTTTAGGGAGGTTTCAATGCTTCTGTTGCTTTATGCTTAGTTGATTAGTGGTCATTAAAATCAATATAACAAGAATAGTATTTTTACTTTCTATTACTCACATACTTTCCACAGAGGGTATCTCCTGCTACCTCCACAAGCAAAGGTACTCTTGAGGACTTTCATGGGTTTGGATATGCATATTTGGGAGAGGAAATTCAGGGAGGTCTTGAGTTCCATATCTGAATGAATATAATGTTGTGAAGAGCTGCCAATAGGTACCAGGTGTCCAGCACTGAAGGCAATTATGAGGAAGTAGCCTTCAGGAAATTTCAGATATCTTGAGGAGGATGAGGGTCTCACCCATGTCCTCCAGTTGGGGTTTGGGATGATTCTATTCAGATCCCAAAGGCTGGAAGAGTCTCTGATGATCTCTGGGTTACTATATATTTATGTATTTTTAAAAAGATTTTCTTTCTTTCTTTCTTTCTTTCTTTCTTTCTTTCTTTCTTTCTTTCTTCTTTCTTTCTTTCTTTTTTCTTTCTTTCTTTCTTTCTTTCTTTCTTTCTTTCTTTCTTCCTTTCCTTACTTATTTACTTATTTATTTATTTGAAAGAGAAAGCAGGAGGGAGAGAGAGAGAGAATCTGAAACACACTCTGTGCTGAGCACAGAGCCTGACATGGGGATCAATCTTACAAGCGAGAGATTATGACCTGAGCCAAAACCAAGAGTTGGATGCTTAATGGACTGACCCACTCAGGCACCCTATATTCATGTATGTATTTTTTACACTCATATGTGCTTCTTAAAATCCAAAATAACTTTGTGAACAAGATAGTTCATATACTACTTGGGCAGAAAAAGTGAGTTCCAAAAGGTTGCACAACTTGTTCAGCATCCTTCTGATAATGCTGGGAACCTGTGCCCTGAGATCCTTTAATGTTTTGTCACCACACCTAGAGACTTTTCTAAAATTAGTAATAAAAGGCAACAGGTTGAACACAAGGTGGCTTTCAAGTGCTGTCATTTCCAAGTGACGATGGTAAGAAGTATGATTATGCATACTTTGCTTTTTTGAGAACTTGATCACCCAACCGGGAAGATACTTTCCCCCATTTAATTGCTTCCTCAGATTAATGTTCTCCTCATTTCTGTAATTGGTTCCAGTTTCCTCTCTCCATCTTCACACCAGTTCATTCTAATCCAAGGAGAAGTTTTCAGAAGTCACTACAATGCTCCCTTTAATTTTAAATGATAACATTTAAAACTTAGCAACCTTAATATCAGGGCTGCAAAACTTCTCAATACTGCCAGATGGAGAAACTTTCCTCATTGATCTTACATTCAATATTTTCCCAAGATACTACATTTTTTGTTTCTTTAAGAATGATCAGATTGAAGAGATTTTTGAGAAAAGACATTTCTTTCCATTGCTTAGTGTTGTTGGAAGTAACAGTGATATAATAAACTAAAACCTTAGGTTTATCTTTTCCAGTTTTATTGAGACACAACTGACAAACATCATTGTATAAATTTAATGTATACAGCATGATGGTTTGATTTGCATTTATTGTGAGATGATGACCACAAGCAGTTCAGCCAATATCCATCTTCTCCTATGGATTCAATAAAAAGAAAAGAAAAGGAAAAAGAAATTTCTTTGTGATGAGAACTCTTAGGATTTACTCTTTTAAGAATTTTTCAATATACCATACAGTAGGATTAACTGTAGTCACTATGCTGTACATTATATACCTAGTATTTAGTAATCTTATAACTGGAAGTTTGTGCCTTTTGACAACTTTTGTCCAATTCCCCTCCTCCTACCTTCTGCCCCTGGTAACCACAAGTATGACCTATTTTTGTATGAGTTTGTGGACTTTCTTTTTAGATTCCACATATAAGTGAAACCATATAGTATTTGCCTTTCTTTATTTGACATATTTCACTTAGCATAATGCCTCAAGGCCTATCCATATTGTTGCAAATGGCAGGATTTCCTCTTTTGTTTATGGCTGGATAATACATCTATGTACATATGTGTATATACATGTGTGTACATATGTGTACATGTATGCTCACGCTAATATATATAAATTACACAACCCTTTATCCATTCATCCATTGATGAACATTCAGATTGTTTCCATGTCTTGACTACTGTAAATAATACTGCTATGAACACAGAGGTGCAGATAGCTTTTCAAGTTAGTGTTCTCATTTCCTTTGGATATATTCCCCAAAGTGGAATTGGTAGTTTTAAAAGCCTTAGATTTTAAAAAAAATAAAAATAAAAACCTTAGATTTAAATTGTGACCTCTTCCCAAAACACAAAAATACGCTTTATTGTATAAGCTAAATTTTCCTCCATCCTTTCCTTTAACAATTTTTCAAAAATGACTCATGTCATTACACAGAGTTATCGTTTTTCAGCCCTGGACAAAATATTGGAAGAAAAGAAGAAACTCAGTCCTATATTTTACATACAGGAATTTGGAGTATTTCCATCCTGTAGTCGTAAGAGTTATTTTCACCCTGGCCTCTTATTTTGAAACTGCTTCCCAGAGTTCTCACATTTGCACCTATCTTCATGGTAAATTGTTTTAGCATGGTAATATGCTCAGATCAATTGCCAGTGGCAGTAATGTGAGCATCAATCATGTACAAATGTGTAATAACTGGGAGACAAATGACATTACCCCCCTTCTTCTTTTAGCCTGGTACAGTTTGCTCTTCTGGAGGATACCTTTAGTACAAAGTAATTTCCAGGGAAGTCTGAAGGCACATCAGTTAAGCATTAAAAATTCTTTCAGCTCACCTGATCCTCATAGTGGGGAAATATGCAGCAACTTGGACTCAACCAACACCATGGAAAGAGCCACCAGGTAGATGCTACAGAAGGTTCTGAGTTCTGTCACCCAACAGGGTCCTATAACCTTCATCCCGCCTCCTTATAAGGGGCCTCCCCCCATTCTGCATATATTTTGTCTTCCTCTCTTCTCTCTCTTTCTTCCTAGCTCTTGGAAGCTATGATTTCCTGATTATGCACAATTTAAATCTTGGTTGTTTGGCCCTGGAAACTTTCCCTCAAATCCTGATTTTCCCATTTTATACATGCCTCCTAACATAGTTTTTCTCAGCATTATTCTGCCTGCCCTGATATAGGTCACATTTTTGTTCTTATTTGTTTGTTTTTACTTTGGCTACTCTTTTTCACACAGTTGGCTCCCCAAAAGGCTGAGATTTGTTTTGGTTATATTCATCACAAGTGCTGTCTTTAAATACATAATAAGTTGAATGTACATGTATTCTATGTCCTGAAAATATATAGCGTGTGTTATAGTTCATACAGGTAAGATGTCAGTCATCTGTTATGTGACTGTTTACAAATGCATGGGAGGGTAAAGCAAATCCAACAAAGCATAGTCAAGCCACCTGAACTAGCAACATTCTGGAGCCATAATCTCCTTTATGGGGGGCAGGGGGGAGGGAGCCTTGGGTGGTTCAGCGGATTAGCGCCTGCCTTTGGCCCAGGAGTCTCTGGATGAGTCCCAGGTCAGGCTTCCTGCGTGGAGCCTGCTTCTCCCTCTGCCTCTCTCTCTCTCTCTCTCTGTGACTATCATAAATAAATAAATAAATAAATAAATAAATAAATAAATAAAAATTAAAGGCTTTAAAAAAAATCTGGAGAGGTGGTTGTATTAAGAGGTCTCTTTAGGAGAAACTGTGGGATTTAGGAAGGGGTGAAGTCAACATGTGGTGACCCAATAGGAAGGAGCCCGGAAAATAAAGACCCTGAGTTGATTCTCCTACCCTACTCTCTGATTTTTTTTTTTAAACAGTCTTCCTGTTGATGGAATCCAATGGGAAACCATAACACAATGAATCTCATTGATGTAGTCCATAAAAGTCAATCTCCCAGGGCACAACACACATAAGAGGATGGTGGAGAGGAGATCTAAAGAGGAAAACAGAAATAACCAGACAGATATAATATGCAGAGTTGAGATCTACATAATAAAACATAACAATGAAAATTAGAAAGATACTGTAAACTCGGATTGAATTATAGAATTCAATTTATCCGTATTCACCACCTGGTACTTATAACAAGTAGCTGACCCTCAGGAGTCTGTTGCTTAGATATTTTGTTCCCTCTTGAATATCAAAGCCAATTGTTCTTCATGGGATTCCTTACTCAATATCACTCACCACTCAATAAATTAGACAAACATGAGTAGGTAATTCATCATTGTCTAGAATTCTAGCCTATGTTTGAAATGACTTCAGGCCAGTATATTCAGCCATATGTGAACAACTGACTTCATGTTCTACCAAAATCTTCTCCTCGGCTCATTCGATGATTTGGCTTTTTAAATTCCCCTTGATTAAGGTTGAACATAACCCTTAAAATCTGAAAGCAGCCACAGTGCTACGGTTTTTGACAAATCACCTCAGCTAAAAGACGCAAGCTCATGCTCCTTATTTATTCATCTGTTCTTGCCAAGGAAACTTGCCAGCTCCTCCTGGTGCATGTCTCCTGGAAAAGATGAGAGGAGAAATAATAAGGGCACCTTGAAGAAACGATGTAATTATACAGTAAGTCTTGTGGGCAATGCTGAAAGTTGAGGTGATTTTGCCATCTCATGTGGAACTGAGAACAAGAGCCCTCCTTCCCCTGCCAGTGAAAGGGATATGAAGACTCATTCTAGCATGATGTATATTTTTTCAAAGATTTATTTTTTTCACCATTTGAATCCTGGCATCTACATATGGTAAAGTGAGTAACTGACTTCCCCTCCTGTAAAGACTGAACCTATAATTTGACCACTCCTATGCTCTAACCAGTTGAATCAACTCATCATAGAAGTCACCAGGCATGAGTTTGTGACATACCTGTAACATTGGCTAAGAGCTATCGTTGCCTGATGGGCCTCTACAATTAGAATGGTCCTTCTTAACTTACACAAATAAAGAGCCAATGCATCAAATATTACTGTCTCTGTCCAGCATTTGGAGGATGTGTTATGGCACCAGACTATTTACATCTTAGTTTTACTTAAGTCAATACCTTTCTATACAGTTCTGCTTCATAGATTGTCCCTCACCCTGATGCATTGTTAATTTTTTTTGAACAGGAATTATGATAGATACATGCTATTTTATCCATCTAAAGTCCTTCTTGCCATTTTCTCTGGGGAAAAACACCCTTGTTTTCCTTTATCTCAGATGAACTTCTTTATTATCATTTCATGCAGTTCAGGTCACAAGTCAACTTCAGGAGTAGGCACAACACACAGGCCTGGCCAGTAGCTGATTCCAATCATTTAAACTTCATCTTTGGGGAAGACTTAGTCACATGCTATAAGCCACATTAATTAACTAGTTTTCTGAGATCGTATAAAAATTACTGGGGAAGGGCAGCCTGGGTGGCTCAGCGGTTTAGCGCTGCTTCAGCCCAGGGCATGATTCTGGAGACTCAGGATCGAGTCCCATGTGAGGCTCGCTGCATGGAGCCTGCTTCTCCCTCTGCCTGTGTCTCTACCTCTTTCTCTCTGTGTGTCGCTCATGAATAAATAAATAAATAAAATATTTTTAAAAAATTACTGGGGAGAAAAGCTCTCTTTCTGGGTGCATGGGCAGCTCAGTCAGTTAAGCAGCTGCCTTCAACTCAGGTCATGATCCTAGGATCCTGGGATCAAGTCCTGCATCAGGTTCCCTGCTCAGCAGGAGTCTGCTTCTGCTTCTGCTTTTCCCTCTCCTTCTCCTCCTCCCCCCTACTTGTGCATTCTCTCTCTCCCTTTCCTCTCTCTCTCAAATAAATAAACTCATTTAAAAAAATTTTTTTAAAAAGCTCTCTTTCCTCTGAGGTTAACCAATAATAAGGATAACATACCCTAAAAATGAAGATGGACAAAGTTCTGGGATCCAGTCTTACCTGAATCTGTATCTATCTGTGGACTCTTCAAGGATATAAAACAAGATATTTTCTTCATCATTTGAGCCAGCTAGAGTTGTAGTTCTAACATTTATAAATGAAAGAAGAAAGAAGAAAAAAGGAGAAGAAGAAGGAGAGAAAGAAGGGGAGGAGGAAGGAGAAGAATTAATGTAAGTAGGGAACTATAATCTGGAATGTGTCCAAAAGTCTAAGGTCATATAACTAGATTCCATCACCTTTTCTCAACTCTGGATTTCATATATTTTATTTTGGTTTCGTCTGAGATGATCCATTTGGGGCAAGATCAGCCCTACTTCCAACATCCTCAAACTGAACATTGGTTGCCATTCAAATCAAATTAAGACCCCAGCAATGCTTACTTGGCTATTGTCAAAAAAATTTCCAAAAGGATACCCCCTCTAGTTCTCAAGTCCTCCAAGAGGAGAGTGATTCATTCTTCCACACAGAAATGAAATTGTTGAAATGTTTTTTCCCAACATTTTAGAACATACCCCAGATTCATTATAGATATTAATTTAGAAATTAACCCTTTAAAATGGTTCTTGAGCCAATTGTTTAAATTGGCTTATAAAAATATCCTTTTTATTTTTTTATTTTTTTAAATATCCTTTTAAATGAAAATGTTTATAGATATTGGACTTAGCTTGATGTTATAATTTGTATTACTCTTCAACAGATATTCTTCTTACTTTTCCTCTATGGATAGAGTTGGGGTTGGCCATGTGACTTGCTTTGGCCAGTAGAATTCTAGTGGACAAGATGCAAGACGCCTTAAGTGTTGTTCTGTGGCTTGACTTGGGTTTTGAGCTGCAGTATTTAAATCACAAGAAGAGCATGACTTGGTATGCTGCACTTCAGCCTGAGCTTCAGAAAAAATACACACATGGAGAAGATCTAAACTAACTCACAGGCTGAAGTCAAGCTGAGCCAACCTATAGCCTGAAGGAGAGCCATTCTGGCCAAGCCCAGCTGAGATCAGCCAACTCACAGGCAGCTGTGACATAAGAATAAAATACTTATTTTAAGCCATGAAGTTTAGGATGATTTGTCATACAGAATTATAGTGGCAATAGTTGACTATCTCATGTACCACTATGCTATGCTTTATGTACCACTGTATAGTTCAGGTAACCAGTAGAGCTTAAGAGAGATGAGATGCATGGGGGAGATAAGTGCTTACTTTAGAATATTATCATTGAACATTAGCCTTAAACAGAATCTTAGACACAATCAGTCTAAGCAAATACTCTCTACTCCCCATTTACATTGAGACCCTGAGGATGAAGCAACTTACCTCAGCTCATGACTAACCTCAAAGGCAGCACTGAATGAAAGAATTTTCACTTCCAGCCTCACAATCTTCCCACAATACCACCAGATCCTCTCTATAGAATTTAGACACTAATTCATAGTCTACTTCAATATCTCACTCTTCTCACATTGGTAATTCCGGTTCTGTCCTCCCCTGGCATTCTTCTAAGGACTATCTTACAGCAAAATACAGAACATGAGAAAACCTGACCATATTGGACATTTGCAAAGGTTTTCACTACTAAAGGAGGGAGGAAATGCCAATTTATCTATTCTGTGCTCTTTGATGTGGTAGAGTGCCTTTGCCCAAGACTGCTTCCATTTCCCCGGCAGGCTATATTCCTGAAGCCTGAGTCTAATTTGGCAGGTTTTTTTTTTTCCAAGATCTATGCTAATAATTGTCTTAGAGAACACATTCCTATTCCTGTGTTATTCGAATGTGTTCTATCAGAGGCATTATAAAAATCTCTATGGCAAAATGATTTGAGACCTTATAGATTGCTTACCCCAGAAGTCACAAACTCAGATGGATTTATGGGCTAAATCAGGAATGTAAGGCACATGAATCAAGAGGCTGGGAGAGGACTCTGGCAAAGTTACCAGTTCAGGCCCTATTACCTTGTGAGGGAGGGGGGTCTTGGAGAATCATAGCTACTAATTGTGACCATGTTGCCAAATCTTTGATTATTGCAAAAGAAGGAACATTTTGGAATTTTTTTAATGCAAAATTATCCATTTTTAAAGGATGTGGACTATTCTTTAACATGTGATCCATATAAAGCATGCTTATGAACTGAATGCCACTAGCACAAACTAATGCATCATGGAATGTGCTATTAGAAATTAAGAATACAAAAAAAAAAAGAAATTAAGAATACTATATTCTAGTCCAGTATGAATTTAAATGTCCTGGTTATGGAATTTTAAAGAAGAAGATAAGTCTATAAAAGCTACTAGGTATTGTTTTTAGTAGCTGGTTCTAGAAATACATTTCTAAGGTGTACTTTTTGGCTCACTCTCTCTAGTGTTATAAGATAAAATGGATATTGTATGATAAATTTCCTAAAAATAGACTATGCCATGTCTAAAACCAAGAAAGCACAGAATATTTTCACAAGGCATAGGAAATGAGATATCTAAGAGCCCAGTCATCAATTTAGAGCTATTCTTCCAGCATATTAAATAACATTATACATCAATTTCTCTATTTGGATGAGGTCATCCAAATCAATACTAAATAGTGTATAATTACCCAGAGAAGTAGGTCTAAGAGAGCACTTTCTAGAATCCAGAGTTTCATTGCAATAGCAGAATTAGCCTTAAAAAAATAGTGCATACATTTTAATGTTTGAACTTTTATTTTACTCATAAATTTTTATCTTTTTAAAAAGATTTTATTTATTCATAGAGACAGAGAGAGAGGGGCAGAGACATAGGCAGAGGGAGAAGCAGGCTCCATGCAGGGAGCCCGAAGTGGGACTCCATCCTGGGTCTCCAGGATCACACACCCAGGCGGCGCTAAACCGCTGCACCACTAGGGCTGCCCAAATTTTTATCTTCTTAAATTCAGTTTATATTTGTTAACAAGTCATGTACTTTGTTCTGTCTACATTACTTCTATATTATTTGAGGAATCAAAAAAAAAAAAAACAACAACAACCCTTATCTCCCTGTTAAAGATAATTTCCATAATCTTTCAAAAGTGAAGAGAGGAAGATTTACTGTATTTTTTTAAGACCATGAGAAAGAAAAGAGAAATAACACAAGAGAATTCATGAGTAGGTAATCACTTTCTACAGACAATAACCAATGTTCCAATAAGCTCTGAGAAATTGCTAATTAATTTTCCAAGTGAGCAAACATTATTTTGTAGCCCTGTAGACCTAAAGAGGAATCTAAAGATAGTGAATAGAAATGTGTTCCTAATTTTCAAAAGAAGATTAAAAGGGTTATTGGTCTTCATTGTTTAGCTACTTCGATTCCTATCAAAATAATAGAACCTGAATTAACATACACATTTTTTTTTTTACCATCTTGGAAAATAGGGAAGCAATGAGTAGCTTTTATTTATAAATAGTAGATTAGTTTGAATAAATCTGATGGTTTGTTGATGAAATTAAAAATGAAGACAACCCCAAAACTCTAAATTCAATTGCTTGATGATAATAAAATACTTGATAAAGCCCCATTAATCCTCCCCCCTATATTAATTTAAGATAACTTTAGGTAACTAAAGTCAGCTGAGACTTCGCAACAGAAGGAAAAAACAGAGATAAGTCATTTAAGGAAAAGGTATAAGCTAATAAAAGCTATAGAAATTTTATGACAGACTAAGTAAATCCCAACAATTTAGAAGGAGTGGATATACACTAAGGAATGAATTAAAATTTTCCAAAACCCTGAATCTTGAGTTACAGCAAATATGAAGATGTAGATAAATATCACAGGGAAATGAGGTGAGAGCTGGGGAAAATATTATCTGGAAAAAATGTTGAATTCAAAATTTGGCAGAAACCTGTACAGTGATAACAATACTTCAGAAAGCCTGAGTATGAGCTGGGGTGAAAGGAACAGGAAAGGGTCATTATTTCAAGAATCTACTTGAAAGGATTGGTAATACAGTATGATTGAAAGAATTGTGGCACCTAGTGAAATAATTTTTATTTTATTTTTACTGCACCTAAAATGCTCAGGATGAATACAACAACAATGACAAAACCCAACCTGATTTTTAAGAAGGCTGTATTTTAAATTGCACCTCCTATTGTGCATGTCTCTTCCCCTTGAAGCTATACCCCACCCACCTGAAATCAATAGAAATAGAAGATATTTTTCCTAATGGACCAAAGAATATTCAAAGAACCGGCAGCTCCTCCTAGTGCTGCCTCTAACTTTCTCTCTCCTCCCCAGTGATGGGTTTTGCTTGACCTGGAAACTCCCTGAGCCCAAAGTTCTCCCTGGAAGTATATCTGAATGGCAGGGTCCCAATCATAGCTCAGGTGGTTTGGGTTCTTTTAATCACACATAGGTCTGTTGATTTATTGTTATGAATCCATGTAACGGGACTATTCTGGTGTTTGCAGGACAATGTCTTCAAAGAGACTCTGGGGGTTACATAGCACATTTGAACTGAAACCAAACTTATGTTTTTTTTCTAAAGATACAACTGTATCTTAAATAGTAAGAATCTCAACATACTGATGGTTTTCATGTCTGTTCCTGAGTGTCAGCCAGTTTGTGTTAGTTATTCTTTCCTCAAATCCACAAAATTAGTAATATAAGAGACTATTGGTGTGGGGGTTTATATGGGCACCATAGTGTAATAAAATGTATGACTCTCCTTAACGCCTCTCAAGGTATTGATGATCCTTTCTATATCATAGTCTACTTTGGCAACTCTTTGGAATTACAGTTGGGCTCTTGGACCTGGGTGGGGGGGTCTCTAACCCAACTGTTTTCTTTGACAGATAAGGTGATAGAGGCTTTGAGGGATATAATTGTTTAGCCCAAGTGGCATAGCCAGTGACAGTAGAGCCTGCAATAGAGTTCTTGTCAACTGGATTCCATTTCAGTCCTTGAAACATTCTGCTACCATTTTCTTTCCTTTTTTTTTTTTTTTAAGATTTTATTTATTTATTCATGAGAGACACAGAGAGACAGAGAGGCAGAGACACAGGCAGAGGGAGAAGCAGGCTCCATCCAGGGATCCCATTTTCTTTCCTGTTTCATCTTCTTGCTTCAAAGTTACTGTTGATATTAAAAAAAAAAAAAGTTTAGAAATAGTTACCTTACAGAAGCTATGTGTGTGTGTGTGAATGCACCTGGACGTGTATTTGTATTTCAAGCAACAATTCAATGTATCCACATATTTCCTCCACTTGGGTGCATTATTATGTACTTAAAATTAAACATTTGCATCACAAAAAAATTTCCATTTTCATTTGCTATGCTGTTCTGACAATATTATGATGAACTATATTCTATGTAAACCACTCAAAATGTCTTATTTTAATCAGCCATCCAGGCTTTATTTAGCTTGTACCCAGTTTTACATGGTTTTAATTATTGAAAATTCAAATACATAAGATTCAACATTTACTAGCATTTCATCTTTGGAATTTATTTAGGAAATAAAGTATTGCTTTGTGGTTTCAGAAAAAAATTAATAAATATCTCTGAATAGATGGTAATTTCATGTTCATTTTCAGAGAGATTTAGCTACATTAGCAGCGCTATTTCCCAACACCCATAATCTTCTAAATTGACTTATTTGATGCTCTTCACATCTATTTTTCTTAAGACTTAGATTTTTATCTCTGTTGCTGCTTTTGAAATGCTCTCCATGATTGTGAATCCATCTAATGTAATTTTCACATTTGGTGCCATTTTTCTCAAATGACAATACAGGGCAGGAAGAATCACTTGGCATTTCTTCATACCAGCCTAGCACTTAGATTCAAAATATGGATGAAATATAAGGGAAAGAGGGTAAGGAAGAACTGAAGGTTTTTTAGTAAAAAAAAAAACCTTGTGGTTAAATCAAACAGACTATGAGACGTAATCTGTGAAGTAGGATAGGTGATAAAAAAAAAAATCTTAGGAGAAATGAGCCTCTGAGCAGTAAGGAACTGAGGAACTCAGAGAAGCTCTGTTCCCTTTTATTAATACTTGCTCAGAAACCTTGTCTCCACTTTGGCCCCTTTTATCTTTAGTCTATGAACTAGCACCTTCTCAGCATCTCACTTACCATTTTTAAAAGGAATTCAAGTACTGATACTACCAAGAATAATAATTGAATACAGATTTCTTAAGCTTTAATCAAAATTTTCAATAATGTCTGCATTTTTATTTGGCAATGTTTGAAATGACTCTGGGAAGAGCGGACTATGCCAGAAAGGAGAATCTGCTCTGAAGACCATGTGTCCCATAGTGTTGTATTCATTTTTACCAATATTGCTTTTCTTGTTTAGATTTTGACTTCGTGCTAAAACGAAATGAGGAAAATCTGTTGATAATAAAATGCATGTGTGTGTGTAAAATGTGTCAACATTATTCTCTCCACGCACCCCCCTTTTCTTTCTCCCTGTCTACCTTTCTCTGTCTCTGTCTCTTTCTGGTTGTACTGCATACACTTAATTAAGCCTCTAAGATAAAGGTCTCTTACCTCTTATCCAAGTAAAGCAGGATTTTGAACTTTGGAGCTAAACGATAATGAGGATCAGTGTGCATAGTCTGTAATTCAACAATATTTGAGTTGCTTTAAAACAATCTCCCTGATTTGTTGGCAGACATCGCGCCCCTGCTTCCTCTCACTGGGGCAGGAAGAAGTCAGTGTAAGCCCTTAGGAGGCTGCGAGCGCACGTTTCTTAACTGGATAATTCAGTTGACCCGCTGCCACTTGGCCTGAATTCTCCCCAGTTGAAAATGTCCAACTGGAGTCTTGGCCCAGCGCCTAGGATCGGTGGCTGCACCTTCCCACACGCACACCCTCGCTGTCCTTCTGCAACCGAACGTCCCCAGGTCTAAGATTGCACCTGCAGGCGTCGCCGCCCCCCGCCCCGGCCCCGGCCCCACCCCCCGGCCCCTGGCGCCCCGCCCCCCGCCCCCCGCCGCGCCTCTCCCGAAGGCGGTCTCTGCGGGGCAGCCCAGACTCTGGGAGGAGTCTCCTCGCATCACAGTAGCTGGTGGGAGCGAGCCTGACACCCGCTAGGCTTCCCGGCCGCTTAGTTCCAGACGAGCCCGGAGCCTGCAAGAACATACACGCGCACACACGCACGCACGCATCGCCCGTGGGTCCCCCAGGGAGGGCTGCTCTCCCCACCTCCTCCCTGCCGCGAAGGGGAGTCAGCCGCCCCCGGGATCTGCCCAAAGTGGCGAGAGGAGGGCTCATATTTGCTTTGTTATTGAGAGAAAAAGAGGCGAGCATGCCTGGGGGGGGGGACACAGTTGTTTTGCAGCGGAAAGCAGGCGGGGGGGGCCGTGCCCCGGCTCCCCTCGGGCCCGAGAGCGGCACTCGCCGTAGTTCCCCTCCCGAGCCTCACGGCTCCCACAAACAATGACATCACTCCGGCGCCGCCGGCCCGACCGCAGCTGGGGGGATTTTCCTGGGAGCCAGGCGGGCCCGGCGCAGAGGTGGGGGAGCTCTCCAGGGTTCTGAGAGGGGCGGGGGCGCGGGCGGGCGGCGCGGCGCTCGGCGCCCCCCGTCGGCGGAGGCGGAGCGGCCGGGACGGGGGCGGCCGGGGGCGGGGCGGGGGCGGGGCGGGGGCGGGCCCGGGGCGGCCGGGGGCGGGGCCCGCCGCATCCCCGGTCCCTATTGGCTGCCGGCGGGCGCACGTCACCCGGGCTGGCGCTCTCCTCCGGCCCCAGGGGAACTGGAGCCGAGGAGGAGCTGAAAATGCAGATTTAGCCTCGAGCACAGACCTACACTCGCTCTTTCTCTCGGATACACACAGCTCCCACATTCGCACCTCCGCCAGCGAGCCTGACTCCACCGCCTCCCGCCAGCCAGATGCTGGAGGAGCACACACATTGATTTGCTGCTTTCCCAGCTCCTAATCAGTCTCTTTCCCAATACAAAGATCTAAAACAAACAAACAAGCAAATAAACAAAAAACTACACATATTTTTTATTTGCACCTCTCCCCCGAGCCCCCGGGTCCGCCAGCCTGCGCGCCTCCTAGCACCACTTTCCACTCCCAGAGAAAGATGAACGGTGGCTGTGTATCTCAGTGGAAGGCGGCCGCCGGGCTCCTCTTCTGTGCCATGGTTTTTGCATCTGCCGAGAGACCGGTCTTCACGAATCATTTTCTTGTGGAGTTGCATCAAGGAGGAGAGGAAGAAGCTCGCCAAGTTGCAGCAGAGCATGGCTTTGGAGTCCGAAAGGTAAGATCTCCCTTGCATTTCGCATGTTGTTTCAAAACGGGGGCAGCCCTGCGCAATCTCATTGCAGATTTGCAAGTTTTCTCTCTCATGCGATGCAGATAGCCTGCCGTGGGCTCTTTAACACGACATTGCCTCCGGTGATCTTTCACGGGTTATGTAATTAAAATGTCCTTCAAATTGTACTAGTGAGGTCATAAAAATAATTTATTGCTCTTTGACTTGGTGGTGAAAACAAGATAACACCTTTCTAACAATGCCTTGCGCCCGGGCTGCTGTCCGAGGTACCAAGTTCTCAAGGCTGCGTGGGGATGCAGGAATGAAGCGCTGAACATCTGGGCTTGACGTTCGCAGTCTTTGCCAGGGATGTTATCCCCTGCCCCCATCTCCTGGAGAAAGAGTAGTTTCCGACGGACAAGGCTAAAAGCTGGAACATCGCAATTCACCTCCGTGCTTTTCGGACCCCGCGCTAGGAGGACTTCCCTCCCAGTGACTTCAGTCCTTGCTCTTTTCCAGGAACAACAGCTTCTTGGCTCCAGGACACTTGGAAGACATGAACTGGGTTTTCTTTTCAAAATTGGGGTGGAACTCCTCTCCCTCGCCCCGGCCCACGAGCGCCCGCCCCCGAAGCGCACTCCTAGTTAGCTCTCTGATTCTCAATTCACAGCTGTGGAAGCTGGAAAGGCAAAATTTGGGAGGAGTTCCCTATGGAGAAGTCGGGGTGTCCCCATGATGTGTGGGCGGCCAGCATGGCTTTCCCACGAGGGTGCGGGGATCCCCCATTCCAAGAAGTTGTCAGAGTTCAGCTGTTTGGGCAGCTAGATAGGGCTCCCCACCTAGGACGCCTTGGAACTCCTTTGGCGACTCTAGGGTATCCATTCTGGGAGAGCGGCGGAGAGGAGAGTGCTCGGTGGGGGGAGGGGGTGGGGGGTGCGTGGCTTACCTACTTTTCCTCCTTGAGAAATATCTTGTCAGAAATCTCAAGTATCCTTATGGGACCTAGTGAGGGGTGGGGTGGAGTGAGGGTGCAAGGAGAAACCGGGCGATGGGAGCCTGGAGGACGTAGGGATATGATTAGGCAATCAGACGGCTGGTGGAGGTCTGTGGGATTCGGGCCCTCCTCCCTCCTCCACCCAGGACAGAGGCTGGAGAAGAGCAGTGGGCGCTTTCGTTTGTTGCTTTTGCCTCTCAAGGGCAGCGCGAACTAGGTCTCCTATCAATTCCTCTGTCCCGACTTCCCACGCCTCCCGCCGCCCTCCCAGCCGCCGCCAGGGCTCCCTCGCTTGCAGCCAACTCTCCCTCCTCAGTAGGGCGTTGGCAGCCGCTATTATATTGCGACCCCAGGTGGGTTTCAGAGCGAGTAAGTCAGAGGTCTGGGAGGAGGCGCCCGCCGGGTCTACCAGTGGCGCGCGGGCGGGTCTTGCGGAAGGGAACTTGTTGCTCCCGGGAAGCGTGGGTGGAGCAGGGGAGAGAAGATGCCAGCCGAGGGAGAAGCCCGTTGTCATTCTCGCCCAGAGTCTGGGCTGTTTCAAGAGTACCAGCAACACAGTAAACAAGCAGACCCTCCTTCGTTCCCACCACATCCCCCTAACTTGGCAAGGTTCAGAACCTAGGAGCCAAAAATATAACAGTGATTGTAACAGTGATTATTATTACTTGACGACAGTAGGGCACCCTTATGTACAGGGGTCCTTACATACATTCTTATTTAATATTCTCTCTTTTTTAAGATTTTATTTATTTATGCATGAGAGATTCACAGAGAGAGAGAGAGGCAGAGACACAAGCAGAAAGGGAGAAGCAGGCTCCACGCAAGGTGCCCGATGTGGGACTCGAGCCTGAGACTTCAGGATCGATCACGCCCTGGAGAAGGCAGGTGCTTGACCCCTGAGCCACCCAGGCGTCCCTTATTTAATATTCTCAACAACTCTGGGGAAAATACTATTATTATTACTATTATTATTAAGCATATAGTACTGATAAGGAAATTGGGGCCCAAGGTGAAAAACAACCAAATCTGGATTTAAACCCAGATCTTTCAGAGATAAACTCACACTCTACCTCTTAGTACATACCAAACAGGCTAAGTGCTCTGCAGGATGTGTTGGGCTTTGAGGTATGCTGAAAAGGGATGTAGCATTAGGCTCTTTAGTTTTTGAGTGTAAAAGGACTGCAGTTAATGCAGAAATCCCATTCCTCTCTCTCCATACCATGCACCTTCTCATAGTGTAGGCAGACATTGCTATATCCTCTTTGCTTATCCTTTGGAAAATATGCCCTTTAGGATCTTAGCAACTTAAGCAAATCCAGGTGTAGCTAAGACAGATAATGCTTAACTTATTAGTTCTCCAAGAGAGTCACTCCTTTTGTATAGAGGTAAACAGCTTGATGGGGGAATTTATAGCTTTGATGGTGGACTTTGAGAAGGGAAGTATAAGGACAATTTCATCATAAATGAATCTGGATAATCTTGATATACTTAACATAAAATCTGAGGGAAATCATACTTAGGGTAAAATCAGATACCTGAGCCTCTTTCACCACCACTGCTTCTTCAAGAGGAGCCCACTGGTTTTGAATCAGCCTCAAACACGTAATTTCTATGTAAGAACATGAGCTTTTGCCTTGCCACCTCTCCTCACCTCTCCATAACCTCTCAAAAGTAGTGTCTCTTATGATTTTTGTTCTGATACATATTTAAGTAAAAATCTATGGCAGAATACTTCTGGCTGTTGAATCTTTGCCTGATGCCACACCTGTGGAGAATAAACCCTCTTTTCCTTTCTTGGGTTCATATCCCACCCATCTTTCTGAGCTCCAAACCTTCCCTGATGCTAAGGACCACAATGTGCTTTCCCTTCTCCAAATTCCTGTGGGATGAAAAAGCAAAGCCTACGCAATATGAGCTAGTACACTCCATCTTTTATCCTCTAGTCATTTCATACATGTAAGTAAATATGAGTGTAAGTATCATCTGTCCACTTGAAAGGTAAATATTCAAAGGTGGTATCCTGTATTTCCGGTTTCCTCACCAAAGCCAGCCTGTTACTGGGTTTGCCAGCCTGTAAAGAAACACCCTCAGTTTTATCTGTTCCTCTAGGTTTCCCACACACTGTCTTATCTTGTTTCCATCATGTCATACTGTATTTTGTTACTTTTTTTTTTTCATCTTAAACCTGTAATACTTCCTTCTCCTTCCTCTCTCTAACACCTAGTATATATTCCAACTCCCTACTCCTCCATTCTTTCCAATGCTCTCAGGGTCAGACACTAAAGATCCTTGGTGATTATTTATTCATCCAAAAGAAGGATCAGCTATGTACACTAGGGGAACTTGTTATTTTACTGAATTATCTCATCTAATATCACAAACCTGTGTGGTACAAATTGTTGCCACCAGCCCTAGTTCTCAAATGAAAAACTTAAAGCTCCAAGCGGTTAAACTTATATCTAAAAAGCGAAAAAAAACCAAAAAAAACCCTCAGATTTAAAACTGAGTTTGTGGAAAATAATTTGTTATCCTACCAAACTGCCTCCAGGAAGTCTTCTCTGACAGTCAAGAACTCTGCTCTTGGGGCACCATTTTAGAGTTCTGATGTTTTCCCTTTCTTTCTTTTTACTTTTTTCTGTAGCCAACACCTATTTGGTATTATAGTCATATGTGTGCCTAAGTCATTAACTAATATGTATGAGTATGTACTTCTTCAGGTAGCTAATGAATCTTCCAAGAAAAGAAACAATATATCATGGCTTCCTACAGCCCCATATTTAACACACTACCCGGCATATGAGATATTAAATGAATATTTATTATTTTGTCAAATTCTTGCAAGGCCATGACCAAAAAATTGCATTTCCTCCCTGAAGTGGAGTAAAACAACTACAACTTTACTGTCAGAAAGGTATGTGGAGGCTACAGTTTTTCTATTTTATCATGATCTGGCCCAAAGACATATGTTCATCAAAAAAGACATATATGTCCAGGAGAGTTTACAATAACATCAGAGGTGTTATTCCAAAGAGTGCCTTAAAAATTCCCAATACACTACTAATTTTAAGTCCCTTGAGGGAAAAAAAAAAAAAACACAGAAAGTACTTATTAAAGCAATGTGTTGAAGTTTGGCCAAAAATCAAGTAAGAATTAAGGTAAAAATCCGAACAACTGACAATTAAGCGTATTTGTTTTACTACATTAGATTTTGTTTTTTATCCATGAAGCACTAAGGCTAGGAAAATCATGTGATGACTTTTATATGTGTGATTATTAAATTTTTTTAAATCTAGTAATAATTGTGCTGCTATATAATGAAAGAATAAATTTCTTTTAATTTTATTTGAATTTCTAATTTTAATTTTACCCGAATTTA
This sequence comes from Vulpes lagopus, assembly GCF_018345385.1. Taxonomy (NCBI): domain Eukaryota; kingdom Metazoa; phylum Chordata; class Mammalia; order Carnivora; family Canidae; genus Vulpes; species Vulpes lagopus. Next base: position 42,013,531 of record NC_054841.1, read on the forward strand.
ATTTTAAAATTAAATTTCTTTTAATTTTATTGAAGTATATTTTAGGAAAGAACACAGCTTAATAAACTTTCACAACATGGGCACACATGTATAACTAGCATCTAAATCAAGAAATAAAATATTATCCACATCTCATAGGATTCCCCCCTTGCTCATTTGGGTAGTTTTTGGTTTTAGGCTATCATGAATATTGCTTCTGTGGATATTGTAGTGTATGTACTTTACTGATAACATGTATGCCTCTCTGTTGGAAATATCCCTAGGAGTAGAATAGTCGAGTCAAAAGGCATACATACATTCAACTTTAGGAAACTGTATCAGTTTTCTATTGCTGAACAAATTACTGCAGATTTTGTGGCCTAAAACCACAAAAATTCATTATTTCATAGTTTTCATGGATAAGGGTCTCGCATATTTTAGTTGGGTCTTCTGGTCAAGGGCTCACAGGTTGAAATCAAGATATTGGCCAGCTATGTCCTCATCTAGAGGCACCAAGGGGAACTCTGTTTCTAAGCACATTTAGGTTTTTAGAAGAATTCAGCTCCTTGTGGTTGTAGATCTGGAGTCTTCATTTTTTGCTAGCTCTACTCTCAGCTCCTTATGACCTTGTGAATGACCCCTTCCATAAACCTAAGATATTCACCCTTCTTTCAGGAAAGACTAAGTACCTGTTTAGGTTAGCCTGATTAATTCAGGCCCACCCAGGATAATTCTCTTTTAATTCAGGTAAGCTGATTTGAGACCTTAACTACATTGATTCACCTCTGCCATATAGTGTAATCTAATCATAGGAATGAAATCCATCATCATCTTTACAATCCTGCCCCCACTCTCAAGGGGAGGGGATTATACAGGCATACACACAATTGTCCCCTGCAATAGACAACCCGGAAGCATATGAGGGTTCTGATTACTCCACATTCTCACCAACATTTTGATTTTTTTATACCTGTATCCTTTTACTTATTTTGGTGGCTACGTAATGGCAATGGTATCTCATTGTGATTTTAATTTGCATTTCCCTGATGATTGGTTGAAACTGAATACCTCTTCATATGCCTATTCGGGTTCAGGAATCCCATTATACATTATTTGTTCAGGTCTTTTGCCCTGAAAAGGTTTTTTGGGGGGTCTTTTGGGGTTTTTTTTGGATTATCTGTCTTAATTTTTGTTTGTAGGGGTTCTTTGGCTATTATGGATAGGAATGTTTTGTCAGATATATTTATTTTGAATATTTATTTTTAATCTTTTAATGGTGTCTTAATGTTCCAACAATATTTTTTTAAAGATTTATTTTTACTTATTTATGATAGATAGAGAGAGAGAGAGAAAGAGAGAGACAGGCAGAGACACAGGCAGAGGGAGAAGCAGGCTCCATGCCGGGAGCCCGACGCGGGCCTCCATCCCGGAACTCCAGGATCGCGCCCTGGGCCAAAGGCAGGCGCAAAACCGCTGAGCCACCCAGGGATCCCCCATGTTCGAACAATATTGAATCCAGATTCTATAATTTCACTCTGTTTCATCATGCATCAGTTGTCAGTCCAAAGAAGTAGTCCCCTACTCTCTGTGTCATACTTCTCCACATCAAAATTAACATGGTTTAGAGGGAGAAACATAGATTTGATCCTAAGAATTTCCAAAAGGATTTTTATCTAAGAAAGCCTTAAGTTTTTCTGAAACTCCAAAACCTACTACTATGGTAGGCAAAAGTAAATAGCCCAGAGCTCTACTTCCCGAACATGAATGCCATGAATTCCCTTTGGACCCCAACTGAATGCAGTATGCCCTAGTCAAGTCCAAGTTCACCCCTCAAGCCTTCTCTGATTGACTTAGATAAGAACATTCTCTAGCTCTTTGGGACTTCCACTGCATTTAATCTTTTCCTTTTTCTTGGTACCAGTCACATTTGTCACGGCACTTACTATATCCAGTGCCCCTCTTGTGACTGAAGAAAGCCAGGAGCCACATTCAAAGGTAAAAAGTGATGGGTTTTAGAATTAGACACTACTGGAAACTTTTGTTGAAATCTCTCAGAGGCACATGTTTATTTGAAATGGTTAATAAAATATGGTGGTTGTGGAAAATAAATAATATAGTGCATGTAAGGTTCTGGACTCAGTATCAAGTGCATAGAATAAAAAACCCTATTACTACTACTAGTAATAATAATAATAAGGTGATGGCCCAGCTACAGTTTTTTTTACTCAAGAAGGCAGTTGTAAGTTGTACTTTCTCAGAAGTGGTAACTGATCAAGTGAGAAATAAATACTCAGCCCAATGGGAATCCATCCATGATTTGGTCATGGTCCATGAGAGGGCCTGGCTCAAATAACTCATAATGAATTTAATTCATTATAGACCATAGTAATTATCTCAACCAATCATACTGGCTTCCTTAGAAAATTTGATTCACTAGTTGCTATAGAAAGGAGAATGAGGTCTAGTCGCCATGAAAGAGCCTATCCAGGTCATGGGAGATGCAGAAATCTTAACTGAGTTCCTAATAACTTTCCAGTTCTATTTCCCAGCAAAAGACATCTGTGACAGAAGGTCAAAGCTAATCACCAAACTATTTTCCTCTTCTCTGTGGGCCACAGCAAGACCACATTTCCCAGCCAGCCTTGCAGATAAGCATGACCATGTGATGATTCCAGCCAATGTAATGTTAGCAGAAGTGATGTGCACTTCTTCCTTGCTTGATGCATAAAAGCTCCCCACAGGTTGATTCTCTGCTTTCTTTTCTCTTTTGAGGCTTGATGTGATTGAGAACAGTAACTTTGGAAGCTAAATGCCAAAGATGGTGGAGTTGCAAGATAAAAGGACCCCATGTCCCTGATTCTTGATTTAGAAGAACTTTATGAGTGAGAAATTGAACTGCGATTACCTTATGGCGCTGAGGTTTGATACTTTATCTTTAGAACAACCATCATTATCCAAACCAATATGCCGTTGATAAATATCCCTTTTCTTAAGTTGCTGGAGTGACTCTCTAATCCTTACAACCAAAACAAACCAGATCACAAGAACAACAATTTTTAAAAGGCTTATGAAAGCTCCTATATTTTCATCTCATAATGTAAGCCAATTTTTCAGGTCTTTGTGATTTTTCTTCTCCAGGAAGAATATAAAATCCATTAAACACTCTTTGTCCCACTGGCAACCAATATGCCCTACTCATAATAGGTTCTCATTATATGCTTCTTGACTGATAAATAAACTTGAATTACAAGGTGACTGGCCATTAGCTCAGAGAAAAGGCACTTGAAGAACTAGTTTTCAAAAAATTACCTCTGTAGCATCCACTTATTTATGGGCAGCAATTTAGCTAGAAAATATAAGAGGTAGCAAGCAGCAAGTCAATGACTGGCAGACTCCTGTGTTTCCCTAAAATTCCAACTTAGAAACTATTGGTAATAGAATAGATTAGCTCTTTGAGCAGAAAAAAATAAGACCTGCAGTTAAAACTTGATCAAAATACAAAAGAAGGAGAAAAATTACACCTCTTTTTCTCAAATGAATGAATATCTAAAATTCAATGTCTCTTTCAAAGGATCTTATTCGCTGTAGATCATAATGTTATAGCACTTCAGGGAGTGATGCTATAGTTAAGTTTGCAATAATTATATATTTGGCTGTAACTGCTCAAAGAAGTCAGGTTTTAAAAATAAAACATGAAACCTGAAGTTCACACTTTTTCCACCCACTAGAGAAGTGGCTTCAGTCTACATTTAAACTCAGATTCATCATTTCCAAAAGAAACCTTGAATTGAATTTGTGGATTATTATTTGAGATTCAATAATCACAGGACAGTTCAAAAGCAGAAGTTTTAGTTTCATCTTCTATACATTATATATGTATACACATATATATGTATGCATGTACAGTGTATCATAGTTCAAGTCTATTAACTGACTAAATTCCACTAATCATCAGGGAATCAAGTAATTACATTTGAATGAACACTTCTACTCTAAATTTCCATGGTTCCATATTAGTGAATGGCTTCTACATGAGGTATATATATATATAAAGCAATAAACTCTCTTGACAAATTGTTTTTGTCTCTAAAACAATTTGACCATGACTTTTTGGAGAATGTTGTGATGTACTGAGCTCCTCTGATGAGAATAATTGAATATAGCAAACTCTTAGACTGAAAGTCAAACGTGGACACAAACTCTTAATTTTCTGACACAAATGAAATAGACTCAACAATGTTACAGGATGTTGATAGTTTCTCCATTGAAAAGTGGACAATAACATGAAAACCGTAGGACCCTAGGGTTGCTTTTTATTTATAACTTTAAATTTGACACTGACTCATGAACATCTAATTCTTCAGAATTTTCCTAGATAGATTCACTTAATACTCACTTTGTATTGAAGTAGAAAGAGTTCAAAGAGAGATGAGAGACATAGAGAACCATTTATATGGAGACATCAAGAACAGGATGATAACAACTCAGATTTAAAACTTGTGCCAAGTGTAGTAATGGCATTAGAAAAAAATTGTTTTGACTTGGGATACTTGACTTTCACTGTTTTAATAGTAGCTGAGGATAAAAACATTGGCAGTCTTGCTTTCTGTGTAAATGTGATGCCTGATAAACTAAGCCTACAATGAGTAGTTATTGAATGAATGATCTAATTTATGTTGCTATCAGATTTCTTAGATAATTGAGCATCTTTCCTCTTGAGATTTAAACAAACAAGCAAACAATTCTTTGACTGGGGGGATGGAGAATGTCTCAGTAAAAGCCACAGTATTCTTAGGCATTGCAGCCCTTGTGAGTGCCATGAGTGGGAATCATCAAATTAATAAGCTGACATAAAAATCCCTAAGCATACAAAAAATATAATAATTAAATTATTTTTGTCAAAATTACACATTCTTATTTTAAAAATATCAAGTAGTATTTTAAAAAAAACACTGGAAGAACGGTTTTGTTTTTGTTTTTTTATTACCTCAAATCTCATTACTCAGAAATAACCATTACCAGCACTTGGTAAATTTTATTGCAGATATTTCTGTAAGAATATATAGAAAGAGAAGAAAGGAAGTTAGATAAATTATTTTTAGGACTGAAATTATTATTGTTCACATTATTTTAAATTTTACACTATTAATTTATTACAGAATTTAACAGAATGAAAAGGACTGAAAAAAATGATGACATTGTTAAGCTTCAGACAAATTAGTCACAGAGATGTTTCATAATAAGTCTCTCTAAAACTAAAAAAAAAATTATTGTGATAGTATTGAGTGAGGCGTTTGTGATTATTTTACATATAAATGGAAGATAGATAATATATATTTAATGGCATGTTTAATTATTTCATTACATATTTCAACATTAGTGAATCTGGTGAAGTCCATGCTTAGTAAAGTGGGGATATTAGCTTCCCAACACTTCCTATTGAGTCCTCTATTCCCACACTGTAATGTTCATTAGATGCATCATTATTTTTGCATCAAGTTACAAATAAATATTTACCTTCTGAACATAACCATGATTTGCAGTATTGCTTGTATTTATTCTACATTAAAATTGTTTGATTTCATCACAAATCCTTTCACCAGAACTTTTAAACTCCCAAATTCTTCATTTTTCTTCATCCTTTGATTAGCTAGGTTTTTTTGAAAAAGTGAAAGGATTACCCTGAGCAGGAGAAGGGAAATCTCTCTCTGAGCTAAAAGAGAGGAATGGGCAGATGAAGTTCAGTGTGTAGGTCACAGAGAAGAATATGGGGAGAATACCCACTAAGGAGTCACAATTATTTCAAATGTGAAGGAGGCAAAGTCAGCACTTCCAGTGAGAGAAGGGGTAATGCAGTGGGGGCTTCAAGGGAAATAACATTTTACACTCTATTAATGGGAAGGGAGGGGATGCTAACAAAGGACAAATGATTACTTCTGGGCAGTACTGAGGGGCCAAGTGGAAGAGAATGGATTTATAGTAGCACCAAGTGAGGCATTTTCTTAAACAGCACTCAAATGGGAATAGTAGAGTTGGGAAAGAGAGAAGTGGAGTTTTCAAAAAATGGAACATCAATAAACTAGAAGAGAAGGTAAATTAGGATTAATAGTGAGAGAACCGAAAGATCGAAAGCTGTGGTTAGTGACTGGGATATTGAAGCTCCAGGCTCTGAGTCCTATGCACTTCCAGATAATGGAAACACCCACGGAAATTAGTTACCGAAGTCTAAAAGAGGTGAGAGTGTTCAAGGAACTGAACATCAAATGCACAAGCATCTATCCACATACACTTCCATCATGCCACAGCAGTGGATAGAATTGCCAAGGAAATGTGTTAAAAGAAAAAGGAGAGAAGAGGTCCTCGGACAAGATCTTGGAGAACTTTTGATGTGAAGGGAAAAGAGGAGCCAGGAGAGGAGACAGAGCCTGGACTGAGATGTGGAAGGAGAATCCAAAGCTGTGAAAGGAAGGGAGATCAAGGTCATGAAAGAAAGAACAGGGCAAGCAATACCACTGGCTTTAGAGATGAAATCCTTGTTAAAATTGGAGAAGCCACCTTAGTACAGTGGAAGAGGCCACATGTGTCAGTTTGGGTCCCAAGGAGTGGTCCCTGGGGTAAGAGTTTAAATGCAAGTTGCTTATTTAAGGAATGAGTCTAGAAAATACTGGCAGGGGAGTGGGGGGATTGAAACAGAGAAGGGAAAGCAAGACTGAAGGGTGCATTATAGAACAAGTTGTCACTGTGGATAATGGGGGCTTAAGGGGGATCTCTAAGAGCTGGTATAGAATACAAGCCCCAGAGTTGTCCTGCCTGAGGTGTGAAGGAGCTGGGGTATTTTATTTATATGCTACAATCAGACATTGTTCATGATTGATAATTAGTCCTGGGGGGCATTAAGCCTCCCAGCACTTTAATCTGGCACAAATTCAACAGAGCAGAATTTGGCCAACCAGAGAAAACTCAGATGAAGAGATGCAGAGGCTGTCATGCACTAAATGCTAAGGCCCAAAGGGATCTAAGCAGGGAAGTGGTCATGTCTGCTATAGAAAGGAAGCCAAATTGTGAAGAATGGCAGTAAATATGATGAAATAGAGGTATCAAAACAATCCTTTCAAGAGTTGTAGTGGGAAAGAGGAAAAGTATTGTGGTGATTTAAACTTATGTTGTTTTGGTGCTGTATATAGATAATAGTTTCTAAACACTAGTCAGACCACTTGGAAATTGCCATCCCATCAAAAAATTGTGTTGTGCCAGCCTAATTATTCTAAACTCTGGTTTACCCAGAGTTATTTAAATTTTTACAAATAATATCTACAATTACGAAATTACAGGAAGGAATCTTAGGCATTAGTTTAACATCTCATTTTACATGAGAAAAAGGATATCATGTTCAAAAAAAATATCATGTTTATGTTCTTAAGTACTGACAATGAGCATTTTAACTTTGTTGTTTATTGGCTGAGGTTCAGAGACTGGAACCATTGTCTTTCATGTTGGATGAGATGGAAAACCTGACTGTGTGAGATTCCTATGAGTCAGTAGCTACACATACTAACTTGGTCTGACACCAATTCTTTGCAGGTCCTCCTGACTTGCTTTTCACCATTTTACCTATAAAAGTTTATGAATTTCAGTTTTCCAAACAAAGTTGCTCATAGATTCAAAGATTGATTCTATACCAACAACCACCTATTGGATTTACCCTTGGTGAAATATGGAATAGGAATTATGTTTGTTTGACTGCCCCTTTAGTGACTATCATAGCACTGTACATTTAGTAAGAAAACTCAATAATTATAAAAATAAATGATGAGGAAAAAAAACCTAAAAGCTTCCATTATCATCAGATGCTCATTAAATGACAGGCTGATGTGTTACGTAATGCTGCAATCTGGAAGACCAAGCACTTTAGGAAAGGTTACATGAATATCCTAATTTGTGCCTGTGTTAAATGGCTTCACTTAATTACCATTAATAGCCTAAAATTTTGTGACTTGATGGGAAATTAAGAAACCAGTGACAGAATAAGGTGATCCACAAATTCTATCCTTCCTTGTCCTTAGCTTGTTCTCTTCTTCTGTGAGGGGGAAAAAAACAATTACATGAGGAAGCTCTCAGTTCTCTTCAAAGGTAATGGAAGTTCAAACACAAGGTAGTTGACATCCAAGAGCCAATTCTAGTCAGTTCCTGCTGACTGTATTTCTAGGGATTGTCAAACCAAGAGAGACCTTACAGAGCCTAAGACATGGGAAGAAGGGTAGGAAACAAGCCACTGTTGGTCTCTCGAAACCAAGGAGCAGCACCATCTTGGGGGAGAAGAAGAGTGGAATCAGTGCCAAAGGGAACTTTGGAGGGTTGTGTCTTCAATGAGGCTTGGCATAAAACAAAATTTAAACCCAGCAGCTGAAACCAAAACCAACCATCTTGTCCGTTAACTAGAAATGATGAAAGAGCCAAGGAAAAATTATGGGAGTTTGAAACCAATGGACAAAGAAAGAAAGTAATAGGAGCCCCAGTCATATATCCAGTTCATTCAACAAACATGTACTTAGTACATTGAATAAGCAAGTAGAATGTCAGACACTGAGACATGGATTTGGGAGCAAGTAGGCAACTGGTATTCAATCCCACTGGCCTAAGAAAGCTTGCAAGATATGGAGAGGAGATCAAGCCCCAATGTGCAAACACTTTTAAAGTCTTTTTTTTAAGATTTTATTTATTTATTCATGAGAGACACACAGAGAGCCAGAGACATAGGCAGAGGGAGGAGCAGACTCCTTGCGGGGTGCCTGATGCAGGACTTGGTCCCGGGACACTGGTATCATGACCTGAGCCAAAGACAGACGCTCAACCACTGAGCCACCCAGGTGCACTTTAAAGCCTTTGTTTGTGTCATTTACTAAGTCCCATTGGCCAAAGCCAGTACACACGGCCAAGCTCAGAGTCAGTGTGGGAGGGAACTAACCAAGGGAATTGATGCAGAGAGGCAGAAACATAATACAAACTATTATTGCAATGTTCTACTACTGGAATTTCTATGAGTGATGACATCTCTGAGTTGTTCCATCAAGTGAGGAAGCTGGGAAATTAAACCAACAAGCCCCATACTTTCTTGGTTGAAGGTTGTACCTGATGGACATCAAACCTTCAGCACTTCTGCCTTCCCCAGGCAAACAAAGCATGCTTCCAGAGGTAGAGATATGTGGGGAATCTGGCATATATAGGTACTGTCTACAGGTGATGTCCAGGACAGGCCATAGGAATGAAGGTTAGGCATCAACACCATCTGCCACACAGAGGGCATCAGTTAGGTAGAATATAGGTTCTGACTTCAAGAAATCGGAGGAGTAGAGTGCTCTTTGTAAACAACTGGCAATATGTTTTGTGATATAGATTGATGACATATTACCCATGAGGCAATGACTGTCAACAGAAAGGAAGTCTTCGCAAGGTAGACAATGTCAAGTTGAAATGAACTTGCATTGAAAACATAATTTCAACAGGCAAAAGAAAGAGGGTTTATAGAGGAGGGCATAGGATATGCAACAGAACACACCAGGATTGTGGAAGGATTGCTAGTAGTTTTGTCTGGCTAGATGCTGAGAGAGACTGAGGAAGAAGCCAAAGAAGTGGAGTGGGGTCAGTTTATGAGGGGTCACTCACACCATACAGGGGAGTTTAGCTTTTGTCGATAGGTGGAAGGGAGCACTGAAGAATACTTGGAAAGTATAGCAGACTGCCATATACAGGAAAGCCAAGGAAAACAAGTTGAGCTAACAGTGAGTTGGAGGGGCCCTGGTTCCTCTGTCCTATGGAATCATTCATGCCCTGGAAGCAGGTAGCACCAACCCTTTTAACAGATGATGCTACTAGGGAGTCAAGTTACATATCTTTGATTCCATTGCCATTGGCTGATGACCTCAAGAATACTAAAGTCTTAATACTAAAGTCTTTGAAGCCACAATAAATGGCTGATAGAGGCAGCCAGTTCTGTCCATGAAATTTATTCCAGCTAAAAACAAAATGATTAAATACATCATACTTCTTTCCTTGACATATATATACGTGAATCTAAAGCAGACCTTCTAGCTTGGGAGCTAAAAAGGAAAGCCAGGACAGTAGTGTATCACTGTCATCCCAGCAGATCTGACAGGTAGATTATTCCCTGATATGCCAAAGGAATAGTGCATGTTCTTAAATTTTCATTTCTGAAATAGTGTATGGAAATTTTGTCTGAGGCTGGAAAGAAATTGTGAGTGAGGCTGAGAATCAGGTACTCTACCTGTCTCATCACCTGGTTATCGTTTTAAACTTGATATAAATTAGTTGTTTAGTTCTTGGGAGTAAATCATAATTTGAATCCCACTGTAGACTGTTTGCTCAATATAGCAAACAATCATGTACAATGCAAGCTGTTTTGCACTACTGCACTCCTGGTAGTAGGGAAGAATGGCTCCTAGAATTACAGGAGAGAGTTGAGTGCTGTCCATGGAGACAAATGCTCAGGAGTGGCTTAGAAATGTGCAAGGTATCCTGAGTGCTATGACTTGAGGTCAGTGTCTCCACTCTCACATCCAACCTCCCCTCAAATAGCTAATTCCTCTCTCGGAAACAGCTAATTCCAAAGGAACACCCATCCATACACTCATATTTTATTAACAGGTTTTTATGGAGTCCTACAGAGATAAGCACATTGAAAGGGATGGATTCTACAGACAGAAAGGTGATATATTTAGATTTATGTGGAAACGAAAGCATGTTATAAGTTCTCCACTCCAGTCTATAAGACTTCACCTGATCTGATGACTCCAACCAGCTTTAACAAATACCTATTTTATAAGTTGGGGATGTGGAAAACTGTTATTCTATACACAAAGGACCTTCTCAGACCAGGCTAAACTTATAACATGCCCTGATAAGCTGAGGCTGAATAACATTCTCTGTCACATCTGGTTATACAAAGAAATTATATCCTTACTCCACAGGCCTCCTCCTGTTGACAGAGGAGCTGAAGATACATATAAACAATTAGGCAGGCTTCTCTGCTGCATGAACGGCAGCTGTTCAAAGAAGCTGTCAAGACTTCCACTCCTCTAGTGAAATCATATTTACTTTATTCATCTAAATAATGTGGCTTGTTTGCCTTCCGTATGAAATTGTCTTGCACTGTTTCTCATTGATTGATTTTTATAAGATAGCATATCACTTTCTGTGCCTCCATATGCCTTTCTGCTAAGAATGGAATAGCTTCTTACTCAGTGCTTTCAGTGATTAGATTCTTTTATAGTTTGGCATCATCTTGTTTATTCAAAATGTCCAACTCCTTATCCCTATTCTCTTCACTGCCCAACCAAGATTTAAATGCTCTCCAAGATTTAAAAAAATGATGAAAAGAAATAAAAGTAATAATTGAAAATAAAAAAATAAAAGCCACATACTTTATATTCCATTCCCAACATGTTGCTTCCTAGCAAGAAGACTAAATAAAAAGAGAGACTTAAGACTACCTTTTTTGAAGATATTTTAAGTTTAAAACAAAATTAAGATGTACAAAGATTTCTTATATACCTTGCCCCCCTCCACATGCATATCCTCCTTTGTCATCAACAGCACTCACCAGAATGGTAATTTTTTTTTTTTTTTTTTTTTTTTTACCAAGGATGAACCTACACTGACACATCATAATCACTGAAATTCAGTTTACCTTAGGGCTTACTCCTTGTGCTGTAAATTCTATTGGTTTGAGAAACAGTACAATGACATATATCCCTCATTATACTATCATGCAAACTATTTTGACTGCCCCCCAAATCATCTGTTCTCTGTTCATTCACTTGCCTCCTCATGGAAAACACTGTCTTATTGTCTGCATAGTTTTGCCTTTTCAAGAATATCAGAGAATTGGAATCATACAGTGTGTAGCCTTTTCAGATCAGCTTCTTTCACTTCATAATATGCACTTAAGTTTCCTCCATGTCTTTTTATGGCTTGATAGCTCCTTTTTCTTTTTTAGCACTGAATAATATCCCATTATCTGGGTGTCGCACAGTTTACCCATTCATCTACCAAGGGACATTTTGGTTGCTTCCAAGTATTAGCAATTATGAAGAAAGGTGCCATAAACATACATGTGCAGCTTTTTGTGTAAACCTGAGTTTTCACCTTCTTTGAGTAAATACCAAAGAGTGCCATTACTCAAATGCATGGTAAGCGTATGTTTAGTTTTATAGCAAGCTGCCAAACTGTCTTTCAAAGTGGCTGTATTATCTTGCATTCCCACCAGCAGTGAAGAGAGTTCCTGTTGCTCCATCTTCCCACCAACACTTGGTGTTGTCAGTGTTCCAGATTTTGGCCATTCTGATAAATATGTAGTGCTATCTTATTATTGTTTTAATTTGCAATTCCTTATGATACATGATGTGGACTCTTTTCATATGCTTATTTGCCTTCATTGGCATGTCTTCACTGGTGAGGTATCTGTTAAGATCTTTGGCCAATCTTTTAGCTGGGTTGTTTGTATTCTGGATTGTTGAATTTTAAGCGTTCTTTGTTTATTTTGGATAATGGTCCTTTATGTGTCTTTTGCAAATATCTTCTCCTAGCCTGTGGCTTGTCTTCTAATGCTCTTAATATTGTCTTTTTATAAAGCAGGAGTTAATTTTAATGAAGTCCAGCTTATCAATTATTTCTTTCATAGATGGTATATTATCTAAAAAGCCTTCAGGTAATCTAGATTTTATGCTATGCTATTTTCTAGGAGTTTTATAGTTTTGTAGTTTACATTCAGGTCTATGATCCATTTTGAGTTAATTTTTGTGAAGGATGTAAGGCCTGTGACTAGATTTTATTTTATTTTATTTTATTTATTTTACATGTGGATGTTCAGTCATTCCAGCATCGGTTGTTAAAGAAACTATCTTTATTGTATTGTAACACCTTTGTTCCTCTGTCAAAGACCAGTTGACTATATCTATGCAGGCCTATTTCTGGGCTCTCTATTCTGTCTTATTGATCAATTAGTCTATTCTTCCACGAATTCCATACTGCTTCAATTAATGTAGCTTTATAGTAAATCTTGAAGTCAGATAGTGTCTGTCAGTCCTCCAACTTTGTTCTCTCATTCAATATTGCGTTGCCAATTGCAGGTTTCTTGCTTCTATATATAACCTTAGGAATCAATTTGTCAATATCCACAAAACAAATTACTGGGATTTTCATTGAGATTGAATTGAATCTATAGATCAAAAACTTACATCGTAACAATATTAAGTCTTGCTACCTAGGAACGTGGACTATCTCTCCATTTATTTACTTCCTTAATGTCATTGATCAGAGTTTTGAGTCTTCCTAAACATATCCTGCACGTGTTTTGTTAGATTTATATCTAAGTACTTCATTGGGGGGGGGGTGCTAATGGAAATGGTAATGCTTTTATTTCAAAGTCTACTTTCTCATTGTCAGTATAGGCTTTGTTTTTAACTTATTCAGTACCCTTACACTTGGATGTTCAGAAATATGTGAGCAAGTAGCACTGAATGTGCCCAGAAATGTATCTTGGGCTCAGTCTGTAAATTCACTATTATGTGAGTGAGATCAGAATAGTTCATCTGAACTTAAAGTAATTGCATTTAAAAGACTGTATACCTTGCATCAAGACCACACACTATGATGTGTGTGATATCCCTGCCAAAATGCATAACTTCAATCTAATAATAAGAAAACATTGGACAGGGGCACCTGGGTGGCTCAGTCAGTTAAGTCTCTGACTTCCACTCAGGTCATGATTTCAGGGTCCTGCATGGCCCACCTTGGGCTCTATGCTCTGCGGGGAATCTACTCCCTCTCTCTCTTTGACCCTCCCCCAGCTCATGCTCTTTCTCTCTCTCTCAAATAAATAAATAAAATCTAAAAAAAAAAAAAAAGACATTGTACAATTCCCAACTGAATGGCATTATACAAAATAATTGGCCTGTACTCATCAAAAGGTCATGAAAGACAAAGACAGGCAATCTAAGAAATATTTCCAGGTTAAGAGAATTGGAAGCTACACACACCAAGCGATCCTGGATTGAACTTTGGGTCAGATTTTTTTCTTAACCACAAATATTAAGACAATTGGCAGCTATAAATGATGTCTGCAAACTAGAAAATAATATATCAGTGTTAGTTTTCTGATTATGATACTTGTACTGCCTTGTTCTTAGGAAACAAATAATGTCTACAAATTACACTCAGGAAATTCAACAAAATTAATATGTATATGTAGAAAAATGATAAAGAAAACACAGTAAATGTTAATGATGGAGGACTCTGGGTAAAAGTTCTATGAACATTCTTTTTGCCCTATTCCTGGAACTTTTCTGTGAGTTTGAAATTATCTCAAAACTAAGAAATTACCCCAAAAGACATATATTAACTCAAAACTAACATTCAAATCTCTCCTTCTACAAAACTGAGAGAGTTTAATTTTCTCAATTACCAAGAGGTTTAATCCAATCTCTGCCACTATAAAGCAATATGACCCTGATCAGTTGTTTAACTTTCTGAAACTCACTTTTCTTATCTATATAATCCAGATGTCCACTAGAAATGCCTGGACATTAGTATCTAGATAAGATTCACTCAAGCCCCACCCCATAATTATGTGACCTATAGAAGTCCTAAGCTCTTATCAACATTCCTGTAAATTCTAAGGGTGGAAGCTAGATCCCATTTCACTTCTGGATCCATTTTTTGCTCCCAGTAAAACTTTCTAGTTAACAAATTATGTCTTCATCCCACACATGCAATCTTTATTCTTCATTATGCTAACAGGTGTGAAATTCAGCCTCAGCCTTGATTTTCCCACACCTACCTGGCCCTAACCACTCACCCAAGACATTTGTAACTATAATGTATTTTTACTAAAGATGTCAGGGATTCAAAGAGGGGATTTATGTTGCAAAATATAAACGACTTTAAAGTAAGCACCAGGCATGTTTTGAGACATCTTTTGGTCATCTCGCCATTGGGATTTGACCAGTGGCCCCTTTGCCCAGTGTCATGCCAGCCCTCATACCTCTAACTGGCTTGTCTCTCCTTTCTTTTTCCTGTCCCTTGGTTTCCTTATCATTCCTTCCTCTCATGGATGAAGACAAATTCTTCTCAGGCAGAGCAGATCTTTTTGTTCCCTAGGCACCCATGGCCTCAGGACCCTACCAATCATCATAGGATTCTTCCAGATAAAGACAATTCACTCCCTAAGAGGAATTCAGGTGCCTTACAACCTCTTACAACCACAAACCAGGTGCTAGGTACTTTATTGTGCCATTTCCATATGAAAATGCTGGGATACTATGAAGTACAGTTGCTTTTATTTTACAAATGAAATTACCTTTATTATATGTGTCAATTTTAAGAGTTTACAAAGGTCATTGTAGAAAATAATAAAGAGGAAAACCAAATAAAATTTTAATCATCCCAAATTTTGCCACCTGTTATTAACATTTAAGTGGATATTAGCCGAACATCTTTCTAAGTAGTAATTTTACCTGCACACACTGTTTCGTTTTTCCAAAAGCAATATATTGTGAGGGTCTTTCTGCAGCAGTGAAGACGATGCAGCATCATTTTTATAGCTATTTACTCCTTGAAAATACAATCATCTTTCTTCCCTATAAACCTCCTTTCTTTCTTCACAACCTTTTCTGTGCTCTCTGCAGCTTTATCCCAGTGAGACTGAGACCGCTCTCAGATACACAAACTAATGTATGTCAAACATGAATTCCTTTTCTCCAGCCTTATTATCGATGTGGAATTTAATGTGGCACCAGTGAACTTCATTAAGAAATCACATCTAATATTGACTTGGCCAAGTGCAGCCTTCTTCTGGGTTATTCCAGGTTTTGAAAAAAAAACAGCTTGCTTGTGAGGAAACCATCAAGTGAATTTGCAACTCAGGTGACCACTTTTCACCCCTTCTTCTTTGTCATTTTGAGATAGCTGCAAGGAGCTGATGCTCTGGAGAGATTAATCTCTCTTGTTTGCCATAACTGTTGCAGAGAGCTTGTGCCCAACTACAGACAAAAATAACAGATAGTCTCAGTCATGTCTGTAATCAACTGGATTTTTTACCTGCTAGAACACCTGAGGGTATTCCTATCTCAGTTCAATCTCACAAGTTTCTATGAGTTCGAACCCTCTTAAGCTGTACCTTTTGCCAAGACTTACTAGAGTTCTAGACTGTTCAGGGATACAAGGTACAATATGAATCACTCATTGACTCATAAAATGGATTTTCTTTGGCCACCATAGTTCTTTCAATCTTTTTGTCCTAAGGAAGGCATGTACTCCCTAATTTACTATAAGCCTCACTGCTCCTTATTGTCTCAAATACTTGTATTTCCTGCTTGCTTATAAAAGCATTAAACGTTTTACTAGTGCCCAAAGAATGCCATACCCAGAGATAGTCACCTACATTGAGGGATGCAGCTACTTAACAACTCCTCCCAACCTCAATCTAGAACTTCCTGATTTTTTAATTCATTCAACAAATATTTATGAACACATACTGTATACCAGATACTTGGAAGCAAAACAAGGATTGTCCTCATGGAGCTTACAGTTGTCCCCAAGACTGTCTCCAGGGAGAGTGTTCTTTTGGCACACCAGGATAATTTTAAAAGATGAAGATTTAGGCAATGTGTCTGTAATTTGATTTTTTTTAAGCTTAAGATTCTTCTGATCCCTAATATTCCATACAAAACCAGCCTTGTGTATGAATCTTCCCATAGGGAAGAAGTGTCCTTACTGTAAAATGTGCACAGACCACTTGGCTACAGGTTGAAATTGCTCTGTTGGGACTGACTGAGGATATTCAGTTGGCTGACAATGAGAACAAGATAAGACAGATGATCAGAGCACTTAGAGTTATTAGGCACTACCAGCCTTTGATAGTAAATCACAAGTGTAAAAATGAAAATGTAAAGGTCTAATCTGAAAAGTATGGATCAAAAAATGCTCAGGGTTCCTGGTTTAAGAATGGGCTAGTAAAAAAAAAAAACAAAAACGAATGGACTAGTAAATGGAGGGTGTTCTCCAGAAAATGTTTGAATAAAAGGCACCCCCTCTCTGTATTGTGGAAATTGGTTGGTTCCTGTCCAACCCATGGAGGGGGTGTAGTCCAATGTGAGCCTGAGGAGTATGGTCTGTTCCCTCATTATCTCAGGCTGTCAATCCTTACCTTTACCCTGGATGGTGGTTATGACTTCATAACTGATACAGAAGCCTGCTTTAAAAAAAGTTTTTTCTATTTCATGATGGGAATACATATTTAATCAGTGTATCAGGTTAAAGGAATTGACTCTTTTGTTGTTTTGATTAAGAAATAAAATCATGCTGGAAAATATGCTTTTCCTTTCCTTTGCCCTAAAGATGACATTCCAATTTATCTATTTGTTCATAAGCCTCAGAATTCTTGTTGAGATCAGCTTACCTTGCAAACAATCCAGGTAAACCAGTAATGGTCTCTGGGCAGGTATCAGTAACGTGCAGAATCCATCCTCTCCTTGGCCTAAAGACAAGTCCTTTGACTTGATAAGAATTTGAGGGAGAGTGAAAAATAGGAGAAAGAGCATGGGCTTCAAAGTCAGCCAGACCTGGGTTTAAATGAACTTCTCTGCACCTCTGTCTCCTCATACTTAAAATAGAAATAATAACACCCACCTTACAGGACTGCTTCAATCAGAAAATAAGGTAATGTTTTTGAAGATCCTGGCATAGGTGGCAAGGTGAATTTACAAATGGATCTTTTCTTTGAGCTGTTTTCTGCTGGGGACTGGCAACATCCTGTTTTGCGGTTTGAAGATGACTCCCTGTGTGTGTCAATTATCCCGTCTCACAGATTCAAAACTCTTGGCATTCATGCCTTGCCTTCTAGCAGAGATGGCTGTTGGAATGTCCCAAAACATTAACTGGTTCATGAAGCATCTTCAGGGTGGGCCTTCTGGTGTGTTCTGAGTATGGGACATTGATTTTATTGATGGCCCAATTATTGGCCTTCCTATATTTGTGCTGGAATTTTTAAATCATATTTTGATGGTGGGCTAGCTTCTGACTTGTTTTGGCCAAAAGAGTATGGTAAAAGTGCTGGTGTTCCAGTTCTAAGCCTGGGACTCCAAAGGCCTTACACATTCCTATTGAGTTTTTTGTACTGTTGTACTTACCTTTGGAACTCTGCTCATCCATCAGAACAAGCCTGGGCAAGGCTTCTGGAAGATGAGAAACTGGGTGTAGGAGAACTGAGGTGCCCCGCTAACAGCCAATCAGTACTTAGAAGCAGAGCCAACTACACAAACTACAATTGACTACATGTGCGTGAAATAGCCCAGTCAAGACCTGAACTACCACTCAATGAGCCTAAACTGTTGACCCAGGAAATTGGGAGCCAAATAGACGGTTGCTGTTTAAGCTACTAAGATTTGTGGTGCTTTGTAACACATATTATCATGGTGATACATGACCGAACCCTAAGTGACTGAGAAGTTTCCTGCAATGCTAAAGAACTTTAATAAGGACCCCCGGAGCCCCTCAGCCATCGGAATGGCAGCCTCCCTCCACAGGTTTGCCTGTCTCTCCAATCCTTGGCCACTGATCATATTCTTTGAGCTTCTTTGTGAATCACCTGAGAGCCTGCCAGCAGAGGCAGCTAACAGTGGTTGTAGGGAGGCATGAGACGAAGGAAGAATCTTTTGCAGAACAAAGGTGGTCTTTACCTGTTGTTCTCCAGATCCACTTTTTGTCCATCTCTCTTTCCAAAGTAAAACAGGAAGAAATGAGAGGATTTAAATAGCTTAGAAGTATGATCCTAGGTCCAGACTTTGAAGAGAAGAGCTTTTGGTTGAGAGAAAGTTGCAAGTGAGCATTTACAACCTACATACAAGAGATTGTTCAGGCATGATTGCAATACAGGCAGATCTAGGCCTTTGCTCTCTCCTTTTTTGCCTCTCTTACTACTCTTCTCTTCCTTTCTGGCCCCAGAAACTCCCATTCCTCAGCAAATCTGAAACACGGCATTTGGCTAGCCATGGTTTAGGGAGTTAGCCCTCACAGAGATAACTGCATTCCCATGAGACCAAGTATTCAATACACAGAGAAATCAAGAATGGTCTCAAGGAAATGTCAGCATAAGGCAGAGGCTAGATCTGTCTATAAAATGAAGTTCCCAAAATGAATTGATAAGCAATTATCAGCTGAGTTGGTTTCAGTCCTTGATATATTGCTTCCCAGTTTTTATTCCTTAAACCTTTTGATAGCAGCTCTTCTTGATAACAAAATTGTAAGACATCAAATGTTCTACCAAACTAGACTCCCAACTTAGCCTGACTGAGCATCATGAAAATCAGTACAATGAAGAAATGCAAAAAAAAGTAGGCAAATAATATAATATGCCTAAACTAGACAGTATTCACTGACTGGAGGCTCTGGACCCACTCGAGAATCTCTAAGAAGCTGTGGGCACTTCTGAGAACAAGCAAATACATAGAAGCACAAAATTTGGGGTGGAGGCCAGGCTTACAGCTCTCCTGGAACATCCATGGATTGTATAAGTGGAAAAAACTCTGGTCCAAAGGAAGCAGGCAGTGGACTCTGTGAGGATTTCACATGCCTTTTGATTGGTTCATAATTGACTGCCAGCTCCCTGAGGTTCCCTCCCATTGAGGAATGGGAATATGTGGGTTCAGAGAAAAGCTTTGCTTGGAGCAATGGTTAGCAGGGAAGGAAGCAAGAGGGAAAGAGGAAAGGCAATAGGAAGTGTTGCTGGGATCCATAAAACTTTGAGGCATAATGAGAATTTTTTAAAACTCTGCAAGTCTGAGTTAGCAACGTTATTATACTGTCACCTAGCCTGAACTTTCAAGCTGACAATTTGCTGTGAATTCTTCTTTCACTTGTTTTTCTCCTTCTTTCTGGAGCCAAGCATATTTTGCCTTAAGAAAAAAAGGTGATGGTATAAAAAGAGTGTGTGTGTGTGTGTGTGTGTGTGTGTGTGTGTATAAGTGAAGAAAACATTTGAAAATATACTACACTAAGTCCTAATGTATATGAGAGGTTTCTTACTGGAACACTCAGGTGAGGGGCAGCCTTGGTGGCTCAGCGGTTTAGCACTGCCTTCAGCCCAGGGTGTGATCCTGGAGTCCCGGGATCGAGTCCCATGTCGGGCTCCCTGCATGGGGCCTGCTTCTCCCTCTGCCTGTGTCTCTGCCTCTGTGTGTGTGTGTGTGTGTGTGTGTCTCATGAATAAATAAATAAAATCTTTAAAAAAAACACTCAGGTGAGTGTTTGGGGTCCTAAGACTATTGCTAACATGTCTTTTCTATTTATAAGATAAGCATTCTACTGGAAAAATGGGGGAATGCATGAGCTTTACATCATCAAGGTCTGTGTAGGCAACAACTTTATACTACTGTAAGTTACACAGCATTTGTCTTTCTCTACTTGTGGTGGCCTCATGGCTTGCACACTGATATCCTCAGATAGCCCTTTTTAGATGCTCAGAGGACAGCAGATCTTGGCGCTAAAACCCAAAAGCAAGAAGCAAAAGGACACCAAAAAATAGCAAATGCCGGCAGACTAATCTTCTGTTAGGTCTGTGATCGGTCAGTTTACTTTTTATTGCCACTTTCCAATTTCAGCTCCATGAGACCTGTTAGCTCCATCTTTAACCTAGAATCCCAGGTTGTGGGTCTCAAGTCCATAGCCGAGGGAATGTCACTCACCAACTAGGCTGTCCTAAAGTCACACTTGTCTTCATTAGAAATTCCAGCCTACAGTCTCTTGGATTCATAGCCATGGTTGCAAAGGTGGCTGGGGCATAGACCAAGGCTGCAGTGGAAGCAGCATGATGGGAAAGGTGCTGATTTCCAGTCAGGAGACCCTGAATTTCTGACTAGAGCTCCTTCTCAACTGCAAGAGCCCTGCCCCATGCTGAGCCAGAATCTTTTCTCATTTTAGAAGCTGTTAAGCCAAGCCAGGGTGCAATCCAATTGCCTTCAGGTAACATAAGCATTCAAATGACCTCAGTATATGACAATAGGATATGGTGGGGCCTCTGACTTAAATGTCCTCCTAAGGACATTCAAATTTAATTTTTAAAATATTTTTACATTTTTAAAATTTCAAATTGGATGCAACTTTTGACTTAGACCAATTTGCAAAACTAGCACATGTACACCCATGTTCATAGCGGCATGATTCACAGTGGCCAAAAGGTGGAAGCAACCGGACTATTCATCAATATTCAACATACATTAAAGGCATATTCAGCCTTAAAAAAGGAAGCAAATCCTGACACATGCCACACAGGAGTGAACCTGGACAATATTGTGCTGAGTGAAATAAGCCAGTCACAAAAACACAAATACTTCCTAATTCCACTTACACGAGGTATCTAGCATAATTGAATTCCACAGAGACAGAAAATAAAACAATGATAACTAGGGGCTGCAGGGAGGATACAATAAGGAGTTATTGTTTATTGCACATAGAATTTCAGTTTTACAAGGTAGAAAAAGTTCTGGAGATAGACAGTGGTGATGGTTGCACAACAATGTGAATGTACCTAAAGCCGCTGAACTGTACACTTAAGATGGTGAAATGGATAAATTTATATTATGTGCATTTTACCACAAAAAAGATTAATTTAAAAACATGGCTCACAGAGTTACTGAATGCTCTTTATCCAGCATTCCCCAAACTAACAGCTTATATAACCATTAACACAATTACCAAAGCCAGGAAAATAATTGATATAATATTACTAATTAATCTATGGACTTTACTGAAATTTTTCCCACTAATGTCCTTTTTACTGATCTGGGATTCAATCCAGGATATGCAATCACATAAGTGATGTTGTCTCCTTGGTGCATCATATCTTGAGGCACATCACTTTGATACATTTCATCTCTGGTGAAGCTACCTTGATCACTTCTTTAAGATCATGTCTGTCAGTTTTCTCCACTGGTACTCTCTCTTTGTTTATTTTTATATTTCACCCAGTAAGTTTAGTATCATCGGTGATGCTTGCCAACCACAGTTATTCCTAAAGGGTAGAATCCAATTTTCTACATTTATTATTTGGAATTCCATTGTAAAGAAGAATTTTCCTTTTGCCTTCATTCAAATTTAATTTCTAAAAATCAGTAAAACAAAGCCAGAACAATGACCCTCCAAAGCTCACTGGTATTTGATAATAACCCCAAAGTCCTTTGTAGCATTGAGAATTCTAGACAAATTCATATATTTATCATGCCCTCCACAATAGAAAATAAAACTCCAAGTTCATACCATCTGACAGTGATCAGAGCCACAAGTCTTTGGAAAGCAAAAGGTCAGCACACTTCTATTTTCTTTCTTTTTCCATCCTCCACCCACCTTCACTATTGAAGTTAAATCTTGACATTACCCTGAGTATATCAGTGGGATTAAGTAGAAGAAAACATCCAAGAATCACTGAGCCTGGAAAATGCACGTGAAGTATTTATGTTTAATTTGCCCTGGAGAATGTGATTTTTTTTTTTTTTTGAGAATGTGATTTTTATGAAGAGGAACTAAATCACAAAAGCTGCAGCATTCTGTAAGATTTTCATTCACACACCAGACTCCTAGACAAGTTTGCTGT
The DNA here is from genome assembly GCF_018345385.1 of Vulpes lagopus. Lineage (NCBI taxonomy): Eukaryota > Metazoa > Chordata > Mammalia > Carnivora > Canidae > Vulpes > Vulpes lagopus. The sequence continues at coordinate 42,036,170 of NC_054841.1, forward strand.
GCCCTTGAAGTTCATCCAGTATCTGCTGCTCTGGCCCCAAGACCCCCTCCCCACTGTGCCAGGAAGGTGACTTGAGGGACCCTAATGGAGCTGTTCCAGGCTGGTATCACCAATTAACAGACAAAACTAATAGTGTAGAGTTTCAAGTTTGTACAGTCCTGAATGCTGAGGAAACAAAACACTTTTTAGCCAGCTGTTTGTTTTTTGTTATCTATTGTTGAGTAACAAACCAACCTAAAATTTAGTAGTACTAAGCAACAACCATTTTATTATGTTCATGGAATTGGGATCAGAAATTCAGGCAGGGCATGGTGGAGATAGCTTGTTGATATTCCACATAGGAATTCATTTGGGAAGATTTAGTGGCTGAAGGATGACTAGAATGACTAGAATCTGGGATCATCCAGAGCTTCCTCATTTACATATTTAGCACCCAAAATGGGGTGTCTTGGAGACTTGATTCATCCAAGATTGTCAACCAAAGCACTCTACAAAGTTCCCAAAGTTGCTTTGGGCTTCCTCATAGCATGGCAGCCCAGGAGTAGTTGAACTTCTTAAATGGCAGATCAGGACTTTAAGAGAAAGTGTTCTGGAGAGCAAGGCAGAAGTCACATGGCCTCTTATGACCCAGCCTCAAAAGTCACATGGCATCATTTTCACCCCATCCTTTTTTTTTTTCAAAGATTTTATTTTATTTATTCATGACATAGAGAGAGAGAGAGAGAGGCAGAGACATAGGCAGAGGGAGAAGAAGGATCCTTGCAGGGAGCCCGATGCTGGACTCCGTCCCCCGACCCCAGGATCATACCCTGAGCCAAAGTCAGATGCTCAACCCCTGAGCCACCCAGGCTCCCACATTGCTTTTGATCAAAGCAGTCACATTCCCCAGATTCAAGAGTTGGGATCATGTACTTCATCTCTTGATGAGAAGACTGTCAAAGAACTTGCTTTTATGTTTTAAAAATAACTGCACTCTTCAAAATGAAACATTAGGAAAATATGTGCTTTAATAAAAATGAGAAATATTCCATTTGTCTGAACATCTTCCCTTCCTCCAGGAATTTCATGAAACACTCTCCAGATATCCTTCTTACTAAAATAATCTCTTCTTTGGGTTCTAATGGCACCTTGTGCGTAGCTGTGTTGTAGCACACTGTACTCAAACAATAAAAAAATACTTGCTAACACTTACTGAGTGCCCACTACATTCGAGGCATTATTCCAAGAACTTTCCATGCATTGTCTCTCTTAATTCTCAGGACAACATGAGAAAGGGACACTCCTAATTTATAAGTGAGTAAATTGAGGCCCAGAAAGGTGAAATAACATGCCATCAAGGGCATGTTGAGCGGAAGAGTGAGAATTTAAACCAAGGCACCCCAGAACTCATGCTTTTAAATCATTCCATCACAGACTACCATTTCTATGCTGCTGTATGTAAATTGGCCTTCCCTAGTGGATTGAGAGCTATTTCCATGTCATATTTGTCTTTGTCTCTCCAGCACAAAACATAGTACCTGGCTTATGACAAGCAATAGCAAAATGCATAAAAGATACAAACAGTCAATTCAAAGAGAAGGAATTAAAATATTTGATAAACATAGGAGAAGATACTCAAACTTTAAAAATAATTAAAGAAATCCAAATAAGACGACATATTTTGTTTATTAAATAGGAAGAATTAAAATGTCCAGTGTTGTTAAAAGTATTGGACAATGGATATTTTTATTCTTACTTTGGTTGTTCTTATACAATTTGATAGGAAAACTTTTGGTAGATATTTATCAAAATGCTAATGTTCATAGTCTCTAATTAAATTATTGAGTTCCTGGGATATATCCTTTAAGAAAACTCTCATCTATTCATATAGTGACATTTACAAGGCAATTCATCACAGGACTTTTTAAATAACATTTTTATTGAGACATAATTCACAAATCATAAAATTTGCCCTTTCAAAATGTATAATTTGGTGATTTTTTATATATACAAAAAGTTGTGATATCTTGCCATAGTCTACTTTTAAAACATTTTGATCTCCCAAAAAGGAACCCTGTACCATTATCAATCACTCTGTATTGCTGCCTCCTCTTAGCCCTAATGTGCGCACTAATTTAGTTTGTATTTCTATGTGTTTGATCTGGACATTTCATATAAAGGAAATGATACAATATGTGGCCTTTTTTTCTCTGGCTTCTTTCATGTAGCCTTTAGTTTTTAAGTGTCATCCGTGTTGTAGCACATAACAATGCTTCCTTCCTTTTTGTTCCCAAATAATATTCCATTGTATCTACATACCACATTTTGTTTATCCATCAGTTAATGGACATTTGGGTTGTTCCTAGTTTTTATCTATTGTGAATAATATTGCTAAGAAAATTTGTGTGCATGTCTTTGTGTAGGCATGTGTTTTCATTTCTATTGGATATATACCTAGGTTTAGAATTCCTGGATCAAATGAAAATCTGTGTTTAACATTTTGGGTAACTGCCAAAGTGTTTTCCAAAGTGGCTGGGTCATTTTCTATACACAAGCAATGTACAGGGGTTCAAATTCTTTCACATTTTGTCACCAACACTTATTGGTTTTTATAATTTTTGGTTTTAATTTTGTTTTTTCTAGTGGGTATGAAGTGATATCTCATTGTGGTTTTGATTTATGTTTCCCTGATGACTAATGATGCTGAACAAGTTTTCATGTGTTTATTGGTCATTTATGTATCTTTTTTTGGAGAAATAACTATCCAAATTTTTTGCCTATTTTTAAATTGAGTTATTTGGCTTTGTTTCTTAACATATTTTTGTATGAGTACTTTATCTTAGGTATGATTTGAAAATATCTCATTCTGTGGGTTGTCTTTGCATTTTCTTAATGATTTTCCTTGAAGCACAAACATTGTTAATTTTAATGAAGTCTGATTTGGGGGGAAATTTTTGTCCTTTGTACTTTTGGTTAACATCTAAGAAGTCATTTCCTAGCCTAAAGTCATGAATATTTACTCCTAAGTTTTATTCTAAGATTTGCAGAGCTTCACTTCTTACATGTAGGGCTATAAATAATGAGTTAAAATTTTTATGTGGTGTGAGATACGGTTCCAAATTCATTCTTTTTGTGTAGCTACTCAGTTTGCAAACATGACTTGTTGAAAAGATTATTTTTTTCCCATTGAATTTTCATAGCACCAAGGTTAAAATCAATTAACCACAAATTACTGTAAATTATTTCTGGGCTCTCAACTTTATACCATTGAACTATATGTCTCTCCTTAAACCAATACCAGGCTGTTTTGATTACTGTAGCTTTGTTTTAAGTTTTGAAATGGGAAAGTGTGAGTCTTCCAACTTGTTCTTTCTGGAGATTTCTTCGGCTTCTTGGGGTCCTTTGCATTTCCATAAGAATTTTAGGATCAGCAAAAATGAGAAGCATTACCATTTTAAAGTCCATGAACATGAGATGTCTTTCTATTTATTTATAACTTCTTTAATTTCTTTCAATGATGTTTTGTACTTTTCAGTGTACAAGTCTTATACTTATTTTGTTGAATTTATTCTCAAGTATTTTACTTACTTGATGTTAGTGTAAATGAATTTTTTTTCTTAATTCTGTTCTTGGATTGCTCATTGCTAGCATATAGAAATATAATTGATTTTTGTATGTTAATTTTATATCTTGCAATCACGCTGAACCTATTTGTTAATTTGAATAGGTTTTTTGTGGATATCTCAGAAATTTCTATGTATAAGATTATTTCCCCTGGAAACAGATGATTTTTTTTTTCTTCCTTTCCAATCTGGATGGCTTTATTTCTATTTCTTGCCTGATTGTCCTAACTGGAACCACCAGTACACTGTTGAATATAAGTGGCAGGAGTAGACAAGCTTGTCTCATAAGAGGAAAGCATTCAGCCTTTCAGGGTTAAATTATGATATTAGCTTTTTGTTTTCATAGATACATTTTATCATATTGAGGAAATTCCCTTTCATTTTTAGTTTTTTGAATGTTTTAACATAAAAGAGTATTGAATTTGTTTAATGATCATCTCAATCTTTTTTAAAAAGAGCATTTATTGAGATGATCATGTGGTTTTTGTCCTTTACTCTAGTGATATTGTTATTATATTAACTGATTTTCAGTTGTTAAAACAACCTTGCATCCTAGGATAAATCTCACTTGGTCATGGTATATAATCCTTTGTATATGTTGCTAGATTCTGCTTGCTAGTGTTTTGATGAGGATTTAGGGGCTGATATTTGTAAAGGATAGTGGTCTGTAGTTTTCTTATAATATCTTTGTCTAGTTCTCATATGAGGGTAATATTAACCTTGATGAATGAGTTTGGGAAGTGTTCCTTCATCTTCCATTTTTTGGAAGAGTTTCTGAAGAATTGGTATAAGTTCTGTAAAACATTTGGTAGAACTCACTAGTGAAACTACTTGGACCTGGTTTTATTTTACAGGAAGTTTGAAAAATATTAATCTAATCTCTTTATTTATTGTAGATCTATTTGAACTTTCTATTACTTCTGAATAAATTTTAGACATTTATGTCTTTCTGGGAATTTGTCTATTTCACTAACATCTAATTTGTTGACATACAGTTATTCATAGAATTCCCTTAATTATTTTTTATTTCTGTAGGCTGGTAGTGATGTCTCCTCCTTCATCACTGGTTTTATTCATTTGAGTCTTTTTCTTGGTCAATATTCTTTGAGTTTTGCCAATTTTCTCAAATTTTGCAAAGAATAACTTTTGGTTTTGTTGATTTTCTCTATTATTTTTGTATTTTTCATTTCATTTATTCCTACTTGAATCTTCTAAATTCTATCCTGCTTTGTTGGATTTAGTTTGCTCTTCTTTTTCCAGTTTGGTTATTAATTTGAGGTCTTTCTTCTTTCACAATGGGCACTTACAGCTATGGATCTCCCTCTAAGTACTGCTTTAACTGCACCCCAAGAGTTTTTAAATTCTGTGTTTTTGTTTTCATTCATATAAAAATATTTTGGAATAGTCAGTGTAATTTCTTCTTTGACCCATTAATTATTTAGGAGTATGTTGTTTTCCAAATTTTGAATTTTTTCATCTATTATTGATTTTTAATATAATTAGAGATTAAAAAATATATATATATATAATTGGAGATTGCGATCAGATAACATACTTTGTGTTATTTTATTACTTTGAAATTTATTGAAGTTTGATTTGTGGCCTAACATATGATCTATCTTGAAGAATGTTCCATGTGTTACTTGAGAAGACTATGCATTCTGCTGTAGTTGAGTAGAATATTATATGAATATATCTTAAGTTTAGTTGTTTTTTGGTTTTGTTCAGTTTACTTTTTGGTCTTCATACTTATTCTACATATTATTGAAAAAAGGGCTATTGAAGCATCCAACTGTGATTGCTGCATTATCTATTCCTCCCTTTGATTTGTCATTTTTGTGTGTGAGTTTGGGGACTTTGTTGCTATATGCATATATACCTAAATCTATCCGTGTTTTTGATGCATTAATCCTTTTATCACCACAAAATGTCATTCTTTGTCCATAGTAACAATTTTGGTTAAAATCAATTATATGTAGTATATGCATAGTAAGTCTTCCTCTCCTTTGGTTACTGTTTTTATAGTATATCTTTTCACATCTTTTTACTTTAACCTATTTATGTACTTGAATCTAAAGTGTTTATCTTATAAATACCATATAGTTGGGGTTTTTTCATTCATTCTGTAAATCTGTCTTCTGATTGAAGTTTCCAATCCATTTACATTTAACGTAATACTTAAAAGAAATTTACACTTGCCATTTTACTATGTGCTTTCTATATGTCATATAAACTTTTATCTTCTATTCTTTCATAATAACCTTTTGGTGTTAAATATTTTTAGTGCACCATTATTAATTACCTTGTTTATTTTACTATATACTTTTTAGTTATTTTCTTGGTGGATGACTGGGGATTACAATAAGTAACTTAAACAATAAATAGCTTATACATATTAATACCAACTTAAATTCAAAAGCATACAAAAACTGTGCTCCAGTATAGCTTTGTTTCTTTTCCCCTTTTTTGTGCTATTGTTGTGGTACTAATCCATCTTTATACATTTTTAGCCACCAAACACAGCTTTATCATAGGATAAGTGATAGTCCTCCTTTCCTTCAGATTCTTGTATTTGGGAAGAACTTAAATAATTTGTTTAGATTCTCTAATCTTCAGCTTCCTCATCTGCCAGGCCCTAAGCAGCAGACAAGCTCTCATTATTGTGGCCTCTCCAACTAGCTCTGACACCCATATCTAATCCCAAGTACCCTTAGGGAGACAGAGGGAAATCTGGCTATCTCCTAACAGTTGCTTAGTAGATTTATATGGTTGCCTTATGCCCAATATGATGAAATGCATGAAGGAGTCACAAAGAAAGTCTAAGATATGGGACAGATAATCCAGCTGTGAAGAAAGAAGTAGATCACAACACAATTCTAGAGCAACTAGACATGGAATGTAAATACTAGTTCAAGAGGAAAGATTGGAAAACTTGGTGTGGGTGAATATAAAGGTGAATAAAAAGGGAATGCTCCATGGAGGAAGAGTTTTTTTAAATGGGTAGAAACTGAAGAAATAAAGGAAAAGGTAGAAGGTATTTGAAGAGAGGAAGTGAATGGGCAGTACATAAGAAAAAGTAAAGAAAATGAAAGTACAAAGAGAGGGAAATTGAAGTATAAGTCTGATAGAAAGTTGCCAGTTTTCTTACATACATCCCAGCCCATGGAACCCTTGCATGCAGCCCCAGCTTTTGTTTCCCTATCCTGGGGCCAACCCCAGAAGCTAATTATGTCTTATTTCTGTTTGATTCTCCACAGCTTCCCTTCACTGAAGGCCTATACCACTTTTATCACAATGGCCTTGCAAAAGCCAAGAGAAGACGCAGCCTACATCACAAGCAGCAGCTGGAGAGAGACCCCAGGGTGAGTTTCCCTGGATACCTGCCTTCTAACCTCTGCTGCCACAACTGAGCCCACTGAGAGGATGCATAAAGGGTGGGCTGGGAATTTTGAAGTAAAGACACTCAATTTTGTGATAGGTAAAACGGACCCTTGGCAGAGTGGCCTGGAGACACTCTACTCCTCTGCTTTGTGCATAATAAGTAAATCTTTTATAAGCTGTGGGGCAGGGGAGAAATAAACAGAGATATCACTCCTTTACTGGCTATCTTCTCCTGCATTATTGTGTTTGGACTTCTGGTGGCCTGTGATAGATGGAAAGAAAACAAATTGTTTAATGAATCATTTTATGTAAGGTTTCTGCTGGTGAGTCCCATGCTCTGAGGAGGTTGCGGTGCCCCATATTGGGCATGGAGAAATGACTGGGCCATCGAGTGATTGGCAAACAGTAGGCTTCTCAAGTATCCATGCATGGTTGCAGGCACAAGACCATCTCATCCTTTCTTCTCTACTGTATTTTTTCACACTCATCTAATTTACCCCCATGCCTCGATGGTGTTCATGACCTCCATTTTTAACCTACAATCTTTACCTTGTTCTTAGATCTCATTTCCTACTCACCCTGGAAGCTTAAATTCATCTTTCTCACAATCAAACTTATTATTTTAGCCACAAAGCATTTCCTTTTCCTGAATAGGAACATTGGTCATCCCTGAATTCTCCTTCATCACATCACTTCTGCCATCCCCCTACATTTACAGACTCATTCAACTGAGTAGAATAATTTCTCTTATGCGGTTCACTAAAAGGGAAATTAATAATCCAGGCAAATTGCTCTCTGAACATTGACAGCTGTATAACCTCTTCTCCAGAACTCTTGGGGGAAAGTGGATATAAAGTGGGTCAGACATTTGAGTTAGGGATTTACACATGAGACTCTTTTTGAATTGATGGAATCTGGAAACTCATTCTTTTGGGGCTTTTCATGTGAACATTTGACTGGGTTTAATTTGGGCTTTAATTAGAAATGCAGATGAAACAGACTCCCCAGCACACTACCAACTGACAGGCCACAGGCAATTTTCCTTTAACTCTTCAACCCAGGGGATCCCCTATTCCCTGGAGTGGAAATTCTGCTCTGAGAAGTCACTTTATCTACTTTCACAGTAAGATCCAAGCTGCCTGCTGCCACCCTTAACAGGCATTCTTAAAGGGTCTGTTGAAGAAACTGGCACCATTATCTTAGATAGGGATATATCTTAGATAAGGTTATTCCCTTAGATAAGAGAACAGCTTTCTTTTCTGTGTCATAACAGTCTTTGCCCTGGCTGTACCAATTCAGAGCTTAGGGAATCCCTTGGTAAGCCAATGGACAGAAAGCCTATGTGTTTCACCTATAGTGGATAGCAGTAGACAAAGACCACTCTGGTGAATTGTGGCACTGGTTTTCCCTGCACTTCATCCCTGCCCCAATGTCTTACTCTTTATTTCCAATTGTTATTCCTTTTACTTATATATTTTCTTAAAAGTCCTATTTGATTCTTTTCTTCCATGATTAAAAATGTTGCCTCAAGATCATTCAGAGAGGAAAACATAAAAGAAACTGGGGCAGAAGGAAGGATATGCTTGGGAAAGAGAACTGAGGAACAATGAAACTGAGAAGCCATAGTTTGGATCAGAGAGACTCCTTGGGCCCATTAGGAGATTTTCTTATTCTTTCACTTGCTTGAAATGATCTTTGAAATGCTTATTCTTGAAGTTTTTAGAGTGATGTTTCCAAAAGAGAAGAAAATAAGATGGGTTAGGTAATAAGAAAGAAGATTGTGCACTAGTGATTCTAATCATTTCTTTCTCCTCAAAATATTGTCTATTTTAACCAAAAGGGGCATCCATTCTCTCCTCACTGCCCACTAGAAGGGTTCTGGTAGGGAGCTGCCTCTATATGGTGGTGACAAACATCTGTCCTGCCCATGATCAGTAGAAGATAGCAGGGACACTAAAGATCATACATCTCCTGTGCCTCTTCTGACATTTTCAAGGGTAAGTGTCAAGGCCGTTGTCAATAACAAGTCATTATAGGAAAAGAAATAAAGCACAAAATCTCGTAATTCTTTGAAAAAAAAAAACCTGCTAATGATGACTATCTCATTTTAAAATATTAGATTAAGCCCTGAATCTTTCCTGCATAATTCTTGTGATTTGGCATCAGCTGATAGCAAAATATGGGGGCAACTACTCTTTTTTATTCCAGTTTAATTAATATACAGTGCTATATTGTTTTCAGGTGTACAGTATACAAATCTACACATTACTCATCACATTAAGTGTACTCTTAAATCCCCATCACCTATTTCACCCTTACCCCCACCCACCTTCTCTCTGATAACCTATTCACCATAGTTGAGAGTTTATTTTTTGGTTTGTCTTTTTTTCTTCATTCATTTGTTTTGTTTTTTAAATTCCACATATGAGTGAAATGGTATAGCACTTGTCTTTCTTTGATTGACTTATTTCACTTAGCATTATACTCTCTAGCTCCATCCATGTTGTTGCAAATGGCAAGATTTCATTCTTTTTATGGCCAAATAGTATTCCATTGTGAGTGTGTGTGTATATATACACACCACATCTATATCCATTTATCTATCAATGGACACTTAGGCTACTTCCATAATATGACTATTGTAAATAATGCCACAATAAACATAAGGATGCATATATCTTTTCAAATTATTGTTTTCGTATTCTTTTTTTTTTAAGATTTTATTTATTTATTCATGAGAGACACACAGAAAGAGGCAGAGACACAGGCAGAGGGAGAAGCAGGCTCCATGCAGGGAGCCCGATGTGGGACCTGATCCTGGAACTCCAAGATCATGCCCTGAGCCAAAGGCAGATGCTCAACCATTGAGCCACCCAGGCATCCCACTGTGTTTTCGTATTCTTTGGGTAGATACAGAATAGTGGAATTCCTGGATTGTAGGGTAGTCCAATTTTTAAATTTTAAGGAACCTCCATACTGTTTTTCACAATGGCTGTACCAGTTTGCATTCCCACCAACATGCATGAGGGTTCCTTTTTCTCCACATCCTCATGGTGGTGGTGGTGGGTGTCTGTTCTTAAACAAAAAGCATTGACTATGACCAGTGCAAGAGTAGCAATATAAGAATTTTGCCATGTGGGTCTACAGATCTTAAACAAAAGGGCAAGAGTTAAGATACTTCAATCTTTGGGTTCCCAAACACATTCACGCAGGCTGCAAAAAGAAAAGTAAATAGAAGTGTAGCAGGGCTGCTTCAGTGGCTCAGTTGGTTAAGCAATCAGCTCTTGATTTTGGCTCAGGTCATGATCTGAGAGTGGTGGGATCAAGCCCCATGTCAGGCTCTTGTCCTTCTCATCTTTATTCTAAAATGTGCTCCATTAAGGAAACAGAAGTACAGCCTTCTCTTTGCCTCTTCCTTTAGAAATATTCTTAATTGTGGGTAGAGGAAATCAGTTGTTATTCTATTACTTTCAAGCCCAGTCACTGAAAACCCCACGAAGAACGATTTTTTAATCTCAAAAGTCCAATACGCTGTGTTGCTGATCATTTTCATTGTCCTGGTACAACCACCTCAGTGAGAACAAATGTGTTTGGAAAGTTTGGATATCTAAAATAATGCGAAGAGGTAATAAATCCAAAGCTGGGATGAAATAATAAAACTAAAAATGACTTCTCAGCATCAATGTTAAGAACAATATCCCCAGCTCAAAACATCTGTGGGATTTTTTTAAACTTTAGCTAAGAGCAGTGTCAACAAATCTTGAAGCCAAACCTGATGGCAGTCCACAGTCTACATATCAAATCACCACAGTTCCACAAGTACCTGAAAAACTGTGGAGATTATATTGATTTAAGATAATATTTGTTTCACAGTTATGCTGAACCATGTTTGCATATCTGACATAACATTGAAATGAGATACATTAAAAAACATGAAGAAGAATTCCATCAATGAGCAACACACATTAGTTGCACGGAAGCCAAAAAATTTAACAAGTAACCTGAACTTCATTTGTCAAGAGAAGTTATATTTGATTTGAGAATTACAAACACATTCCCTTTTCAAAGCAATTTATTAGACTACATAATTATCCCTTGAAATCATTTTTAAGTCATATTTCAATTTTGCAAGTCAGAAACCCCTCTATCAGTTTGCTGAAAACTTTTCAGTTCCCTGTCTCAAGGAATTGATGATGTCTCCTTGCATTCTATATATAGAAGCTGTTTCTTTCTAGCTTCTTCCTCATCCAAATTTATCCAGATGTCTAATGACCATAGATGGTAGACACATGATCCAGTAGTGACCTAGTTCTATTTTTTAAGGGTCCATTCTGAACACATGTGTGGGGATTTTACGGTGCTGCAAAACCCCACAAAAGTTAGTATCACTGGATAGTTTTACAGCAATTTCATCAAACAGAACAAATGAGAATTTTTCCCATTTTTTAAAAATTAACTGGACAAGATTGGTGTGATGTGTTGGCAAAAATCTGAATAATGAATGAACCAGACTTTCTTTGTCCCTAGAATTTAAATAATACAGTAACTGATATTGTTTTTTAAAAATAAATTTATTAGCCTGCTTGAAACTCAGGTGGTTGACAGAAGCTGAAAATGGCTTGCAATTGCTCTGAGTCCTTTTCTGACATGATATAATATTGCTTTTAGATCTAACTCAGAAGGAGTAATTTAGCCATGACTGTGAACATCTTATAGAGCTGTACCTAGATTCAGATCAGAAAGATTAAGCATCGATGACATGGAAAGCATGATCTGAAGAAGCCCATGAGATGATCACAGCAATAATATAGCAATTTATTCACAATCTAAAGATATCTTTCAGAAAAGAATACTGGAACTTCAGCAGTTCAAAGCAAGCAAAGAAATTCATTTACCTTTTCCTCCATAGGTAACAGAAAATTTTGTCACAATTGCTAAACTCTTAGCTTACAATCTTTTTCGAATACCTAGCATTAGTCATTAACTTTTTATAATCAATGCCACTTATATGTATTCTGTCTTCGATTTATAGTATTAAATAACCATTTGATTATTTAGATTAAAAGTTAGGGGAGAGAAGGAAAAGCACCATTATCTTTGGAAAATCTAATTTCAAATAGAAAATTTCATGGAGAAAAATGTCCTCTTGCATTTTTTTGTCTTGTTTTGTTTTAGCTTGGTTTGGTTTTGGTTTTGATCAAATCTTCAGCCAGTAAGTAACTAGTAGAATTTGGGGTTCTCTCCTTAACCACCACAGTGAGTACATGAGCCTTTCTGCCTGGAGGCTAGGTAAAAATAGCAATTAGTTTTACTGCCTTTTAAAAATAATTTATACCCAAAGAATAGGATTGTATTTTTTGGTGTTTGGTTTTGTTTGGTCTTCATATTTGTTAAGTCACAAATGGTGAAGTTTGAGACACTGCTCTAAGAAATGTATAGGACTGGGACACCTGGGTGACTTAGTTGGTTGAGCATCTGACTCTTGATCTCAGCTCATGTCATGATCCCAGGGTGATGAGATGGAGCCCAACATCAGGCTCTACACTCAGCGTGGAGTCTGCTTGAGATTCTTTCCCTCTCCCTCTACCTGTCTGACCCTCATTCATACTCTCTCTCTCTAAAATAAATTAAAAATATATTTTTTAAAAAGGAATATATAGGATTTCTCCAATCTATCTTCCAAATATCTTATTGAAGTGAAAAAGGTAGGAGATAGATCTAATTATATCTTACTTATTTTTAAAAAAATAAGCATATTCTCATTTCTTTGTAGCATGAGTTGGACCAATACTTGTTTCTCTTTCCTGAAATGGAGGTATGAAGTCACACATGAGTTTATGAAAGTAATTCAAGTCCCCCAAAATGAAAACCATCTTGTCCAATCTAGGTTTAATTCTCCTGGCTGAACAAGGGAATAGCCTATTGGGAATTGGGATTCTCATAGAGAAACAGCTGTCCACAATGCATGATTATGACAGTCCAGTGGTCCACAAATAAAGCTATACAAGTAGACTTAACCATTGGTGGGGTATGAAAGTAAATTAAATCTTTTTAATCTTGGGGTTAAAAGTACATATTAGCCAGAATTCCTAAGAGAGATTCCTTCCTTGCTGGGCTAACAAGTGTTCGTGGTGTCTCTGGCATGTCTACTCTAAACAGAAATAAATTACACTGAAGACATAACAAACTGAAATAAAGTGATATTGAAGCTACACTGTGAAGAAGAAGATAGAGAATGCGAGACAGAACTCAAGAAAATTTAAAAAATAAAAAAAAAAGAATTTTGACTGGTGGAAAGTGGGTGAGACTCAGCCCCACATCCAACACTGCACCCTGCCCCCCACCTCCTAACAGTGTCTCATATCACTTGAAGCATGTGACCCCATCAGTGACCTGGACATTTTCTATTCTGTAAATAGTTCAATTTTCTATCATTAAAAAAGGAACCATATTTCCCATGCTAAAGGGGCAAATAACCAGAAGTGCATACCAAAGTTAAGCAGGTATCATATCTTCCTCTTTTCTTCTGGTTTTTCCTCCCTGCCTCTCTCCACCTTATTTCCTCTCCTCATGAATCCATAAGCAGCAAACACATGCTTCCAGAATGTTATATGTGTCTCAGGCTCTAAGACGAAAGCTGCTTTACAAAAAAATGAGCTATAAATTCAAGTGAATACACGTGCAATGAAATCCATTAGGAAGGGATTTTGGCTCAGGCTTCACCATGCCTACCTACCAGCCGACTGACCTTCGGCATGTTAGTGAGGGGAACGAAGGACACAGTCCTTCAATGATCCTGCTCATGACATTTCTGCAGGAACCAGATCACTGAGTCAGAAAAGAATAGGAGGGCTCAAGGGTTTCCTCTCACTTTAATTTGATAACAGTTTTAAGAACGGTGAATGTGTGTTATATGCTGCTGTTCTATTTGGGTTCCTGCAAAAAGCAACCCCTGAGACAAGGACTCAGAAGAGGGCCATTTGGGGGGTCAGTCCTAGGAAGCACAAGAGAAAGAGTGAAATGAAGAAAGGAAGTGAGGAAAGCATATAGAGGGTGGATATTTTAGCAGGTTTTCATTGTAGGCCCCTGAGGCTCAGTCCCACTGGGGACTCTCCAAGGGTGTTGTGTAGAATGTGTTTAGATTTGTCCTACAGGGAACAAGGTTGATTAATGGGTGATTAATCTACCAGCAACATCTCTCATGTTTGAGTTGACCCCAGATGTTAAATCCCTAGCACTTTGGGCTGCCCTGTGCACAGGCTAAGTGAGCCTCAGGATGCTGGAAAAGGCCTCAGAGCAGAGAGGCAGAGACAGAGAAGCTGTCAGCAGTTGGAGGTGAACTCAGATGAGGGCTGAGAGAATATGGAAATGAAATCCACAGCTAGGGTCACAAATCCCACAACTCAATACTGTGCTGAGGGCTTGGCATGCATCATCTTGTTAAACCTCCAACATCACCTGTGAAATACATACTATCAGATTCTCAGTTTACAGGTGAGAAAATGAGAACTTAAAGGGAGGCTCATCCTATGGTATGTAAGGAATCTTCACCACTGCAGGTTGCTGCTCAGTCACTGACATGTGTTTCATAAATTAATTTTCCCTGCTCCCCTGTACAAAGAATGTAATGGGACCAGACTTCTTGTGGGTAAGAATGGCCTGTAATGTACTGAGATGCAGCACACCGATTTCCAACTTTCCTAAAAAGTTTGCAAAGTTAATTTTGACCATGCATAGTTTCCACTTCACCCCTTTCAAAATCCTACCGTAGGATTCCTCTACAAATGTAAACAAAGATGGTGTCTTAGCTTGGATTTCCTGGAAATGCACTCTGAGATGGAGAGTTGCACATGACAAAGATGTTTCTAAGAATGCTAGTTGGCCATATGATTGAAAACGGTATTGTCTCATGTGGCTCCCTCCATCCTGAAACTAACAATACACCCAAATCCTTCCTATGCTTCATAATTTCTGCCTTCTCTTCCACTTCAGGGCTCCTGTGACCTTATTGGGCCCACCCAGATAACCTGGCATTATCTCCCTTTCTTAATGTCAGCACATTAGTAAGCTAAATTTCTTTTTTTTTTTTTTTTTAGATTTTATTTATTTATTTATTTATTTATTTTATTCATGAGAGACACAGAGCGAGTGAGAGAGGCAGAGACACAGGCAGAGGGAGAAGCAGGCCCCATGCAGGGAGCCCGATGCGGGACTCGATCCTGGGTCTCCAGGATCACACCCCGGGCTGCAGTGGGCGCTAAACCGCTGTGCCACCGGGGCTGCCCAGTAAGCTAAATTTCATCTGCAACGTCTCTCTCTCTCTCTCTCTCTCTCTCTCTCTCTCTCTCTCTCTCTCTCCCTCTCTCTCTCTCTCTTTCTCTCTCTCCTCTCTCTCTCTCTCTTTTTAAAGATTTTATTTATTTAATCCTGAGAGACACAGAGAAAGCGGCAGAGACACATGCAAAGGGAGAAGCAGGCTCCCTGCAGGGAGCCTAATGTGGGACTCATCCCGGAACTCCCAGATCATGCCCTGAGCCAAAGGCAGACACTCAACCACTGAGCCACCCAGTCGTCCCTGCAAAGTCTCTTTTACCACAGGATGCAACAAAATCATGAAAGTCATACCAGGGGCTGGAGACCACTGGGGTCAAAATTCTGCCCTGAGTTTTGACCTTTCTGAAAGAGTTAACCTGTCTCCTAGGGTCAGCAGCTCCCTTTAGACACCCAACTTCCCCTTACTGCCCTCCTCCAGGCATTGCATTTAGCTCAGAGGGAAACATGAATCTGGAGGCACACAAAATTGACCGACCATATTTTGAACCCTAATGATGAAACCAAGAGACCCACGTGGAGCACATTCTGATTTGCCTTCTCAGATGGTGACCAAATCCATTTTCTAGACATTTCACTAAGATGTGGGCTCAGGTGTCAGCCTTCCATGGGACACATATTTTGAAAGTGACTTGACAGCATCAAGAGAAGAAATGGGAGAGAAAGCAAGAGTAATGCTCCAACCTGTGGGAAAAGCTAATCTGCCCTAATCTGCTGGTTTTATTATGCAGCAGGGAGCGACTTTCAGTATCTCCTCTGGGCATTGCAGTTAGGCCTGGCTTCCTGCCTCAATGAGCTGCTGCTAGTGCTATAATTAAGTATTTGTGGGGATCAGGAGAGAATTATTTACCATGGATTTAGAAAGGCACAGAGAAAGCTGCTAATGAGGAGGCCTGGTTTTCCTAGATGTTATGAGCATATTTTTAAATGATTACTACTGTTCACACTGTCATGCTTACTAAAAGAGAAGGAGAAACACTCTGGGAGATACCATTCCAGCAAGCCCAGAGATCTCTGGGGAGTTTTAACTTTCTTTGAGAGAATTCTAACAAGCCCCAGTACAGAGAAAAGCCACACAAAGAGAAGAAAGTGTTCTGTATCGTCCTTATAACTGACAAGATGAAGACTCTCAAATGGTAAACTAGCAAGCTTTTAGAACATCCAGGCAAAATCTCCGATGTTTGTAGGGCAAATTTCTTGTGACCTGCCTTACTTGATTCCTTCCCCAAACTTCCCCAAGATGCAAAAGGAAATATCTTTAAATATTTAAAATGTTTCTATTATTTCCTCTAAAAATGAACATTTTCTGTATGCTTATTAAATTCACAGTATAATTCTATTATCTAATTGCTTGCTAGCAAACCATTTATTCATTCAACAAATATTTACTGAGCTCAACTACATGCTGAGCACTGTCCATAGAGAACAAAGTTCTCCTCCTACGAATCTTGTATACTAATGGGGATAAAAGAGAGAGACAAAGACCAGACAATAAAGCAATTACAAGATTGTTGGTGAATGTGTTATGAAGACAAATAGAGCAAAGTAGGAGAAAGAGAGAGTGCCAGGGGAAGGGGTATCTGTGTTTTATAAAAAGCATCCAGCATTGTCTACTCTAGTAAGGTGACGTTTACATATAGACCTGAAGATGGTTAAGGAAGATGTTCATGTGGGTATTAGGAGAAAGGGCATTCCCCACAGAGGAACTATCAAGGGTAAAGGCCAGGTACCCAGGGCACACTTAATGTGTTTTATAAACAAGAATGCCAGTAAGGCTGGGAAGATATGAGCTGAAAACAGGGAAAGAAATCAGGTCAGAGAGGAGCAAGAGAGCAAGACCATGGAAGACATTCTAGGTCAGGTAAGGACTTTGCATTCACTCTGAATGAAATGGGATTTCTTTGCCTCAGAGTGAATAATAGACTATGAGTGGGCAGGGGGAAGGGCACAGCTGGAAACCAGGGAGATCAGAGCTAGGTGACTGCAACATTCCAGAAGAGAAAGGCCAGTGGCTTAGACCAGGGTAGAAGTTAGAGGAAGTGATGAGAAATAAGTCAGATTTGGGGATATATTATGAAGGTAGAGTCCTCAAATTTGCTGATTCTTTTACCAATAGATTAGATAAGGAATGGAGGAGTAGGGGAGAAGGCAAAGGTGGACATGGGGACAATGTGGAGTTGGTATATATGTCAGTGGACAACATGCAGGGAAAACCAGGTTAATGAGGAATGGGTAGAAAATCAAGAGTTTAGTTTGAAGCATGTTAACTGTGCTCGCTTCGGCAGCACATATACTGAAGCATGTTAACTTTTTAAATTTGCATTGAATATCCAAGTGGAGAGGTAAAATAAATGATTTAAAGAATTAGGATAGAGGGCCACCTTGCTGGCTCAGTAGGTAAAGCATGTGACTCTTGATCTCAGGGTCATGAATTCAAGACCCACATGGGGCATGTAGCTACTTTAAAAACAAAATAGTAAATAAATAAATAAATATCTAGGATAGAGAAAAGAGTTGGAGACATAAACTGAGAGTCACCCACATGTTGATAGCATTCAATGCCATGAGATCAGTTAGATTATCTAAGAAATAAGTGTAAATAGGAAAGACAAGCTGTAGGAGACCGAGTCCTAGGGCATTCTAACATTCAGAAGTTAGAAGTTGGAACATGACTGGATACCAGTAAATACGACTAAGAAGTGACTAATAAAGTAGGAAGAGGATCAGCAATCAAGCAAAGACTAATCTACTCAAGTGTCCTACCTTGTTCAAATTTTACCAGAGTAACTTGACTGTCCCTATACTTATTTCTTACTAAAATCGCCTAGAGGTATCAATAACTTCATTTTTTTTCTCTAATCTATTTTTTTTCTCAAGAAGTATTGAAATTTATAGTGCACACATGAGTTTATGAAATAAAAATGGTAACACAAGTTTTATCTCAGGGACACTGCTGTGTCTGGGCTAGGAGCTATGCCTTAAAACAGGGAATACCATTTGACTCAGAATGGATAAGAATCAAGCTTTTAAAACCTCAAGCACAGCTAGGCAATATCTCAGAGCCCAGGCCTGGTTCTGGGAGCTTTTGGGTGAAATTGCTGGAAAACAGCCTACTTAACATAGAGAATCGAAGTTGGGCACTTCTTCTCTAATTTTCAAAAGCTATGAAAACCACGAGAAACATCAAGTTTGACTGGAAACCCAAAGGAAAGAAACTTAATCTCCAATTAAGAAAAATTAAAAAGCAAGCTGTGTTGATTCAATTCGGATCACATTTGCATGGATTTCAGAAAGATAGAGTTCTTAAAATAATTTCCTGTTAAGATTCAAAATCTATCTAAAGAGTAATTTCTCACTCCTTAAGCCACTGCTTCAGAATGAATTTTATTCAACGCTTAGCTAAAGGAGACTATTAGTGCTTCTTAATGAAGACACAAACAAACAGTTAAAATAGGTATGTCTATCTAGCTACTAAATTTTCCTAAGATAATATTTTTGTCAGACAGTTAGCATTGGAGTTGGATATGCTTCAGAAAGGTTTTTAAAAACCCCCACTCTTTCAAACTCTTTTTTGGGTATTTTTCATTGGTTTAGACATTTTTCCTTTATGACGCCCATTGACATGTTTCCGATCACATCTCCATCTATAAACAGACTTCATGCTCTTAAATACAAGCCAAGGGAATTTTGAAAAGGAATGGTATTGAATTCTTACCATTTCCAGTGGGTTGAGGAGAGGACATGAGTGAATCCAGGTCTAGAAATGAGTAAACAGCAGTTATAGAAAGAGATTCATGCCTGAATAACAGCCTGATTGCTGGAGTTTATCTAATTGGTTTCCCATTATCTGTACCGAAAATGTTGTGTTTTCTATCTTCTCTTCAGCAAGTATGTCCCATTTAGCAATAAAGAACTTATTGCCCAAGAGAAAACAGGTAAGACAAAACAATTTTCCATTTTCCATTCCCCTCGAAAAGGGAGAGCAGTCCACCCCATGTAAAGAATTGCTTAATGGATGTTAGTTTGTAAGAACACCTCAGAGAAATGGCAGGAGAAAACCCTCCCAAGAAAACAGAAGAAAAGCAAAGTGATTTAAACCCATTGTGTGGAAAGAGACTCAAAAGATTGTCTACCAGGACAGGAAGAAAAGGAACATGGGAAGAAGACAATGTGAGGTCATTCTTGGGCTCTAATACAAGCTCTGACACCCAGTGGCCATGTTTCCTTGGTCAAACCATTTTATCTTCCACTCTTCAGTTCCCTTATCTATACAGTGAGGAGTGTAGATTAGTTGGTCTCCAAAATTTCCCTCCAGGTCTTGGTATCTGAGATTCCAAAGGGCCTAAAGTCCCTCCAATTGGTGAATGTCAAAGCCAGGACTAAATCCCAGATACTCCCACTAGGTTGTGCTCCTTTCTGTGCATATATTTATTTTCGTCTCAGAAATGGGAATTTTTTTCTTTAAAACAATACTCTAGTGTTTAGAAATACCATTTATGTTAGTGTTTTCATCTTTTTGAAGAGAATGTCAAATTGGAACCCTAAAATTTCATTTCTTTCCTTAGGGGAAAGGTTAAATAATGAGATAGAGAGTATTCATCCTCCTTCAAAGAGAATGTCTTCTCTATCATGTTTTATGACTTGGGATTTGGTATGAGATTTCATTTGGCAAGGTAAATGTGGAAGAGTGGAGGTAATTCAACCAAAAATATAAGTTTGAAAATCACTGATTTCTAAATAAGTCCTATACTCTAATCCAGTTAATTGGTGTGTCCAGCCAGGATCACAAATAAAACCTAGAGAAGCCAGGCAGTAAGTTACAAATTGAGGTGGGTTGAATGTAAGCAAAGCAGTAACTCAAGTGAGAGGACAAATGACAAATACCTTTTGCCTCTAGCTGAGGAACACAAGGGGGAGTGGGGGGGACTAGACAATCATGGAGTACACACCATGTCAAAAGGCAGAAGCTGATACTTTTCCTCAACTGATTGTTAACTCACAATAATGAAGGCTGATGGAAAATAACCTCTTTGTAATAACATTGTACTTTTCAAAAGTATTTGTGATAAAGTCAAAAATTCTTAACATACTAGAAAGCTAAAGAAAATATGTTAATGGGACAAATGTGTCTATAGGACACCATTTTGCAATCCCAACTTTACAACCTCCCAAGATGACTCAGCATTTGGCAAGACACCTCCATGACTAGCCTCTGATCTTACTGTTTGCCAAGATAGTCCACATAAAAGTTCTTTCTTAAGGCAATTCCAAATCTACCTCCTTAAAGTGTTGGCCTGTAATCCAGGTTTCACTTCCCAGAACCAAATTATTTCATCCTCCATATGAGAAACCTTCAAACATTTGAAGATGATAATCATGACCCCTAGTTTAGAGAAAACATTCCTTGTTCATTCAGATTTTTTCATTGAATTTCATGCTCATTTCCTGTGCCTTCCTGGTCAAACCTTTTTGAACATTATCTGAGAACTAAACACACAATTCAGCTCCAGTATAACGATGTTGGAATAGCACTGGACTTTCATTTCCTGTATTTTGGAAGATATTTTTCTATTAATACACCATAGAGTCAGGTTAGCTTTTTTAGAAGTCACAGATCTTATTATTGACTATATTGACCTTACAACTAGTAAAGACTTACACAGTCTTCTCAAGCATGCACAAATCAATCCATCTTTGGAGGTTTGGGGAATCGATCCTAAAGCAAGGACCTAGGTTTCTTTTTTATTATTATTATTTTCATCTTGTTAGAGTTCATTATTATCAGATATTAAGATATTATTGGATCTTGATTCAGTCTCCTTCCAGCTTCCTGTCATCTATGAGTTTGATCAACATCAATGTCCTCAACCAATTCTTAATAAAAATGTTGCATAGAAAAAAAAATGGCAAAGCTCAGAATCCTTTGTCCAGTGTGATACAAATCTATTAATTAGACTCTGAGGAGTATCTCACACTGACCCCATATTGAAAAGAAACTATAAATCATCCCATATCCAAAAATAACATTCAGGTTAAATGAAAAACAGTGTCTCACCAGGGAGGCTATTTGAAGACTGTGTTGATATGGCTTGACTGCATCACTCTGAAATCTAGTTGATTGGTTTGTGTACACTGCTCTCTGAGCAATCAGTTTGTTTGCCTTGGAGCAATCTAATCCAGCTATTCACATGACCAAAATCACCAGACCAACCAGTTTTCAATCTGGTCTTTTGAGATAATTTCAATTCACTTGATAATTGTTCACACATCTGCAACTGGTTGATGTTTAATTATGAATATTTTAATCAAAGAACCAAAATCAATGAGTAATCATCAATGCTAATCATGAGAGTACCAGGTGGCACTTAAGTGTGGACCAAATCAAATTCTTCTAAAACTTAATAAAGTGATTCCTTTTAAGTGAGTAAGTCAAGGCATCTCAAAAATAGACTAATTCAGTGAAGGATCATATTCTCCAGGCTAAAATATATCCTATCATTTGACTTATATAGGAACACTCAAAAAAATTTCTCTACTGTTTAATCATGTGGCCTGGACTTAACCTTCATTAAGTACCTCAATTTTTTACCATCTCTATCATTAAGTAACAATAAAAATCTAAAAATCTAGAAATAAATCCCCTTAACTTTTAATCTCTATCACAGAATCACAATAAAAATACAAATACCTGCAAATAAATGCCTAAGACTTCACAGCTAAAAGAGCGACTTTATCTTTGAAAATACATCCTGGTTTCACAAATACATTATAACTTTTGCCAGAGCAGAAAGGTGATGGTAAACACCTATTCCTTGTGCATTTTCTCCCACTTAATTCTATATGTATTCCCTTTGCGTACCTTTAGTCCATGAAAAATTTTAGTGAATTTAAAAATTTAGTGAATTGAAAGAGTGTTCCTCAAACTATATTATGCTGAGTTCCTAGCATTTCCTATCAGAATGTTGTGAATAATAAAAATATTAGTTAAGATACACTAGATTATGTTGCAATTATAAAATAAATTTATTCTCAAGTTCTGGTGGTTTAATAAACAAATGTTTACTGTTTACTCATGCTACATGTCTAGACTGGGTCAATGGAGGTTCTAATTAACATGATCTTTCAGTAGCTGATACTATTGAAGACTCCACTATCTTGAAATGCCACCAGTAGAAGAAAGAAAATAATAAACATTAGAGCAGAAACAAATGAAATAAAAACTAGAGAAACAATAAAACATATCAATGAAACCAGGAGCTGATTCTTTGAAAAACAATCAATAAAACTGATAAACATGTAGCCAGAGTCATGAGAGAGAGGATTCAAATAAACAAAAAACAGAAATGAAAGAAGAGAAATAACAACTGACATCACAGAATACAAAGAATTATGAAAGAATATTATGAAAAAATATATGCCAGCAAATTGGACAACCTAGAGGAAATGGATAAATTCCTAGAAACATAAAACCTTCCAAAACTGAATAAGGAAGAAACAGAACATTTAAACAGACTGATTATCAGCAATGAAATTGAATCAGCAATCAACTCCCAACAAACAAAAGTCCAGGATGAGAGGGCTTCACAGGTGAACTTACCAAACATTTGAAGAAAGTTAATACCTACTCTTCTCAAACTATTCCAAAAATAAAAAAATAGAAGAGAAAGGAAAGCTTTGAGGCCAGCATTATCCTAATACCGAATCCAGATAAAGATGCTACAAAAAAGAGAATTACAGGCCAATATCTCAGATGAACATAGATGCAAATATCCTCAACAAAATATTAGCAAACTGAATCCAAAAATACATTTTAAAAAATCATTCATCATGATCAAGTGGGAATTTTTCCTGGGATACAAGTGTGGTTCAATACTCACAGACCAATTAATATGGTATATCACATCAATAAAAGAAAGAATAAAAACCATATGATCATTTCAGTATATGCATAAAAGTCATCTGACACAGTACGACACCCATTTATGAATTTTAAAAACCCTCAACAAAGTATGTTTAGAGGGAATATACATCAACATAATAAAGGCCTTATATGAAAAACCCACAGCGAACATCATACACAATGGTGAAAAACTGAGAGATTTTTCCCTTAAGATCAGAAACAAGACAAGAGTGTCCACTCTCATCACCTTTATTTAATACAGTACTAGAAGTCCTAACCACAGCAATCAGACAAAAAAAAGAAATTATAAAGTATCCAAATTGGTAAAGAAGTAAAACTTTTATTATTATTTGCAGGTGACATGATACATTTAGAAAAACCCTAAAGACTCCACCAAGAAACTATTAGAACTGATAAATGAATTCAGTAAAATTTCAGGATACAAAATTAATATACAGAAATCTGTTGCATTTCCATTCACTAATAATGAAGTAACAGAAAGATAAAATAAACACAATTCTACTTACAGTTGTACCAAACACAATAAAATACCTAGAAATTAAGTTAACTAAGGAGGTAAAAGACCTGTACTCTGAAGACTATAAAATATTGATGAAAGAAATTGAAGACAACACAAACAAATGGAAAGATATTCCATGCTCATGCATTGAAAGAAAAAATGTTAAAATGTCCATACTACCCAAGGCAATCTACAGATTTAATGCAATCCCTATCAAAATACCAACAGCATTTTTCACAGAATTAGAAAAAAATAATCGTAACATTTGTATGGAACCACAGGAAACCCCAAATAGCCAAAGTAATGTTGAAAAAGAAGAACAAAACTGGAGGCATCACAATCCCAGATTTCAAGATATACTACAAAGCTGTAGTGATCAAAAGAGTGTGGTACTGGCACAAAAATAGACACATAGATCAATAGATCAGAATAGAGTCCAGAAATAAACCATTATACAGTCAATTAATCTTCAACAAAGGAGGCAAGAATATGAATGAGATGGGAAAAAGAGTCTTCAACAAATGGTGGTGGAAAGACTAGACAACTGCATGCAAAAGAATGAAACTGGACTACTTTCTTACACAATACACAAAAATAAACTCAAAATGGGCTAAAACCCTAAATGTGAGACCTGAAAGCACAAAAATTCCAAAAGAAGGCATAGGCAGTAATATCTCTGACATTGCTGTGGAAATATTTTTCTAGCTGTGTCTCCTAAGGCAAGGGAAACAAAAGCAAAAATAGACTACATCAAAATGAAAACCTTCTGCATAGCAAAGGAAACAATCAACAAAACCAAAAGACAATATACCAAATAGGAAAAGATTTACAAATGACATATCCAATAAAGGGCTAGTATCCAAAATATATAAAGAACTTATAGATCTCAACACCCAAAAAACAAATAATCTAATTTAAAAATGCTCAGGATACATGAGCAGTCATTTCCCCAAAGCAGATATACAGATAGCCAACAGACACATGAAAAGATGCTCAACATCACTCATCTTCAGGAAAATGCAAATCAAAACCACAATAACATATCTATCACCTGACACCTGTCAGAATGGCTAATGTAAGAAACCTAAGAAAAAACAAATGTTAGCAAGGATATGGAGAAAAAGGAACTCTCATGCACAGTTGATAGGAAGGCAAACTGGTACAGCTACTGTGGAAAACAGTATGAAGTTTCCCCAAAAAAATTTAAAATAGAATTTCCATATGATTCAGGAATTCCACTACTGATTATTTACCCGAAAACACTAATTCAAAAAATATATGCACCCACCCCTATGTTTATTGCAGTATTATTTACAATAACCAAGTTATGGAAACAACCCAAAGTGTCCATCAATAGATTAATTGATAAAGTAGATGTGATACACACACACACACACACACACACACACACACACACACACAGTGGAATATTACTCAGCCATAAAAAGAATGAAATCTTGCCATTTCCAACATGGATGAATCTAGAGAGAGTATAATGCTTAATGAAATAAGCCAGCCAGAGAAAGACAAATACCATATGATTTCATTCATATGTGAAATTTAAGAAACAGAAATAAAACAAATGAACAACAACAGAAAAGCAAATCAAGAAACAGTTTCATTTTTTAAAGATTTTATTTATTTATTCATGAGAGTGTGTAC
This sequence comes from Vulpes lagopus, assembly GCF_018345385.1. Classification (NCBI taxonomy): domain Eukaryota; kingdom Metazoa; phylum Chordata; class Mammalia; order Carnivora; family Canidae; genus Vulpes; species Vulpes lagopus. The sequence continues at coordinate 42,061,566 of NC_054841.1, forward strand.
ACAGAGAGAAAGAGAGGCAGAGACACAGGCAAAGGAAGTGAGCAGGCTTCTGGCAGAGAGCCCTGGATCCCAGGTCTCCAGGGTCATGCCCTGGGCTGAAGGTGGCACTAAACTGCTGAGCCACCTGGGCTGCCCCCAGATTCTTTTTTTTTTTTAAAGATTTTATTTATTTATTCATGAGACACAGAGAGAGAGGCAGAGACATAGGCAGAGCCACCCGGGCTGCCCCGCAGGTTCTTAATTATAGAGAACAAACTGACAGGTTACCAGAGAGGAGGTGGGTGGGGAGATGAGTGAAATAGGTGAAGGTGCTTAAAAGTATGCTTATGGTGATGAGTATTGAGCAATATATGGAATTGTTGAATCAGTATATTGTACACCTGAAACTAGTATCACATTGCATGTTAACTATACTGGAATTAAAATTTTAAAATTTGAAATAAAAATAAATAAAATAAACTGAAATACATAATACATACTTACATACATACATACATACATACATACATACATACATAAAAGAGTTGGGCCTCTCCAAAGTCTGGACTTTGGCAGGGCAGTGACATCAATGAGTGCCCTCTTGAGGAGCCATGTAAGGAGCTACATGTGTGGTGGAAAAAGAGTCAAAGAATCACAAATTATGGTTACAACTCTATGATTTATTTTCGGTGTGGGTCCCAGAAAACCACATCACTTTTATGATCTTTCATACCCTCACCTGTGAAATGATGAATGACATCAACCCTTTTTATTTTGTAGAGTCACTATGGCAATCAAATAAGATGTTAGAAGGGAAGGTTCTCTGAATACAATGAAATGTTATTATTGTTCACAGAAATTCAGGGCAGCATTCTAAGTTTTGTGCTGAAAAATCTAAGAATAACCCTACTAAAAATGTGTAGGGAGTGAGTTGAAAAGGACTTCAAGTAAAATCATTTCTTAAAATTCAAACCAGTATCTTTTCAAATTGCAAATTATATTGGAATTAAATTTTGGGGGGAATCCCTGGATGGCTCAGCGGTTTAACGCCTGCCTTCTGCCCATGGCGTGATCCTGGAGTCCTCAGATCGAATCCCACAACGGGCTCCCTGCATGGAGCCTGCTTCTCCCTCTGCCTGTGTCTCTGCCTCTCTTTCTCTGTATCTCTCATGAATAAATAAAATCTTTAAAAAAAATTTTTTTTGAAGTACAGGAAAACTTGCTCTCTACTGGGATATGGTCTCACCAAAGGGTAAATCTAAATCTTTTACTCCTCTGAATTTTTATAACCTCCTGGCATGTCTGGAGTATGGACTTGTAGCCAAGTTTATGCACTTTGTATAGAATCAGATCTTAATCTTAGGTCCACCATTGCACTTTCCAACTGCATATGTTTAAGGAAGTTATTTAGCTTCTCGTGACCTCATCTATAAAATGTGGTTAATAATAATAGCATCTATCTCAGAGGGTGCTCTAAGCATTGAGATGATGCTAAATGAGTGATCAATAGATGATAGCCGTGATTACTAATATTCATTCTTTAGCATATAATTACATAGCACCTGATACTGATTTCTGAAATTTACCTGTTAGCACTTCTAGTCACTGTTGCCTTTTAAAAATTTTATACATATGTCCTGAACACATCACATTGAGTTATGAGTAGGTGATTTTATTTTCACTGTAATTTTGCCAAAATAAAAAAGTCTTAAACATGAAATGCAAGTCTTAACTAAAGACAGCAATCTTTTGTCCCATCTCTCCCAGGTTTCAGTCCATCAGAGGCATTATCCTTTAATTCGTTAACTGTTGTGTTAACTTCCCATTGTAAATAATACGTGTATAGTGAAATGTATTGATTTTTTTCATTTTAATGTAGTCTATTGGCTTTTTTCTATAGACGATGAGAATTTTCTCAATCACAGCACAAATGACACACATACACACAAACACAAAGTTTATATTTTTTCCAGGTTTTCAATATAGTTATATCACAATATGGGGCTAAGTTAATGTTCACTGTTTATATTATTTGAATATTTAGGTATTATTCACAGTTCAGCCACTTATTATACAGGAACATCTCCTTTCTCAAACAGCTGTTTTTCTTCCTCTTGGAGTTAATGACTGCCTTGTTTTTCATTTGCTTAAATTTACTGCCTCTCTATGTCAAATTTTTGTCTCTAAACTAATAGTTATCTATCCCTTCTCAGTATATTCAAATAGGCCTGATAAATGATCGGTTCCTTTATTTAATT